>NC_083352.1:9421805-9730833 GCF_030254825.1 Meriones unguiculatus | reverse complement strand
CCTCAAATTACAAACTATAACTACAGCAGAGCAAATGCAACTGTAGCAAGAGAAACAAACTCGCTCACTTATGCAACATCCATGGTCTGAGTTAGCCAATCAAGTGTTGTGTTTTAAATACTAAGTGACAGGATGTTTCATGTATAAATGGAGGCCAAAATAGCTTCGGTCCCAATCAAATAATGCCACTTGCAACATCAACCTGAGATTCCTTCTCAAGTTATAGACAAGTAGAATGTCTGCGGGAGGCAGAAGAACAGGCCATGTTTTGCTAAGACCCAGCTAGGCAGTGTGTTAACTCTGTCCTGTTATGTAAAGTATTGGCATGTGGTTGTAAGATGTCTGCAAACTGCCAGCAACATTTGGTACCCCAAGTACACCCCAGCAAGTAAAACCACCATAAATGAAAAATAAGAGTACCATACTCACAAACATATAACACGTTCAACACATGCATTTTTACATACATCACCGTCACGCATGATGTGGACACATGCACACCCATCACAACATCACAACAGAACTCTTCCAGGCGAAACACCTGCTAAGTGACATTATCTGAGCATACAGCAGTGCCACCTAGTGGGCTGAGAAGTCATTTCCACACAGAATGTTCATGTGGTTCGGAGTTTAACCATCACTTATGAAACGTTAACAAGATAGTCACTGCTCTCTTAGAAAAAGAACTACAAATTCAACTCACAGAACTAAGACTACAGTGAAGCTTCTAGGATAGTTAAAGGAACAGGTAGATGTATGTTTGTGTGTGCGTGTGTGTAAGAGAGACAGACAGGCAGTGCGTAGGCCAGAGATCAATCCTGTGTGTTGTTTCCAGACACTTTGATTCTTTTCTTGAGACAGGATCTTCTGCTGGCCTGTGGCTCATGAGTCTGGTAGGCTTGCTGGCCAGTGAGCCACAGAGGTCTGGCTGACCTGCCTCCCCAGTGCCAGGATGCGCCTCAGCATGCCTGACTTTTTACACAGTTTCTGGGAGTCAACTCAAATCCTCAAGCATGTGCAGCAAGCATTACCAACTAAGTCTCTCACCAATTCTGTTTTTAAGAAGATGTGTAAACACTGGACTTGGTGGCTTACACCTGTAATCCCAGTGTTCAGGAGGCTGAAGGCAGGGGATTGACCATGAACTTGGGCAACGTAGTGAATTCCTGACAGTTTTGCCTACAAATAAAGAACTTGCCTCAAAACAAACAAACAAACAAACAAACAAAAAACCAGATGTGGTGGGATTAGTGGCTACAAGGCCATTTCCACTACCTTAGCTCATTCTCAGGAGTAGCTAGAGTGTGGGCTCTTCACTTCTGTGGGCAGAAATAGGCTACTGTTCCTAAAAATTAACAAGTCCAGACCCCATCCCAAGGTTCTTGAGTACTACCAAAGGGTTAACCTAAGGATTCAAATATCACTCAAGATCCTGAAACAACACCTTAGGTCTCGGGGCCAGAAACTGATATTAGGTGGTCAGCATACAAACCCCACCCCACCATCAGGATGTCCTTGCTACTGTAGGTGATGTCAGCCTTCTCAGGCAGTTAGAACTGACTCATCAAATGGCATGTGATGTGACACCGTCCTAAGAACTACAAATCCGAAGGAACAAACCAGGGAGGCAGCACTGTCCTCAGGGTGACAGGTCTGCTGAGAAGTCAGAGCATGGTGAGCATTAATTACAGGGGCCTGAGCTTAAAGAGCTTCCAGACCATCCATGGCCATTCTTGTCCGCACACTGGGTATTGTAGGGTGCCTGATAAGACTTAGTGCCCTCAGGATGCAAATAATTTTCAATAAAGTCTGGAAAATATAAGCGCTGCTGCCCTATCCCTCCCCAAAATAGGGCATGAGAAGAATAGCCAAGATGCAGCCTTTCTGGTTACTTATATGACCTTCTACCTGTTACAGAAGGGGGAAAAAAAAAGAATCCAAAAGCATCACCACCCCCTGGTTTAACCCTTAAAGTCATAACTCTTAAGGAGAACTCAGTAGCCAGGAGGAAAAATGATGCGTGTGATTCACAACTGTAGGAATGCAAATTGACAATGAACGCAGAACTCCAGGATCCCCTGCTCCAGGTCACCAGTGCTGAGATGACACTCATATTCCTCCCCCAGACCTTCATTAGCATGTGAAAAGTGAGAACTCATGGGCTACTTGATAACAGCTCTCTCCATGCCATGCAGAAGTAGAGCTGGCATTAAACTCAACCAATGTGGCCAAGCCACATTGTGTGGACCTAAGGGTGGGATTCAGGACTACAGTCTCCTGCAGAGATTCCTCTATGTAACAGTCACCCATGTAACCCAGAGGGCACCTGCACCCCACTCCCTGTCCTACTAAGCACAACGAGCATCCAATAGGCTGCTGGGATTAGAGATGTGCGGATACCTCCCGTTTAAAATCCTCTGTGGGCTGGCCAGATGGCTCAGCAGGTGAGATACTTGCCCCGAAAGCCTGAAGACTAGAGTTCCATCACCAGAACCCAAGGTGTAAGGAGAGAACTGACTCCATACACACACACACACACACACATACCATGGCATTGCCCACCTGTACACACACACTCATGTGCTCACGTACACACACGCACAAACAAAATGTAAGTAAGCAAATAAACGAGGCAGAAATAAGATAAAATGTTATCAGTGGCTGTCCCCAGAAGATGCCTGTATACGCTACTAGCCATTTCTTCCTCATGTAGTATCACCAACTCCTCACACACACCACACCTCTATCCACTGTTTCCTCACACCCCTGGTCATTATCTCCGATACACACTGTCCTTTCACACGCCCCACGCGACATCCATGTCCGCACAGAGCTCACACACCTGTATCTCCTTACAAACGCCGAGTCTTACACCCACCAGTGCAGCTTGTCTAGCTCCAGCCTTTTCCTTTTGTTTGGATGGTGTCTGCTGAATGGCTACCTGGATCATCAGGTTCATTCTATCCTCCCACCTCTAGGGATCTATGCCTTGTCTAACCTCCTCTGTGGAGCTGCCCCTGCCTACTTACTGCCTTCCCTGGGACAGTAAGTATTTCCTCTGAACTTCCTGTCTGGCACAGGGATGCTGAAAGAGAACCAGGATCCAGGTATCATTCATATCTTTTGTACCTGATACCAAGCTGAGATCCTATATATGGTCAAACGTGGAAAGAGTAATGCCAGAGCATCTCAAGAATGCTGTCAGTAAGCCTTTCCCTTGTTATAACCCATACTCAAGTGAGGTGGTCGAGGCAGACAGCAACAGAGAGGAAGTGCCAGGTTCTCTGTTCTCGGGCCAGGCTGTCAATCATCCTTTTCTGGCCAGCAGCTCAGGTTATGTCCCCGGCTGGGAGACATGAGGGAGGGGTCAAGAGCGGACCTGTGATGAGACTGAGATGCAAAAAATCAGACTTTCCCATGTGTATCCGCCAGGAGTGGTTCAGATCATCAGTCTCCTCTGAATGACCAGCTCTCTCGATATAAAATGTAGACAGACAGAGGGCTTTTGAGGACCACAGGGTTGGACTGCATCCAGCCTCAGATGCACCAACTAGTAATTAATCAGAAAGCTCCCTGGCTGTGCACACTTCCTTGCGTGTGTGCGTGCGTGCGTGCGTGCGTGCGTGCGTGCTTATGTGTAAAACCCTGCTGAAGAACCATATTTTGCCTTGGTTCCATTTCCAATTCTAAGAGAGGGTAAGCTGACTCACAGAGCCTGGCCAACTACTAACTCCTAAATATCCTCTTCAACCTTTCAACTCTAACCTTGCAACTTAGCACTTTATGTTGTTCTCCTTACATGTCCGCGGTTTGCATCTATGTACCGATACATGATCTATGCATCTCTATCTATCATCAGTCTGCCTACCTATCCACTAGTTCATCTTTAACTTGTTATTCATCTTCATTTATGCATCTATGTATTATTCCACCCACTCACCAGCCATCCATCTATCCACCACTTACCCACCCACCTATCCAACCACTCACCGATGCACCTGCTCACACATCCAACCATTTTACTGGACACAATTTTTACTCTGCTACCCACGTGGAAAAGGCCTCAAATCCCGTCCACATAATTTTCACTCCCTCAAACTCTCACACATTAAATTATTTGTTTCATGTGTTTTCCTTTTACCCAGTAAAATCAAACTGAAACCACTGACATATCTCCTCTGTACTTTCTATTGGATGTTAAGAAATGAATCATTTCCAGATAATTTCATTAGTTACTAAAAGTCTATCATTTGGGGGCTGAAAAGATGGCTCAGTGGTTAAGTGCCCTGGCTGCTTTTTCAGAGGACCAGTTTAGTTCCCAGCACCTGCATGGTGACTCATAACCACCTGTACCTCCAATTCCAGGAGATCTGATACCCTTTTCTGACTGCCATGGACCCCATGCATACACACAGTGTACTTACATACATGTAGGAAAACACTCACATACATAAAATAAACAGTAAGTCATTAAAAATAAAGTATATCACTTTAATCTCAATTTTAGGCACCTATGTATACATCTTTTACACACACCTGTATACTGCCTCTTTGAGGGTTTTTTTTTATTGATATAGGGTCTTGCTATGTAGCCCAGGTTGGCCTCAAACTGGAAGCATTCCTCCTGTCTCAACTTCCCCAGTGCTGGGATGACAGGCACGGACCACCATGTCTTACCGTCTCTGTAGTATGAACTAGAATGAACAGTTTGTAACAAAGAGAGTGGGTGCCACACATTTCTCACACTTACACATAGCGGTGATATCTCTGGTATTTAAGGACCTGTGCTGAGGCCAGAGCTACGACCAGACCTTTCTTTCCCTTGCTGGGTTAGGAGAAAACCGTGGAAGGCACAGCGTACGGCGGGTTATCAGTGACAGCAGCAGCAGGTTCTGCAGCTGAGCACCCGCCGCTCACCTACCTGCTGCTGAGATAAGCCCTCGGGCATGGGGGTCAGGACAGCTTCCGGGTGCTTGCAGTCAACATCAATGAACAAATTCTGCTCTTCTTCAAAGCAATACCTGTGATCTGGACAGACAGACAGAGAAAGAGAGAGAAGAAATGCGTGAGGTTCTCATCAAAATTCTGTATTTCTGGCATTATAGTGTAAAATAAGCTGTGTTTTAAAATAAAATAAATCTTTTGTGTAAGCATTTCAAATCCAAATATATACTTTCCACCTGGCTATTATTAAATTGAAATTTTAACAAACCCAATAAAAAGTTCTTCCACAAGGGTAAAAAAAGCATCAATATTTGAGATTTTGAAGTTTAATTTCAATCAAAGATATTAGGTAGCCAAATGGAAAGATATTTTAGATTCTAATATTACATAGCACACAATCGAAAGCAGAAAAAGCAGCAGGTGGGACCTACTTCTCACCTTCCTGTCTTTCTCACACTGAGGGCTGAAAAAAACTTCACAAAAACCAAAAGTTTTAAACTGAAGCTGGGAATGCGGCTCAGTGGTGGAGTGCTTGTTAGCAATCATGATGGCGTCTGTTCCACTCCTAGCACAGGGGCGAAAAGGTGAAATCAAACTGAATCCACCTTTAAGAACTAGACGGAGCTGTGTCTGGAAGTGGTGGGCACAAGAGCTTCTGGGTAAAAGAAACTCCGAAAGGCCGACTAGATGGCTAGGGACCTGAGCATGTGATACTTCTAAAGAGCTTTCCAGGTAACTCAGAGACATCCAGGATCATGAACTCTGCCTTAGACCAAGTGGTGATTTGGCAGCTTGGGAAGTGGAGACAGATGTCCTGTTTAGGGACACACCTTTGAGGCACTACACCTCTTCCCTAGCCACACCCCACAAGAACCATCCCATCCTGAGCCAAAGATTTGCTGCACTCATCCCAGAAGGACTTGTTAGCCTTCAGGTAATAGCTGGGACCTCAAATCCCACGAGTGGTGGTCCATGAACTTCCTCTGAGCCAAAGGACCTTATGCCAACAGCTGAATGGCAGCATTCTGTGTCCCCAGACACACATAGGTCACACAGATTACACAGGATCTTTAGTGAGATTTAGGAAAACTTGAGCACTGTGATAAGCAAGTCTTCTCTCCCCGGCAAGAAGGCTTCCCTGGGCCTGCGTAGAGGACCACCTCTTGATATACAGCACTAATCCATGCAGAATAGCAGAGCTGGGAGAGCCAAAACGCAATCTGCGTGTCATGCACTAGGTCTTGTTTGGGATGGGTGAAGTGACTAGGAATCTACAGATAGGGATCCCCACCCCTGAGGGCTCTAGAGAAGGGGTACAGGGGAGCAGCAGGGACACTAACTACCCTCTAGTGAGAGGAGGCAGCTGGAGAGTCAGCTATTTGCAAGGGTTCTCATCCCTTTACGTATTTGCCAGTGAGTCTCAATACCCTGCAGCTGCATGGGGGCCTCTAAGAGCAGAGTGTCTGTCATTTGGGAGGGGCAGGCCTAGGTCACCTGGGTGGGGCAGAAGTGTCTCTGCTGAGGAGAAGTGAGGGAACTTCCCACACTGCCTCTCCTCACACGGCCAGGTGCTATAAGGGAAGGGAAAGCAGAGCCGGGTTCATGCTGGATACAAAAATGAGTCCCAGACCTTGAGAGACAAAAGACTTGGTCCTGATGAAGGAGCGGCCTCTCTTCACAGCAGCTTTGGTCTTCTCCAGCCCATCTTTGGTGCCCTCCTTGGCTGCCTTCATGAGCTTTTGCATCTGTAAAGCAGAAGCAAATGAGTAAGGAGCTGTGGCCGTTCCATGTGCTGTGGCTGCTGCTGTTACTTTAAAAGAATACTGTCAAGTAGTCTGGGTTGAAAAGTCACCTGGAATGAGCTTTTCAGTTTGGGCGAGGCTTCTTGGTCATTTTCAGTGTGTATGTGTTTGTGATTTTGGAATACTTTTTTTTTTTTTCTGGTTTTTGTTGTTGTTAAAGAGCCTTTCCTTGACATGACTCAAAAACTTTCCTTCTATATCAAAGTGGGGTATTATTATTATTATTATTATTGCAATCTCTTCCAAACACAAGTTGTTCTGTATGGTGGCAGAGTCTACAAAGCGTGCCCTTAATCCAAGGGCAGAGAGTTAATTGCATGCTCAAGGCTTCAAGTAAGCTTTGGATGTTCTCCACAGAGGTCCTTCCTGACTCATCCCAGGTAAAGCTACACTCACTTATTCAGAGGGACAAGACACAGTCAGGGCTAGGGAGTGGCTGAGACTGGTCCAGGTGTGAGCAAGGCAGCCAATTCTTCTGTCGAGATATAAATCAGAAAGACAACCCACTGGACCAGCTGTGATTCAACATTCAAATTTAGGTCACAGGTGCCTGAGAGTGGCCTTGGCACATGCTCGCATCTCATTTCTTTAAACAGCTGGTGTTTAAGGTATGCACAGTGGACACTGAATGTCCTTTCAGAGAAAAACCAAGAGGCCGATAAAGAAAGAAGACAGCATCCCTCACACCAGCTCTTGGCCAGATCACAACTCTCAGCAGGCTGCCATGGCAACTAAGCTTGCAGCTCATGCCTCTGCTACCTGCTCTGGATCACTTCACCCAGGGGACAAGGCGGGCTATCTTTGGGATAGTCCATACTAAAGTCCCTTACTTCCCAATGCTAACACTGCTGCTTTCAACAACTGTTTGGCATAGCCATAATCAACCCCTCATCTACACTTCCAATCCAGCACAGCAACTCAGAGTTCTATCCCTTTGTAACCATTCTTTCTTGTGACAGTAAAAACATCAGAGTGACTCTTGCCCCTGATCCTAATTCCTGTGCCTTCAGCCCCATACATGACCTTAACCTGTTGGTATGTTAAGGGCTACCTCTTTTAGCTCACTGCAGGTACTGGTCCTGTTCTTCCTGACCCTACCCTGGGCAAATGCACCTCTAGCCCCAACTGACCACATCAGAATAATCAGAGGAGTACAGACTGGGGGGCAGAGAGATCCCCTAAATCCCAAAGCACATTTCCATGTTAGGCAGATAAGACCAAATTCTGGGAGGTAAGGAGACTCACCCAAGGCTCAACCTGAATGCAAGACTCTTACTGTTTGTGTTCCTAGTGCCTGCTCACATCTTTGACCCGTCACTCACCATCATCCACACACTTCTAAGCTGGACTCAGCTGACCATCTGGCAGAGAGCCTGTGGTTCCCAGGAAAACCCAAGAGTTAGCCAACGGCCTCATGGATCTGCCTTTGTCTTCTCACTGCCCTGCAGGGAACCAACCAGTGACATGACTCAAGGGTAGGTGGCTCTTCAGAAAGCCTAGTGTACAAATGCTCATGATAGGAGCCACCACCTGCCCAGAGCTGGCTCCAAGCACATCGGTTTTAGTGAAATTCCATCTAACACATGAATAATCACAGGGTACCAGAGGGTGGAGGGTCAGTGAAGGTTACTTGACAGTGCCCTTTTAAAACACATCTCAAAGGACTGACTAAGATATGCAAACCCAGTAGTTCTCAAACTTTTGGCCTAGGAGTCCCTTAAGCTTCACAATCATTTTTTTTTGTATTTGAGCTATGCTAGAAATGGAGCGCAGGGCCTTGAGCTTGCTAGGCACTTGCTTTACTTCACTTGGCTTTCATTTATATTTATTAATCTATAGCAACTGTATTTAAGTTAAAATTGTTAACAATTTTAGATGCTATATTGGCATTTACTTAAAAGATAATCAGTCTGCTGCATTTTACATTAAATAACATAATTATGAAAAATGATTTCATTTTCCAAAACAAAAATTGATGTTTATTTTGCATGTCCTGGCATCTCCCAGACCCTGCTGATTCTACACTCTCTCTGGTGTGATGTCACAGATTGCAAAGCTCCTAGAAACCTCCTCCCTTCACTTGGGACAGAACAAGTTCAGAGATCATTAACGATGGCCCTGGAAATTCGTGAGTGACCTGGGAGCCCAGGGCTGTGCTTTGAGAACCGCTGTTCTGGCTGAGTTGCACATGGCGTCTGTCTTATGCACAGCGCGGTGGGCTCTGGGCCACATGCTGGTTGCAGAGGGGTAAGGAGGAGCCACGCTACCTTCCGCTCCTGCCTGCTGTGCTTTGCCTGCTGCGCCTCCACGCTTCCCACCGTACTGGCCACCAAGCCTCTCATCTTTTCCTCACAGTGCGCCTTAAAGCGGTTTAGGTCATGAGAGAGCTGCGGCACAAAGAGATACGCTTTTCAGGACAGGCTCTGTGGGTCCCCAGAGGCTGTCCTGCATGAAGGGATGTGACGCCTTCTGGGGGAGGCCATGGCCAGCTCTGTGGACCATAGGCAAACGCATGCGTGAGTGAGGCGTGCAGAGAGGATACACGCTCCTCCCATGGCTGAGTGCATATGCTCCAGGGAAGAACAGAGCCAATAAATGTACAGCAAGATCTGTGTAAGACCGTTCAGTTATACATCCTGGAGAGAGGAATTTGCACACGTGGCACACACATAAGGCTAGTCTGCTCCGGCATCCAAGGGGAGGGGCCTGGTATTCAAGGCTGTTACAGTGCAGCTGCTGTGGGGGAAGACGGTCTCCCTGTTAACAAGACACCCTGACTGATGGGTTGGCCATGTGCACTGAACCAACCTTCTTATAGTCACCACCATCTCAGACACACACAGCTAGCGTTTCTCCCCAGAGGGTAATCTCTCCTGTCAACCAGGACACGGACACTTTAAATAATGTTTAAGAGAAATCTGATACTACTTCAGCAACTCAGTTTTAAACTGGTAGTTTTTAAGACATGACACCCTCATCTAGAAAGCCTATTCCTCTCCCTGCACTCCCATGTTGAGCAGGCCTACCCTCCAGGTCCTCAGCCCCCATCCTCCAAGCAGGAGATATGGGCTCCATGCCCCTTCCTTACTACTCCACACTCACAGGCCGTTTTCCACTGGCATCTCTAGTGCTTTCCCTAGCAACGAAAAGCTGATGACCCACCTGCCACCCTCCCCACTGTCATTTCTGGAGGCTTGACATTAAGTATGAGTCCACCTTGAGGGCAGGAAGAGCAGATCCATTGGCATTGCCAGACTGGATGCCATCTGCCAGAGCCAACCAGAAGGATGGGCCTGAAGTGTCTGCTGCAGCACAGGTGTTCCTGGGCACCTGGACGCTGGGTTACTCTTTAAGGACCATGGTTTAGGTAAGGAGTGTCTAATTCAGCTCTCTGCAGGCAAACCTCACCTCATCATGAGTTCCCCTGACTGAAACTGCAAATCCATCCCTGGACAGATCCCAGCTGCACCCCTACGTTCCTGGACAAAGCCTGGCTGCAAGCTGGTACTGTCCTTGGGTCCAAAATAAGTTAGAGGATATGACAGTTCTCTGGTGACACAGAAACGTGGTTGCGATCACAGCCTCTGGCTGCTGCAGTCACTGGGGAAAGGCGAGCACATAAGGGAGGTTATGGTTAACTACCACAAAGGCAGGCACCGGGCCTCAATGAGCCCCTCACGTGGGCTGCCAGTCAACCTCAGACAGGAAGTGGTCAGACACCACTGTGACTGTACACAGTCAATCAGCTCTTTCACCCTGTTGAAGGAAATGCCACCAACAGGAGTTACACGCAGTGCCAAGAAACCCTTTTATGCCTGGCTAGAGAGGACTCCACCAACAAGAGTAGGTGACCCAGCCAGCCACAGAGAATCCCACTACAGAGCAAGCTGTAGTCAGGGCCAGGCCCATCCTCAGTCGAACGTTCACTCTAGGGCTTCCATGTTCCTCCCTGGACTGTAACCTAAGAAGTTTTACGCCAGAAATAAAAGTTCTCCCTAGGAAACAATGATCCAGGTATGGGGCCTCATGGCTCATCATTGCTTCTCAGTCCTGTTTACACATCATCCAGAGGACACGCAGCTGGTCACTGGCGGGACACTGTGGAAGCAAAGCAGAGTGGGGCCTGTGCTGTCCAAAGCCCCAGCCAGCTCCCTCTGCACACGAGGACTGCAACTGCCCAGACTCTGTACTACTTTGGTGCCCACTGATATTTTTCTTCTTTTTTGGGAAAGGGTCTTTCTTGGCACCCCTGGCTGTCCTGAAACCATACATTCCCGGCAATCCTCCAACTTCAAACTCCCAAGTGCTGGGATTACACTCACGTCAACACCCTTGGCTTTTACCGCCTCCTCAGAGGCCTGGTGGTGAGCCTGTTCAGGACTGTAAAAGTGACTTTATGGGGCCGTAATCAGATCCTTCTGTGCTCAGAGCTAAGAGGCTGCTTAGTTGGTACCCTTATGTTCTCCAAACTACTCATGATGTCTGAGAAACAACCATGAAAGTGTGTGTGGCTCCAAACACATTTCCCAGTCCTGTTCCCGGGTGAGCAGAAGGACGCTTGCCTATCACACAGACCAAGAACGTACTTGCTTTTTATGGCTGCTGCGCAGGAAGGACCTGGGAATTCCATTCTTGCACTCCGAGTCACTTTGCTCCTCGTAGCTTTCAAACTCACTGGAACTCCAGCCGTACTCCAGCGAGCTGTTGCCACCTTCGTCTCCGTTCTCCACATCATCATAAATCATTTCATCTAGGTGCGCACAACAAGGCGATATTGATTAAATCTGAGGTCATGAGCTTGCCAGGTTCCCGCTCACCCAAAGTCCAGGTGGAGGGTGTCTGGCACTGTTCAGGAACAATGCCGACTCTGCTGAGGACTCTAGCTCTCGGGACCTCCTCCACGTGGGCAGGGACTGGACTCTGAAAAATGCCCTGCGTGTGATTCTGGCACATCACTATACCACTGGCATCCTAGGGACCCAGAACGACCACAGCAAAAAGTATGACAATATACTAAATAATTTGCTAGCCATCATGAACTTCCCAAAAGGGAGATCTTTCTTTGTATATGGAATATGCAAGGATTAAATATATATTATAGGTGAAAAGCAGGTGGAAAGTGATGCAGAGGTGACTCCTGATGGATGGAGGACCTAAGGATGATAAATGGCTCTCTCATCCTTTCTGCCACCCTCTGCTACTGTCCTCCAAAGAACTGGGCTGGATCTCAATACTTCGAACATAGGCTATTATCTCAATAACTTTACTATTGTAAATCTGAAAGTTTTAAAGATTACAAAAGTCATATTATGCTATGATTTTCAGTCTGATTTCATCTTTGATGAGTTCTGAAGATAGTAGTATAACTTTGTAAAGTGGTTTTAAATTCCTAAATATTTGTCATTCATTCATTCATTCATTCATTCATTCATTCATTCATGGTAATGCTGGGGACTGAATGAAGGAGCTTGCACGTTCTGCAGTGGCCCTCTATATATTCCTGGCCCTTTATCTTTTTCTTTATTATTGGGCCACACTATGGTCCAGCATGCCTTGAACTCACTCTGAATGCCAGGGAACAGGACACCTAATGTGTATTCGTTACACTGGCTATCAATGGCGGCTACTGCAACACCTAACAGGTTATTAGTTACACAGGTACATGTGGGCTACCATATTTCTTTTCTACATGTCTGCTTATGTCCTTACATGTCCCTCATGTTACATCCACGGCCAGTGTTGCTATTCAATCTGAAAGCCTTCACAGGCAGCTGGGTCAAAATTATATTAACTGTAAGTGTCAGCATTTAGACTCACTCTGCAATCTTTCCTCAGGCTGTCTGTCATTTTCTTTTTAACTTATAATCCCTTGCTTTCAACCAGATTGGTTTTGCTCGCTGGTTCAGAAATTCAATGATGTGTTCCTATGCTCTCGGGTGCTGTCATCATATACGCACTGGACCTTTCATGGGCAAACAAACCTCAGACCACGAAGAGCAACAAGAAAACCAACCGCTTCTGCCTGAAATGCAGCCCACCAGTGTAGAGGGCCTGGCTGCCAGCACAGAGAGCACAGCTCGGGGGGTCAGCCCACCTGCCCCGCCTGATGCCTTGGTGGTTCACCACAGGCCTGCCAGCGGCCAGGCTCACTGCTCTCCTGCCGCCCATTGCTTCCCTCTGCTTCTGCAGCCTTTCCCTGGAGGACAGCGTGGCTTCTCCAGTCTGTGAGGACAAACCCAGGCCTCTGGCTGCCGTGCCGTGTTAAAAATACTGCGCTCGTCTGGATGGGGAAGCCGCAGGAGCTGCCTCACTCTCCCAGCTACCCTGAAGCCTGTCATCTTTTCCCACTGCTCTCAGTGGCTGTTTCTCAGTCTGTTTCTCGTGATGCTTTGAGGCTGCGGTGGCGATCTGGTGCTCTGCCAAGGTTAGGTCCATGTTCTGGCTTTGCGCTTGTATCTCTACAGTCTGACAATTTGTCTTCCTCTAGAGCTAGAAAGCCTTACCCTGACTCTCTGTACTTCCCTATTTACGTCACTTCGTAGGCATAGGCTGGGATGTCTCAGCCTCAACGTTTCCAACCTCTTTGCTCCATTGTTTGATATCTTTTGCTCTTTGTGCATCAGCTGTGATGAGCGAGCACAGCAGTCTTCAAACACCCCTTACAAAACAAGCACGGAGCACACAAAAACAGAAAACGTGCACGCTGGACCCAGGGGACTGCACACACACACTAGTGACATTAGCATCAACAAAAGACCTAAAACGCCAATCCAGACAAGAGCAAACCTGGCTCAGAGTCTGAGTTCTCCCTTGGAACGTCATCGTAAATTGCTTCCTCTGGATCTGTAATATAAAGGAAGGTATGTTAAAAACTGACCAAATCTGAGGCGTGTAAAATAAATGTCATAAGGCCAGCCTCCCGTGGCGTTATAAACGTCCGCAAGGTCAGCATGGAGGGTAGCCGACTGTGGCTCAGCACAGAGAAGTGCCACTCTGAATGAGAGCTTTGGCTCTAAACAGAAAAGATGTGAAATCTGACCAACATGGGGAGGGGTTGTGGCTTCCGAGACTATTTATTCTATGACTGTGTTTGACAGCGTTATCTCTCCATGGCTCTTTCGAACAGGGTTAAGCCTGTGGGGTTCAGACGTACCAGAATACAAAGGTGGTACACAGGTCTTAGGAATAAAAGACTCCACTGGTGCCACATTAAATGGGAATCTGCTGAACTACACTGATGGTTCTGTCTGCAGTGTTTGTACCCTGGAGCTGGAAGTCACCCTGGCCAGGAATATGTCAAAAGCATGGGGCACTTTTCTTCCCTGTAGTATGGGAACATGAGTGTTCTGGGAATAAGTTTTCTTAACAAGTGTGTGTGTGGGGGAGGGGTGTATTAAAATGTCACACACCATTTAAAATGATCACAATTGATCACGAATAACACTGCGAAGTGTCTCACGTGAGATATGCTTCCTAAAAAGGCTTTTGGAGTTAGTTTTCCCAAGTCCTTGCTGCTCTGTCTGCAGAGGAACACCCAGCCATAGGGACTACCATCCTCAACACCTGGGAGATGGGCTCTAAATGGACTGTCTCCCTCATGTAGCATGCTTCCTCATCACCACAGAGAACAAGTCCAGGCCCTGCACTTCTGAAGCGGTGTGGCAGCCTGCACACCACTAACACCGAGCAACTGTGGCAAGTAGATTTCTCCTCCAAGATGGGGCTGGGTAGGGTAAGCCCCAGGGCTGCTGGTTTTCAAAGCATTTAATTGTTTGGGATGGAGAGAGACAGAAAGAAATAAGATCTTAATGGGACAGGTTCTTGTGATGGCTCTGAATCAGCCACCCCCAAAGAGCCATCACAATCGTTCTAGAACCTGTTAGTCACAGCTAAAACTTTCCAGGAGTACGTGAAAAGCTAAGGTGGTTTGACGTTAGGCCAGTCATCTGAAACAGCCACACAGAAATAAGGAGCTACTGGGTACTAAAAGGCATAGTCTTTACTTCCTTAAAAATCAAAATACAGCCAGGCATGGTGGTGCACGCCCATAATCCCAACACTCAGGGAGGTGGAAGCAGGTGGATCTCTGTGAGTTCTAGGCCAGCCTGATCTACAAAGCATGTCCAGGACAGCCAAGGCTACACAGAGAAACCCTGTCGGGAAAACAAAAACAAAAACAAAACAATCAAAAAACAAGTGACAGCCTAAAAACATCTCAGCTTCTTAAAACAACTGTGGAACCCAAGACCTATATGCTGTCCCCTGCCCCCAGCATCACCCCAATGCTGCCCCTACTCCCCTAAGCGTCAGTCTGGTGGCAACCCAAGCGAAAAGCCTCTCTGGTGTCTCAATAGAGAATGGCTGAGCATGGGCGGCAGGTCAAAGCATTAGCTCCCTATCATGCAGTGAAGCCAGTCTGTACCAGGAAGAAACAGGAGGCGCAAATGCTCGGGGCACAGCTGTGACTGTCTCAATGCAAAGCAGAAGGCCGCTTCAGAGTCCTGGGGAAACTCCTATACATGAGCTTTTGACTGCACTTGGGTAAACAAAAGCAAGTTAAAGATTTAGGTCTGGAAAGGAAACCCACTGCTGTCTTCTGGGGACCTGTAGGCGCTTAGGGGCAGGGGATTGGGATCCAGGCCCCTGGGCCAGTGGTACCTACTTTCCATCCATGCTGTGTTGGCAGGGTCGGCTGCCCACCGGGCTAGGGCACTGCCTTCTTGACTGCCTTGATCACCACTGGAAATAAAGACATCATGAATAGAGAGTGTGGAGAGGCATGCCAGTCCTGGGGGGGGGGGGGGAGTTAAGTGACCTGTGGTAGTTGTGTGCGCACACACTAATATGTCTGTGTTGATTTTCCCAGGCACAACTGCAAGAATCCCAAGTTCAAGCTGATATGCACATAACTCTATCAGCTATCACACACACACACACACACACACACACACACACACACACACACGTCACAAGTGCCATTTTCTCTGTACAACCAGAATGTCACAGATGATGCCACCCAACTGTGAGAGCACTCTTCCTGTGGCACTCATCCTCTGGCAGGAGGATGGCACACGGGCCTCAGGGCTATCCACACCCATGCACGACAGTCACAGGCAGACAGGGACTGAGATTCTGTCCTACACAATATGGAGCTACTGTGATACTTCCCACAAAGAATGACAAGAGGGATTCTCTGGAAAAACTGTGAATTGTCACCGTGAGGCCCCAAAACACTGACAAAAGGGTGGCAGGGTGACAGGCCCCAGGCCACCCACCTCCTGCTGGGGTAGTTATAGAGGCAAGTGCCCAGCAGTACAGAAGAAATACACAGAGGGCTCTGACTAGATTCCAGTCACTGAGGAAACAACCCAACCTGTCAGGGGAAAGGACACAGCAAGGACACACAGCCTCTGCCTGCCCTGCCCCGTTGGTGGTTAAAGTTCTAAGGAAATGTGTCTGTAAGATCTCAAGAGAGGGGATGAGGGTGAAGTTGGTGGGATTCTCGTGTCTGCACCTCCCTGTGCTAGGATTACAGGTTTGAGCCCTGCCTCCGGTCCTTATGTGGTCACTGGGGGTTGAACTCACATCCTCACACTTGTATGCCATGCACTTTTACTGACTGAACTGTCTCCCCAGATCTGGTTTCAGTTTGGGGAAACAAGGTCTCACTATGTGGCCTGGTCCAGTCTAGGACTCATGACCCTTCCCTCTCAGGCTCCTCAGTGACACTGATTACTAACCCATAGCATGTAGAGAACTACAGCTTCTGAAAAATGATCTTTGTGGGCCTGCTTTGTCCCAAATTCCCCACTCCCACTAGATGAAAACGTGTGCGGATTTCTCCCTGGAAATTCCAGTGACTTCTAGAATTTTAAGTTTGGGGTACTTTAATCCTTAGTCGCTAGAGGGAAGGCACAGGGTGTTAAGACCAGCCATGGCCATGCTGAGGTGACATGGCCTGAAGAATGAGAAAGGTCACAGCTCTGGCCACCATCTTACAGCTGGCACTGATGCTACGGAGAGAGAGGATCTTCTGAGGCCGGAGCACATTGGAAGGCCTAGAGGCAGGCAGGATCCCAGGCAGTAGCACTCTGAGGGGCCAGGCAGCGTCTTCCACAGCTCAGATGGCCTGAGAACCCAGCAGGGGTGAGCCCAGCACTCAAGCGAAGGGCGTCGACACAGGAGATCTAGAGTTAGCAGAGATACCTGTGCGGAAGGTCCTCCGAGCTTAGGGAATTGCACTGCCCGTTTCCTGTAACTTCTGTTGCTTCTGCCAAGAGAAAGAGAAAATATCGACAGTGTTTCTCACCTGACACAATGTTTCCACAGTTGACTTTTAACCCTTAAATTATTTCAGTTTCTTTCTCACCAACAACAGGCTTATGCTACCACAGGTTGGAAAATGATCAGTTCTCAGATAAAATGTATTCATCACAGGACGGTGACAGAACGTGATGTTCCAGGCCTGTGACAGACTAAATGCAAGCACACAGGATACATCAGACTGGAGGGAGGACGCTCAGCATTTGCCCGGCTTGAATATGGTGTCCCTGGGGGCTCATATACTGAAGTCATGATCCCCAGTTTAAGGGATCCAATCACTGAGGAGTGACTGAACCATAAGGGCTCTGATGCCAAAGGTTAGCCACCAATGGGGTCACGATTTGATCGCTGTGATGTTCTAGGATGTTCTGCCTCACAGCCATGCAGCCACTGACCATGGAATGAACCGGTAAGAGCCGTGAGCCAAGCAATCTTTCTTCTCTTTAAATCAGTCTGTCAGGTACTTTGTTGAAATAATAAGCTAATACCACACTCTTGCAGTTCTACATATCCGCCTGGCAAACCCAGACGACAGTGGCGCGACACCAAACGTCACACACCTCCTCACACCAGGTCTGTCCAGGCACAGACAGGTATGTCCGGCATTTTCCTCCCATTTCTGACTCACACATGCACAAACTGTGCTGCCCCACAGGACCCGCATACACTGGCCTCAGATGAACAGACAGGCAGACCGCCAAAGAGCAGGCTGGGGAGAAGTGTGCGGGGAGCCAGCTCAGGGGGCAGGTGCTGTCACCTGGCACACGTGTGTGCAGTGCCCTGCCCGTCCTCCAGTGTGTGCCCTGGCACATGTGTGTGCAATGCCCTGCCCGTCCTCCAGTGGGTTGCATCCCTGTGCAGTGGCTGAGGGCAACCCCTAAGGGAAGGTGCAGGGCTGGCCTCAGGCAAAGGCTGGATTCCTGGGCTGGCCATAAAGAGCCCTCAGAAAGGGACTTTTTTTACAGAAGCAACAGCCTACCACTTTCCAAGCACACAAAAGCTGGCTAAAGCGCAGAAGGCTGAATCCTGTGCAGCCAACATGGAGACCTCAACCATGAGGACAGTGTCGTCCTGGCACGTGGGCTGCAGCTGTGTAGCTGGATGCCAAACAGTACCCATGGTCACCGGGGGTGAGGCCTGGCTACACAAGCTTTCCAGGCCATGGTGATGGTGAAGCAGCAGCAGAGAGCACTCATGGGCCCCTTGACCCTGCTGTGGATGCTTCCCCACGCCCACCACCAGAAAGCTGTTCTCCGCATGCCCCTACTGCTAGAAAGTCAGGTGAAAAGTGGGCACCCCTAGACACGAGGCAAGACACAGAGGCCTGCAGGTCGGCATGTACAGGAAGTTCTCTGGCCAGCAGAGGGCCAACAGCGAGCAGAACTCTTCTTCTCCAGGAATGGCTGTGTCCAGGTGTCCAGGCCCGAGCTCCAGCTGGGCTGCCAGCCTTGGGGAAGATGGAGGCAGGGGTGGGGGAACGACACTTAAGGATATGGGACCCAGGAAAGCTTTGTGGAGCACAGCTTCCCCTCCTCTGCGGCAGGGCACAGGTACCAGGTGTCAAGAGGCCAGCAGCTCAGAACCCAGGCCCTCAGCATCTCTGCTGTGTTTCCTTCTCCTATCTCATGGTTTTCTCTCTTTCCAGGAAATGCCACCGCAACGCCCAGGGTGAGACATTTCTTCTCACACTGGGGAGTCTTATTAGAGGCAGAATTCTGATTACAATTGTAAGAAAAATTTCAGTAAGGGTTCTTTCACTTATATTTAATAACTGAGAAAACAACCTTTCAGCTTTGAATACTGAAAACCTTAGAAGGTTGCAAACATAATTATTTCCTGCAGAAATCGACCAAAGTGCTGAGACTTGACCGCAGCCTGCAGTTCGTCCTCACTCTGTAAAAGAGCATCCAAAATCAAGGGCAGTCATCAGAGGGCCTGTGTCCACATGCCAGGGGTGTGGTACAGATGCTCAGGGCAGCTGAGGCAGGGGGATCATAGTTCTTGACTGCCTAAGCTATGGAGTGGGTTCAAAGCCAACCTGGGCAGCTTAGCAAGACCAGGCCTCAAAATAAGAAGTCAAAGGGGCTGTGGGTGTGGCTCACTGGCAGACTGCTTGCCTCCAGGTTCACACTCTGGTATTGAAGAGAGAAAAAGAAAAAGCTATCATTTTAGAGTGGTGAGTAACTAAGCACCATTTAGCTGCATCTGGTGAATAACTAAGTACCATTTAAAGTACTTTATTTGAAAGTAATCTGACATGATTTAAAGCTATTTTAACTATGTATGTACGCATGCATGTACGTATGTACGTACATATGTACGTTTGTATTTCATCATGTATAAACGCCGTTCGAGGTCCCAGAACTGAAGGACAAGGTCTGCACGTCTGCCTTTTGACCCTTTACCACTGAGAGGCCTACAGAGACCTGGCACAGTGTGCGGCTTAGAGGATGACAAGACACGTACACACTCTACAACAGTGATGCTAAGTCACAGAGAATTTGAGGCTGTGGCCGGCTCGAGACTGGAGGCCACATACGCTCTCTCACACCACTGTCCTCTGGGCTGCCCCCTCACGGTACCTGAGCGGCTACAGGAGGCATTAGCTTGGGGTCATTTTCCAACACTCGGGACAAGTAGTAAGATGAGAAAGAAAGCCTGGGCGCAGAGCCACTAAGCAGTGTGCCCTGTCATCGCATGAAGCTTTGGGACACGTTACCTTCCTCCTCCACAGACTCTGCTCTGATGATGACAGGACTGGAGTAGGCAGGCAGCAGCAAGGGCAAGTTAGACGGCACAGCGTAGCCACAGGGCACAGGCACCGAGTAGCCACTGGGCACGCGCAGGCCCACCCCTTCTTCCTCTGTGTTTGCATCTGGAGACGGTGGCTGGTCCTCCTGGAATGGGGTGATGTCAATGACAGAGTACGGGTTCACTCTTGTCGGGACCACAAGTTTCGCAGGCTCAGCCTCCGGGGCAGGTTCAGCTCCAGTTCCGTTTCCTGGAGACCAGAAGGACACTAGTTAGCAAACAGGGTTCCAGGGATGTATGTGGGTCCCTATGGCTGTAGCAAGGGCATGAGAACCGTGTGCCCATCACCAACGGAATGGGGAGTTGGCATCAGCCCTGGGCACAGATGGAGAAGACTCTGCAGAGGCTCCCGGGACAGCGCATCAAATAAGAAGAACTGCATGGAGAGATATGGATGGGGATGAAGGAGGGTGAAGCTGGTTCTCAACCACAGGGACCACAGCTGCATCTGTGCAGTCCACCCGGCTAAGTTGCTCAAGTCCCAGATCTACCTCCAGAATTGAAAAATATGAACTCAAACAGGCAAGCCATCCCAGTTTATGTATAGTGACAAAATGGCGATGCCCACTTGTGGCTTGGTCCCCGGCAGAAGGCTTTGTTAAGAGTCACTAGATCTTGGTAACCTGGGGATGACCTAGCTGAATGGATTACTAGAAGATAGGAGCAGGCTGGAGGAAGGGGTCACTGGGGTTGTGCACAAGTGTCTTTGAAGGAGCTATCTTGTCTCCTCAGATTTCTTCTCTCAGTCTTCCCAAGTACCATCATGTGAGCTGCTCTGCTTTGGTCTTTTATGGTATGGACCCAGACCCTGTCGACTGTGTGTCCAACCAAACCTCAGGGGTTTTGTTACAGGGAAGGAAACTACCAGGGTCCTGTAAACATGGAGAGGTTAGAAAGGCTCCTGCAGGATCCAGGGCAGCATGGCTGTGTGACTAACCTGCAGGGCTTCTCACCTGCATCTCCAGCCTCAGCGCAGCTCAGCCGGTGGGCAGACCGGGCTTGCCCATCAGCGCCGCTCGTCCCGAGGGCAGACGGGGCTTGCCGATCTGCTTCCGGAACTTCATCTCCACTGTCAAAGTCAAACAATTCTCCCTCCTCCTCTTCATTGTTGTTGGTGTCATATTTCACTTCATTTTCTGAAGTTTAAAATAACATAGATCACAATGCTGATGTTTGCTTCTGCTTCCAGGAAGGCAATCACACCTCCCTGTGCAGGACAAACCCAGGAGAGAAGGCAGGAGAGGGGGAGAAGCCGAGCCCAGCCCCTGGGGAACCAGCTGGCAGCCCTCACTAGAGATGGCAGCAGGATTTTGGATGTGAGTTAGAATTTCCCTTGGCAGGCACTTCACCACAAGGTGGAAAAGAAAACAGAGGAAATAAAGGAGAGGAGAAAAGCATGTCTCATATCTGAAGTATGTGTCATAACTTAGCATCTAGGAAAAGCTGGTCTCCTTGCCATACTAAGACAACGTGAGAAGAGGAGAAAGACTTGATTTACTAGCAGGCAGGGCCCCAGCCACAGGCAAGTCCACAGTCTTGCTATTCACAATGACACACCTCACATCATCTCCTGCCACGTAATGTTTACCCCACAATTAGAACGGTTCCAAACTGCTCTTTCGGCAGGGGTGGGTGGGGAAAGAAAGCATTGCTGAAATAAACACATTTGACATCATACAGTTTCTCAGGATGGGGTGTAGCTTTGTAACAGAGCACTTGCCTAGCATGTGCACAGATTGAAAAAAAAAGTCATCTGCTATGTGATTACGGGGACACCCCCAAAAAACCAGCTAGTAGACTAGGGAATATATTGTAATCTATAAAAGCAGCATGTATGGAAGAGAATCACAGGCAGGTTTTGGCAGCTGTGTGCAGCCCTTGATTGAGGTGATGAGATGTGGCTGAGGCTGAGCTATCTGCCAGAGAGAACTTGTCCGTGTAATGGAAGAAGTGGAGAAAAACTACATGGATGACACCATCTTCCACGTCAGCCTCTGACTTGCCGGAGAAACGGGAAAGGGGAGAATGAGACAGAAGTGTTGGCTTCTAGTTTTTACAGATGGCAGGATGAAGGGAAAGATAGCCCAAGTGTGATTCTTGCAGGAGAGCCCTTCCTGAGATCCAAATTTTGGGAGCACACAGGCAGAATCAGACAGCAAACAAGAGAGGTATGCAGAAGTGCTTTTAGCCCTCTGATCTGACGTGCAATACAGAAGAGGAAAAATCCTTGAGTATGGGAGCTTTAATGATGGCAAGAACACGGAACCATGAACATGGATCAATGCTCCCTGTCTGAACTGTTTGAACTGGCAAAGACTTTCACGCTAGGAGCCAAGAGCCGTCAGAGCATGGCTTGAGAGGCTATGGGACACGGTGGCAGATGGGATCAAGCAGAGTGCTATGGAAGCTGAGAAACCTGGAAACATAACCAGTCATCCCTCCTGAAACAAAAGCAGAGTGTCCTGAGGCAAAGAGGGAAATAGGTACTTGGTGCACTGTCCCATGAGCCATGAGGAACACTTGGTTATTTATTGCTGGCTGAGGTCTCCTGAGTATCAGGGACTGGGAGACAACAGAGGAAGCATGCATATTACTGAGGCAACCAGACACAGGAATGGCAGCATTGGACACCCACTTACCAGAGAAAATAGGACAGTGTCCACAGGAGAGTTAAGAAATAGGCTGAGTTTTCAGGGGACTGGTATAGGGCTCCAGTGACCTTGCTGTGCCCCACACTGGGATGTGACCTTTACAATATGGAAGAGACTCTAGCAGATCTGAATGATGCATATTGGCATGCAAATCAGGTTCATAAATCACTAAAGCAATCAAAATAAAATGAGGAACAAGCAAAGCAGACAAGTAGGTCTGCCCAGGTCACCCCAATGCAAATGTGGCAAGACCGTACAAAGTTGGAGTTCCAGGGACAAAAATTAACAGGAAGCTAAGAGCTGTGCTAGTGAGCATCTGGAAGGCTTGAGAGCTGGGACAGTCTGCAGACGGCATCCATGACAAAACAGCACGGTTTGACATACAGGTGGGGTCATACTCCCCTCCCCCGCCAAAGTACGTGTTGTGCATTTTTCCCCTATAAGGGAGTATATTGGAAGGGTGGGGGAGATTTCTCATCCAACCTGGGGCTCTTTCAGCAGGAAGTATGGCTGACAGAAGGGTAAGCACAGCAGTGCTGGCCTGCAGCATGCCAGGACCAGGGAGCCAACTCCAACAGTAGACACAGTTGGACAAAATTGGCCTTACCAAGATCCTCACTGGTGGGGAAATGTGCAGCGACCCCCTGATAGCAAGTGTCCCAGGAAGGGGAGCCAGGGTGGCTCATGGAAATGATTACAGAGATCTAGAAGAGGAATGGTCTCCCATCCACGCTGCTGTGCCCCCTTTATATAAAACATTGTCCTTTATATAAAACAACTGAGATAAGTGATGGGCCACGTGCTATTCTAGGCCTCCCTAAAGCGATACTGGTTTGAGTATCACCTTCACAATCCAAGACCATTTGACCCTTACTTGAAGAAAAGCAGCGGCCCTGCCCACCCCCATAGCAGAGGTTTCCAACTCACATCTGCACTGCCATGCTGGAACCCCATGGTCTGAACAGAATGAAGGTGTTCTGACCACAGCACTGCTGTGTCAAGGTCACTTCACGTAGTGATAGTCACCCCTCCCGTGATGTTCTCTTCTCCTCGCGCATGACTCCCTTCTCTTCCCAGTTACCCCCTTTGTACTTTCACATCTTTTGTTTAATGAGCCAGTGAGCTTTATTAGGTTGTATACCACTAGCGGTTGTTAGTACCGATAAATCCTCATGGAGAGGTGGGTGGGAACTTGTTTTCATATCCTGTTTCTAGGGTATAGAAAACTCCAGCAAGTGAGCTTCCAGCCTGAGTCTTCGCCTACACAGCGGTCTCCTTGTGGTGGTAGCGGTGACTGCCTCTGCACTGGAATCTTCTATCTACACCTTGGTGCTTCATGGTGTCTCCACAACTTAGATGGAAACAGCTGTACCTGTGTCTTTGTGAGGCCCATGTGTCACCACATAGGCCCAGAGCTCTCACATAGCAGACAGAGCGGGACAAGAGGGCCATAGTCAAGGGTGACAGTGCTGAGTCCCTTCCAGCCCACACCTGCAGGGTCCTGGACACACACGAATGGCCAGCCTCATGTGGCTAAGCCGCCTCACAGCTGCTGCCAGCCCTAATCTGCAGACCCTGCTGTGCAGAGTTGGATCCCCAGCTCCTTCTCCACGTGCAGGGTGGGTACCAGCGTCCCTGACAATCTTTCTGGCAGGGACATAGCTCTGGCGCGGTCACAAGAGCAGACGGAGGAGGACTCCCCGTGTGGCCTTGAGCTGCCTACAGCAGGAAGGAAGCAGGAAGAACACTGTCCCAGTCCACTCCCGGGGCTCCAGACACGGCCAGTTCCTGAGGGAACAGGACAGGTAGGCGGGGCTTACTCCCAAAGGCTCCTACACACCATCTCGGGTGCGACACACACTGGATCAGGCACAAGAAACCACCAGGAATCAAAGATGCTGAGGACAGGTCACAGGCTGGGACACAGGCGGCTAGCTCGCTGGCACCCAGGTACATGGGTACACAAGCCAGGGGCTGTCAAAGCTCATGTCCCATCTGTACCACAATAGAAACCATCTCTTCCTCCCTCGCCCCACACCAAGTAGTAGCAATTTCAGTGACTCCAGAACCTGGAATCCTTCACCTGAACCCTGGGAACTACAGGAGCCAGGGACACCCCTAAGGAGGAGGATCCCTACCTGCAGGTGCAGGAGGTGAAGCCTCTCCTTGGTCCATGCTCAGCCTCGCCTCCTTCCTCCACTCTTGGTCAGCATCAGGGGACAGGAGCCCCTGCAAGCAGAAACACTGTCCGTCAAGTTGGCATATAAAACCTTCCCAGGGGACACCAGTCGGGGCTTTCTAGAAACAACCTGCAACAAGGAAAGAGGTCACTGTCACTCCCCACTGTAATGACAGAACTTACCATCTATTAGTTGCAAATTCTTGCCAATCTCCCTGGAAGGGACAATCCAGAGCAAGACAAACAAAGGTTCTTAGTGTGACCAGACTTCACCTTGAATCACAGCCAGGAACTTGTTTTGGAACCTGAGGCCCTGGCCAGAGCCCTCTCAACCAGCCCCACAGCAGGTCTCTGCTGAAGCATATACCAGGTTCTCCTCTTCCTTCAGATGAAACCTTAGTAGCGTTAACCGAAGCTCCCAGGGAAAGCTGCAACTAATTCAGTACTCTGCAAGGCTGCTTAACTGATCAGAACATCACTGACTGTAGAGAACCAGAATATTCCAAGTCCAGGGCCTAGTTATCTTGGGCTATCTTAGTCCCTAAACAGCCATTTGTTGGCCCCTGTGTGTGACCTAATATCCTTGTGACTATTAGATAAGTACAGAACAGACCTTGTGGTGGTTTGATCGAAAATGGCTCCCAGAGGCCCATAGGGAGTGATGATATTAAGAGGTGTGGCCTTGTTGGAGGAAGCATGCCAAGGACTTTAGGTTTCAAAAACTCAAGCCAGGCCCAATGTTGGTCTCTTCCTGCTGCCTGCAGATCCAGAAGTAGAACTCTCAGCTACTTCTCCAGCACCATATCTGCCTGCATGCTGCCATGCTTCCTGCCATGATGGCAATGGACTAAACCTCTCTGAAGTGTGGCCCAGCCCCAATTAAAGATTTCCTTCATAAGAGTTGCTGTGGTCATGGTGTCCCTTCACAGCAATAGAACACTAGCTAAGACAGACCTCTAGCCTCCACCACCCCAGCGATTAAGAACCATTCATGGAGATAACCTAGAACCCTTGCACAGATGTAGCCATGGTAGCTCAGTCTCCAAATGGGCTCCCTAGTAATGGGAACAGGGACTGTCTCTGACATGAACTCAGTGGCTGGCTCTTTGATCACCTCCCCCTGGTGGGGGGGCCTTACCAGGCCACAGAGGAAGACAATGCAACCAGTCCTGATGAGACCTGATAGGCTAGGGTCAGATGGAAGGGGAAGAGGACCACTCCTATCAGTGGACTGGGGAAGGGGCATGGGAGAAGACGAGGGAAAGAAGGAGGGCAGGATTGGGAGGGGACAAAGATGGGAGCTAAAGCTGGGATACAAAGTGAATAAATTGTAATAAGTAAAAAAATATATTAAAAAAGAATATTATCAGATAACTCTGAGGCCTGTAGCAGCTTTCTCTACTTTGCTGTAACTCACCTACCTGGGGTAACCAAGGGTCTTCTTCATAGCTTCTTTTGTTGTTACTATGACAGTTCATGAAATGGTTACCAAACTGAGACAAGAATCTGCTCCCAACCATGGTCATTCTTATTTGGCTCCAGAATAATCTCTCTTAACTCCTTTGAGGTGAGAGTCAGGTTTTTGTGTTGACAATAGTTTTTCATAAAACCTACCCCACATCAAGGTCAACACTAGCATTTTCTTAACTACCTCTGGAGTCAGCAGGGCCCACATCCACAGGCTGCTTTTCTGCCCTGTCTTTGCATTCTGTGCTTCATTCTCTACACATATTAGAAAAAATGAATTTGAGAAATAGTATCTCGTCAGAAGCGTAGTCTGACCCATGCCAAAACCACTCAATATCCATCCTGGCTTCATCCAAGGACTAACCAACATAAGCCTGGATCCTGCCTGGGATCACTCAACACCCATCCTGGATCCCTCTTGGGAACACTCAACTAGATTCTTCCCAAATAGTGGGAAGAAAAGCAAACTGCTTTGAGACCTTCTCTGTATGCTTCTGTTCCAGTGCCAGGCAGGCAGACGCAGAGCCCAGCTAGTGGCACCCTGCCTCTTCTTCCACCAGCTCTCCACAAGATTGCTGCTCAGCGACAAGGAGAAAGCAGGCACAGCTTTGCACCTCACAACATCTAAGATGCCCAAACCAGCCCAGTGAATTCTTTCACCCTAATCAACAGGCCTGATGTTGGCTTTGGCACGTCCAGCAAGCCAAACCATGTTCTCATGAAAATGGCTGCCCGTGCCAAGCCCACCATCTGCCAGTATACACAGAGTCACTGTCTGCTGACCTTGTGCGTGCTGATATGAGCCTTTTGCACTGCCTCTATGCAACTCTGCCCAAATGGCTCCATCTTACCCTCACGGGCACTAGAAGCCGCTTAGATGTCCACCTGAGTAAGCCTCTTCAGTGGGCATCTACTGCCTCAGCTCTGGCACCCAGCTCTGGCACCCATGTCATTTCACCACCACACAACACTCCTGGTGCTGGCTCTCTCCATCATACATGTGGTGAGCCACAGTTGACCATCTTACCACTTACATGTAAGAAGCTCTGAGAGCAGGGCCTGTCATTTCAGATGAAAACACTGTTGCTTGGGGATCTGTAAGATTCTCAATGATATAATGAGGGCAAGTGTTTGGGGTACAGCCCAGAAGTCCACAGCCTAGGGTAGATAAGAGTCCAAAGCCCTTTGCCTTCCAACAATACCTGAGTACTAAGACCTGTGAGCAGTAGCTCGCCTGGAACCCATGAGAGATGACAAAATCTACCCCAGAGGGCTGTGGGTAAGAGCCCCATGCAGGTGGCTAGGACAAGTAGACTTCGCAGTGAGAGGAACCTTCAGGACACACACATGCATACTGTGGCCTTGCTAGGCAATATCTGTGACTGAGGTTCTGCTCAAGCGCTGGCCCACCTCCACCTACCGTCCTGCCTGGTGATATTGCCTGATACCCGAGGGTTCCAACAGAAAGAACAAAGGCATTTATGGAGGGCTTCTTCCTGGCAAGTGGTGGGAAGCCACAGGAAGCAAAGGACACGCGGCTGTGAGGTGACACTAGGCACCTGGGAGATTGCGTGGGAGGGTGCCACCTTCCCAAGAGAGGCATATGGCTGCTGGGATGAGCACTGCCCCAGCTCCCAGAGCTCACGTGACCTCATCCTTGCCTTTATTCCTGGAGCCAAAGCAGGTCTAGATTACGGAGGGCTCAGACTGCTGAGTCCAGTGAAAGAGTAAATACAAACCCAGCCCTGAGCCATGCCTTCCACAAGCTTCGTGTCCTTGTGGAGCAGATGAGAGTAGTTGGTAAGCACTTTAAAACTCTACCCTCCAGAAAGACTAGGACCAAAAGTGCATGGCCAGAGGGCACCACCAAGTGTGTCATGAGACACTCCCAGGCTGATGTCATCATGCTGATGTCATCACTTAGCACCAGAAAGGAGCAGGGGACAGCTAGAAACAAGAGGGCAGCAGCATCTGGGGACTCTAGAGAAAAGCAAAGCCCCCCTGCTTGGGTTCTGTGCATCTCCGAGCTCACTCTGCTGGTCTGTGAGGTTACCAACGGCGGGCGGCATGGCAAACACCCTTCCTGAAAGCCGGCAAAGTATTACTTACCTGTCGGGAATGCATTTGAGAACAGGCACTAACCTGCAGGCACACTGCGTGTAGGGCTGCATCCCGAGCCCAAATGTGCACACCTGCCGACATTCTTGCTGCGTGGGCTTTATGAATACTGAACAAGGAAACCAAGGCCAGCTGACTCCCATCTTCCTGCCACTATGACCAGCACTGCCGGGAAGAGTCAGTGCCCAGCTGTCAGCAAGCTCTCGTCCCTACAGCCAGTTGTGGGCCAGATCAAAGAACCAGTAACTGCTCAGGTGGAGAGATGCAGCCTACAAGTCCTGAAGGCAGCACTGCCCAGTGACCCCGCCATCACACTGCCCACTCACCTGGCCAACACTGCTGCAGCTGTTTGTCTGTACAATCTTTCCCAGAACGTTCTTGTCCTGAAAACTCTGCTCCCAGGAATGCTCTCAGTGCCTTGGCCTCTTCTTTCTCTCTCTGCCCTTCTCTGCTCTCAGCCTTAGACAACAGCTATGCATTCTCAGGAGGGAACTCACCTGGGTTGGTTGACGTGAAATATGGTGTTAAGTAATTCCTAAAAACAAGGCCCTATTCATGGGCTGATGAGACACAACTCTGGACATGCTCCAGGTGAAACAGACATTGCAGAGGCCCCCGGAGAGAAGAGGCGAAGGTTAGGGTGGCTCTGGCCAGCATAAGCTGGGCCATGGCTAGAAGGGGCACAGCTGGTGGGCCTGGCCAGGTAAGGAGACAGCCACACCACGCAGAGGAGAGCCATTGACAAAATTCACCAGGAAAGTGCCCTGCCAGCCGGTTTATTTACTGCTGTGGCCTATGCGGAGGGCCCCCAGGCTGTTCACAGGGTGTCCTGGACCACCTCTCAGGGATGACTCTGGAACGTCCTTCAGCCATGTCACTGTATAGACTGGTCATCTGCCTGATCCCTACTGCCTCACAGGAACTCACAGACAAGAGGGCAGAGGAGAATGAGAGGCAAGCATAACCTGAGCCGAGCTGCTGGCTGGCTGCATTATCTCTCCACTGAGTTCAGCAATGTGCACCTTCTGCACATAGTCCCCAGAGGCTCCCAACAGAGGTGGGGGTCAAAAGAGTGTCTGCACCACCATCCATCAGCAGGTGGCACTGCACAGAGGGCTTGGGATAGCCCTCCCCTGCTCCTGCCCATGTGGAGGAAACAGGCTGTGGGGACTCTCACATGGGACCCTAGGGACCTTCCCACTTTCCTCTCTCCACAAACCAGCCACTGGCATTCACACACTGTCCCTGTGACCACCAGCCACCTGTTCCTGGTCTGGTTATCAGGGGCTACCTCCATGTCCCCACAGAACTCGTGTGCCCCCTTCCCCTACACTTCTCTTGGGTAGGTCTCAGGACACCACACTCTCCACACTCCTCCTCCTACCTCTTTGAAGGCCAGAGTGGAGCTTCGGTGCCAGCTGTATGCCCAAGACCACCTAACACAATGACATGGAGGGAGCTGCCCACTCCATGCCTCAGGGAGGCAGACAAATCTAAACCTGGACAACTAGCTGCTGCTTCTCCTCTCCACTCGCAGAACAAACTGTAGGGTTACCTCCAATTCTCCTTTTTCTCTTAGACCCAGGTCCAAACTTGTGAGCAAAGCTGGTAGTTTTGATTTTCCATCTTCCCAACACTGGCTGACCATTGGCCAGCACTGCCCACACCTGACCAGTGACTACGATCAATTCTGAGCGGGCCTTCCTGTCTCTACCTTCTCCTCTACCATTGGCCAAATACTCCTGGCCATGGAGCAGGCTTTTAGTTACTCTTAGCCTACACAGATAGCACTCCATCACCCCACAGCTGTCATTCGGACTCCAGGGAAACAGCATCACCCAGACTCAACGATACTGGTGCATGTACAGGTACAGAGACCTGCACAGGTTCAAGCCACATGGGGTCCCAGTACTGAGAGGAGTCAGTAGACACAGCGCCCCACTTCTAACCAAGAAGCTACTTGCAACTGGTACCTGCTAGCAAAGGGAAGAATCAGCTTTTTCCATTGGAGTGCACTGGAATGCATCAACCACATTCCAGGGCACACTCCAGGGCCAGGAGTAGTTGGCCAACACCAAACAAACTCCATGTTTGTTTGTTTGTTTCTTTGTTTTAGCTTTATGTTTCTTTTTTGGCATTATTTTCTTACAGGTTTCATATTTGTTTTGATTTTCTTCTTTTATTTGAGACAGGAAACATGAAGTTGGGTACATAGAGTGGTGGGGAGGAGTTGGGAGAGGGGAACACACACACACACACGTGCTACCTATGAACTGAAAACCTCCCAAGGCAACAGGTAAGTTCAGGCAACCGCCTTCCCCTCCCTGTGATCTGCAGGTCATCAAGAGTCCTACCCTGTGCTGACCTTATGTCTAGATACAATGGAGGGCGGAAGTGTCTCTTCATAGTGACAGCCCTCCCACCTCCACAGAGAATCACTGTGGAGACCACACATCCTGGAAAACATAAGTCTCTCTTCCTCCCTCCAAGTACCTATGATTATTTTTCCCAATTGCTTTTGTTGCTTGGCAAAACACTGAACCTTCCATTCCTTCCTATGAAATCATGCAAACCCCTGCATGTCTAGACTCTATGCCAAAGCAGAGGACCTGCCCCGTCCAGGCCACTACCCCAGGCCTTGCTGCATTCTTCCACTTCAGACCCTGGGTTCTGGACTGTACATGGAGAACTACGCCCCTCTGACATTCTCAGAACCAAATATGAGAGTTCAGTCTTTGGCTCTGACTGAAAAGCAGCCTGCTCTACGAAGCCAAGAACCACTCCTTCGGATTCAGCCTCTTCCACAATGCACCAGGGAACACAGCTGCAACTCTAGCCAGAGCCCGCATAAGCAGCTCCCGATAGCAAAGCTTCTCTGATGGAACTGGAGGTGCCCACCTGAGCTCGGCCTCTCAGCTCACTGTGGGCTGCTTCCACTCCCTGTCACCCCCTGCCCCAGGGGGTGCCAAGTGCTTGACAGCAAAACATCAGTCAATGTTCTTATCGCTTCAGAAGCCAGAAGGCTGGCCAGTGCCAAGAAGCAAACTGGCCAAGCCCACACAGAAAGGCTCTATCTGCAGGGCCTCAACAGTACCCCACCCGTGTAACCCCTAACCCAGCCAGACTTGGGCCCACACACTGTAAGGACACACTCCACAGGTTTTCATACACAAAACCAGACCTTCAGAGATGGGGTCACTCAGCTGTGAAATCTCCTGAATGTGTCCACATTTGTTCCTCACCATCGGGTCACCATAAGGTCAGTCCCATGAGGATCCAAGTGAAACCGCCACTGTATAACACATGACCTGGCCTTACAGGTCAACCCACTGCCTCCCTGTGCTGACACCTGACCAGTTATCCTCTCCAGAGACTGGGCCTTCCATCCTGAGCTTACTACTGCTAAGATGAGCACCAAAGACCACTTCAATTCATAACTGTTATATTCTTTAAAGAAAAGCAACCAAACTGAAATCATGACTCCATTTTTCCTTCAAAAAAAAAAAAAAAAGGACAAAAAGTAGAATGAGACAGTAATACAGTAATTCGTTAAAGGACCTGGATAGCTTCCACAAGGCCTAGCTTCAAGTCCTAGCACTGAAAAAAGCAAAGACAAAAGCACAACCTAAACCAAAACTAAACAAAAAAACTCACTAATATATATACATGTCTCCTTGGCCTATCCCATGTAAGTCTCTTCTTCTTCTCCTTCTGCTGCATCTTCTTCTTTTCCTCTTCCTCCTCTTCTATTTTGTTTTATTTGTTTCACACTCATGGATGCTTGGATTACTCATGTGAGCCACTACACCTGACTTCCTGTACAGTCTTAATTATCCACACCAATGAGACAAGATACCAGCTCCTACCATCATCTATACATATGACTCTAGTTTTCTCTTCAGTGTTGCATCTAAGGCAAATGTCCACAATGCTTTCTTTAAGAAGAAAAGGCATCAGGATGGAGCTGTAGCTTAGTGGTAGGACACACGTCTAGCACTGTGCAAGGCCCTGAGTTCAATCCCCAGCACTGCAAAGGGTGGTGCAGACTCCAAGGAAAGCTGGATAACATCCACAAGCCATGCTCAGAAGGAACAGCTTAAACACAGTTCCTACAGCAGCCCACACCTTCAGGACAGGGCCCCAGCAATGAGAGCTGGTCTCTGCAGCTAGGCATGGAAGGCCCAAGGCTTCAGCCACTCTTGCTCCTGTCATCACAGCTCAGCCCCACTTGTCAGCCCATCCAGGTGACGGTAGCCTAGCCTGGGCCAGTCAGCACCTCATTCCTCTGCAGGACACTGACCCGGCCAGGACACAGCCATGTGGAAGAGCCATGCTCCACACACTAGGCACACTTGTCCCTGTATCCCCAGCAAGATCATCCGCATGACTGTCAAAGTCTTGGTATGCAGCCAAAGCCAGTCCCAAACTCAGCACTCTCCTGGCTCGGCCTCCCCAGTGCTGTGATCGTGAGAATGCAGCACTGTACCGGGTTTTGCACAGCTTTTTATGTCGTATTTCACAGACCAAATCACTTCTATATCAGAAGGTGACATATGGAAGACAAAAGCATTAAACCTAATAACTTGAAACCTCTTCCCCATTGTTTAGTGAAAATAGAACAAACGGGCACAGTGGAGCACACCTTTAATCCCAGTACTTGGGAGGCAGAGGCAGGAGCATCTCTATGAGTTCGAGGCCAGCCTGGTCTACATAACGAGTTTGAGGACATCCAGGGCTGTTACACAGAGAAACCCTGTCCCACAGACACCACTCTCCACTAGCAAGGTGTACATCAATGTGATACAAGAAAAAGCAAGAAATGGTACAGGTGGAAAGAGAATGACAATACACTATGAAAAATTACTGCCTTGCTTTGTAAATCCAGATTTGAAAATTCACACACAGAAAGAAGCAAAGGTCAAGCACTCAGACCAGCCACTGTGGAAGGCCACCTCAGTGGAGTAGGGCAGAGGAGCCTGCAGAGGGTGCACACAGGGTAGGGGCTGAAAGCAGGGCCTTCCTAAGGTGGATGGTTCACCACATGCTTCTCTCCATCGGCTGTAGCCCAGGCCCCACCCACAGTCAGGACCACCATCTTGCTGCCTGCCCACAGATACGCTCATGTCCACCTGCCATCTATTCTCAGGTCACCTCAGACCCTCCCAAGCTGTCTGTCCTACAGTGCTCAGCCCAATGTCTAGTCCGCAGAGCACAACTCCAGAGAGCACAGCTACCAAGAGTTACAGTTCTACCCCAACGATAATTAACAGTGCATCCTACTCTGTCTAACACAGGCCTGCTTATTTACCTCCACACCCAAGCAAACGGTACTTAGGAACAAACGTCAATACGCTCTGAATGTCTCCAGACATAACCTTCCACTGTGCACTTTTGAGTCGAGCATGAATGATGCATCATACGACAGGGGTTTTCTTGCAATCATGAAAATGGCTTATACTGTTATCTACAGACGACAACAGCCACAGCTGCTGCATTTTTACTTTTCTCTGGTGAACGCAGAACACTTTCAGGTGTACAGAGTTGTTGTTTATATACACATTGCTCCCAGTGACTTCACACGTGAGCAGACCCAAGCCTGGAGTAGACAGCCACGGGGCTGTCCCACAGTCGGGACTCCATCGGGTAACCCGAAGTCCAGGCACACGGCACCCCATGCCCAGTCCACCCAGAACTTCTCCACTTGGAAATGCCAGGGCATGTTTCTAGCCTCACCAGAAGTAGTTCACTGAAGATGCAGCTTATCAAAATACTAAGAGGATGCTTTTGGCAAGTCGAGAAGAACCAATTCTTAAAAGAGGGCTGGAGGTCATGCATGACAGCGCGGTTCTAATTCAAGCACCTCTAAAACAAAAAGTTATTTCCAATAACTGATTTTTACCTCATCTCTGGACATCTAAAAACCCCTCTGTCAATAACAGGTCTTTCTGGTGAGGCTAATGGATGGTGGGCATCACCAAATATAGCAGCTCTTCAGCCTCCGAGAAGTCGTGCACTACTGTCTAACAAGCCAACGAAATGAGAGAAAGCTCCCAGGGCTGGAAAGGAGTGGTATGTGTTTAAAGATACTAAGTTTAAACTTCAATAATCCTTTCTAATAAAAGTTATTTTGGGGTGAAATGACGGGGACAGCTCATAGAAGGATGGGTTTATTTGGGCATATGGTTCCTGAGGGATAAAAGCCCATCGTTGGGAAGAGCTCGGCAGCAGGTGCAGTGGCTAGAGCTGAGCGTTCACACCTGGAGCCACAAGCACACAAGCATGAAGCACAAAGGATACACTCAGAATGGCCCATGGCTTTGAAACCTCAAAGGACACACTTCCTTCTTCGAGGCCACACCTCCTAAACCTACCCAAACAGCATCACCAGCTAGGAACCAAGAATTCAAGCATCTAAGCCCCTGGGGTGGGGGTGGGGAGGCGGTCTCATTCGAGCCACCACAGCTTTGCTTCTGTGTTTATTTGGCTCTTACTGGGAAGGAAACCCAGCCTGCTGTGTGCCAGGCAAGTCTTCTATTCTGAGCCACACCCCAGCCTCTCCTCCTTGCTCATATGAAAGGTCTCCCTATTGTAGCCCAGGCTGGCCTCAGACTCAAGATCCTCCTAACTCAGGCCTTCAAGTGTCACAACAGATTTTTAGCAGTAAATGAGGCTGTGGGTGTAGCTCAGCGATAGAGCATTTGCCTAGCAAGGCAGCTCAGCAGTCAAAGGGAGCACCTGCTTTAGCATGTGTGCGGACCTAGGTTTGATCAAGAAAAACAAGAGTCACCCGGCAGTGAAAATGCTGTCCCTCACCCAGATTCTAAACACAGCTACACAATGTACTGTGTGGTCCAGCCAAAGCAAAGAATGAAAGGTTGCTGTCCTTTGGGCCCATAAGAACCCCTTCCTCCAGCAACAGCTGTGACTGAGACCCACTCTGCCTTGATGCCCTCTGGGAACCCGACATACTGCATTCAAAACATAGGGTCCACAGTGCACCGGGGTCCAGCCACCTGCTTTTATTTACTGCACATCAGGTCGAGATCTACTACTCGATTATTGAGCAATGGTGGGCGGCCAAAACAAGCAAACAAACAATAGCAGTCACCTTCACCCTAAATGGGACATTAGGATCCTAAGCATCTCATTCAAACACCCCATTATGACTCTTCCTATGCCATTTCAGTGTCCTGTGAATCCACTCCAGATCTCCAGGCCAGGGACAAGGTCACTGCTGCACATGCCCTTGGGCCTTATCCTCAGGGTATGGGACTCCCGCGATGCTGGGGACTACAGTCTGCTGTCCGTGCCTGAGGAGTTAGGAGGCTGCCCCTAACTCTGCCCCACTAAAGTGCGGGGACTTCTCACCGCCTTGTGTCTAGGGATACCCACCGAAATGGAGGACTGCATGATGCCTCATCTGCACCTGGGGACACCTCAATAGTGAGAGACTGACTGTGCCTATGGGCCACCTGCAGATTCGAGGGTGCTGCTTGCTGCTGCCCTGTGTCCAGATATATCCACTAAATCGGGAGTGGGGGTGGGGGGAGTGTGGACTGCTGGGCCTAGAGGGGGGAACGCGGGCGGATTTGGGGGCAACTGAAACTGAAGTTGGAAGTTCCTTGCCATCCCGTGCCAGGGACAGCGCTGAACTGGTGCTGGGGTGGGAGGAGGGGTGGCTACTCGCTGCCGTCTGTGTCAGTGTGCACGGTCCCGCAAGCCCAGGGTGGGGTTTAGCTACTTTGGGGAGCTGGGCAGAAGTGCAACTTTTAAAGCAAAGAAGCAGCCCGTGCAAGCGTCTTGGGACGTGGGGTCGCGGTGCTCACTCACCGAGGGGCCGGGCGCCATCCGCCGTCTGCGTCCACCAGTTGTCCCGCGGCCCCCCGCGCGCCCCGCCCGTGATGCGCTCCCACCCCGCCCGCCGGGGAAACCCCGCCCACCTCCTCATGATTGGCCGAAGCGGGCCGTGCCGGGTGCCCACTGGCCAGCGTTCCTGCCCGTTCCCTGGCCGCGCCCGGCCCTCGCGCCCGCGCATTCCTGCGAGGCCACGTGGCCACCAGCCGGGGACCCCCCCCGCCCCGCCTCCAGCCCAACTCCCCGGGCCGCCTCGCGAGTAGGAGTTGTGCTGCCTTCCTCGCGCTCCCGGTAGAGAATGAGCGCGGGAAGGACACTAGCTCTCAGTGTCCCTGAGAGGGCACCTCTGCGGTCAGACTCCTGGTCACTCGGGTGAAGGGCGAGGGGCCAGAGTGCGCCTCCCCAGCATCCGCCCTCTATGAGACACAGGGAGCTGCGCTGGCGGGGGCGGGGAACACAGACCAGCGCTCCACCCACCGTGACCCCAGCTTCTGCCCGCTCCCTGCAGATCCCGGTCTGGGCTCCCGTGGGAGGGGGTTGCTGGACGACACTTCGCTCCGTCTCTGACCCTTCTCCCCCTGTCCACCTCTCCCATCTTGGATCCCACGGGCAGGGGCCACAGAACAGATCCCACACCCATCAGGGCCCCCGGCATCCTCTGCTCCGTGTAGGGCTCCTCTCCTGTGAGCGGGGAATGCAGGAGGACAGCCCATCCGACCCTGCTCCTGCTCCGGCCAAGACCAAGGGGCTGGAAACCCAGACCGTCTGCGACCTCAGGTCACCACCTCTCAGGCAGTTTTACAGCATGACTGTCACCGGAGGGAGGCTCTTGTTTTCCGAACCTGAGTTCAGCATTCCACAGCTCCAGGTAAAGCAGGAAGTGAAGCAGGAGAGAGCCTAGCTAGCCTCTCCCAGCTGAAGCGAAGCGTTGAGGTGCCGTGGAGACCCGGAGCGTCACACGGTGGGCCATGGTGATATGAAAAAGTACACAGGTGTCTGAATAGAAAAGCGCTGGGGCACTCTGGAAGGGGCCTTCTGGGCAGCTGACCTTGCTCAGCATGGACCTTTGTTTTGTGCGTGTAAGGCACAAATATGGCAAATCATTAAACTACTGAAGGATGACACCACCCATCAAAGTTCTATCTGGTACCTGGTTAGTGCACGGAGCAAACTTGTGTTCCCAAGCTGGACGGTTACTTCTCCCCCCGCCCTGGTTCACAGAAGCAACGTGAGCTGTGAGAAGGCCAGGCTTCTTAGCGACGCTAAGCCGGCTCAACTACGGAATGAGTTCAAAGAGATACCTGAGCTATGCGAGTGTCCGTAAAGCCGGCGTGCTCTGTAGTTACACCCTTCTCTGTAAACTCAAACAGACCACTATGGCTGGGTAAGGCAGATTATAGCCTAGGTGTGGTGACACTTCATAGCTCTTAGTCAGACTCACTAAAGTTACAGCAACCCGTTAGATTGGACTCTCAGACCTGTCTGAACAGACTCCTACCTACTGTCGTCTTCAGGGAAGGCTTGGGTAAAGTACTCAAAGAACTCCCGGACTAGAAAGGTGAAGGGCATCTGACACAGGCCTGAACTGTGGTGTTTTCCAACTGGAGTAAAAAGCGCACAGCATCCCCCAAGGCTCTGAGCCCCTGGGATCGAGGCTTGTGATACCACTGAGGCCCACCACACCAGGCAGGGGTTGGGAGAAAGCTGGTCAGAAAGGAGTTGGGCTGGCTCAGGTCCTGTCCAATCCGTTGTAATATCACACCTCGTCACGTGGGAATGTCGAACTTCCCATTTTAAGTCCTCTTTGACCGATGGGATAACCAAGAAAAGTTATCAAACATAGCTTCATTATCAAACAGGGGTTTTTTATTATTATGTAAATACATTTATAATTGCATAAACATATTTACTTATGTATGTTAAGCTTATTTCTACTGTGCCGTAGCAGTATACGATTTTAATCCTTAAACCTCATGAAGACACTTCATGGCTAGCACGTGTTCTAGCAGATGACCGGTGAGCGTTGAACTGCTTCTGTTGTGTAGTCAAACTCATACTCTGTATTCGCTGATGTAGTGTTCTGCTGTGTCAATCAGGTCATATAAAATATAATGACTGTATTTACTAAGCTGATATAAAATGTCCCTTTATTCATCGCCTGCTGAGCAAAGCATAAGATGCACAGTGAAGGTCCTGTGTGCTCCAATGGGATGTGAGGGAAACAAATATGGCATCTCACCAGCTCTGCCTGCCAATCCTGCAGGACTCTACCTCCTCTATGCAGGATGAGGCAATGGTGGCTTCGAAGCTGAGGAAGGCGGGACACTAGGCCAAGGACTTGGCTGTCTTCTTTCTTTTTTGAGACAGGGTTTCTCTGTGTAGTCCTGGCTGTCCTGGAACTCATTCTGTAGACCAGGCTGGCCTTGAACTCAGAGATCCACCTGCCTCTGCCTCCCAAATGCTGGGTAAGGCAGGCTTTGGAATCAGATGCCTGAAAGCCAGCATCTTGGGTAGTATTTACCGTCTCTTGTATAAAGCAGTTAGTACAGCCCCGGTGCTGACTAGAATCCAGATGTGAAGATGAGGTGTGGCTTGGGCACTGCCGATAGCAAGAAATACAGGAATTGGGGGAATGGTCAGCAAAAAACCTACCTAAGCATCCTGATAAAGATTGAAGTAGACACATCTGCCTCCAGAATGGCCCATCAGACCGTGCCCTCCCCAGTGTGTATAGGGTGCACAGACCTCAGGCCCATGCAAAGGATGTGCTTATTCAGTGTCCCTTCTAATTGCCCTTGGAGGCTCCCCTATGAGTCTGTGGAGCAAGGAACCAACAAAGAACTTCTGCAGAGGCTCTGGCTGTTCCTCAGACCTTACAGTTTAGACCTCTCCATGCCCCGCAGAGCTCCGAGGCTGGGGCATGCTGGATGGATACTGAAGAAGTCCTTTTCTTGCTATTGCACATCCCGTCCTTGCCTCTGCCCTGAGGCCCAGTCTGGCCTCTTCTCCTCCAAAGGCAACCTAGCAGCACTTTCCTAGTACACAGCTTCTTGACTGAAAGCCTATGCCTGGTCAGCCTGGCTCCTTCCTGTGGTCATCTCAGCTGCCGTCTACCTACCCACGAGGCCATGAGGGATCATTCAGGCACGACTCCAGGTACAGACAGACAGCCCACCGGAACAGACACAGCCCTGAGAGCAGACAGTAAAAGATACTGCAGTACTGCCAACCACATAGCCCATTCTGAGTGTCTACCTAGCTATCAGCGTTTGTCCTTACAGAGGTTCTAAAATAAACACAAATGACTAGAATGGCAGCATCCCTGCCAAGCGTTGGTGGGCATCAGCTTCTGGGTACATCAGAGCTATCCCAGGGAGATAGCCCAGCGAGGGATATACTACAAAGGACCAAGTTCTGAGGTTGGCATGTGGCCTTAGAGACAGCATAAGGATGTGACTGCCCAGGAGAAATGTGAGTGGGAAGCAGTGCTTGCTCTCCTCATAGAGACGGGGACCTCACAAGCCACACCTGCAGACCTCTAAACTCACCGGTATTCATACCATCATCGTGTGTGGTCCATCTCCTGTCACATCCAAGCAAAGCCACGAGGATGGTGAGCTGAACCACCAACAGGGATGTCATTTTTGTCAGAATCCTTTGGTGAGCTGCCCTCAGCTAAGATGGGAGCAATGCTGTCCTCAATCTCATGACTGTTCCCATCCATGGGAAATGAAGCTGGCATGCTAAAGCTAAAAATGAATGTTCTGGCACCGGATACCAATTGGCACTTCTCCCAGTAGGTGATACCTGGTAGTATGATAGCAAGCAGATCATGACATGAGTATCTGTTAGCTTCCAGGACAAAGGCCAAGAATCCCTGGACTGCTGGACCAAGTATCCCTGGCCGCCACTTGCCACATGTCCTTGCTGACCACAAAACCTCTAAGCCCTCTCTCCCCCATCTAACTCACAGAAGCTAGCTCTGGCCGAGCTACACAGCATCTTCCCCTCAGAACCGGCTGGGGGGCACCTCAGGGGAGACAACAGCAGGTAGATGTCGCAGGGGAAGTAGCTTTGACCAATGGGAAGGGGATACGAAAGGCACATTTGGCTTGCCCAGATTGAGCATGCTATGTATCCTCCTAAGGGGATACACAGAGATGAAGCCACACAGCCTAAGTGTCCAACCCTGCCTTCCACAGAGCTATGGGCTTCCTACTGTCCTCCTCCCATACACCCTGCACCTCCAGGTGTGCCACCAGCCTGAGCTCTGAGCCGCTAACCGATAATCCAAAGAATTAGATCTTCTCCAGGTTCTAGGCACAGGCGGCAGCTTGGCAGGCCATGCCCTTGGGATTTCTGGCTCTGGGGAGCTGTTTCTGTCCCTGTCCCAACCCAGGCTCCCTGTTATAGACTGCGGCCAAAGGGAAAAGGGGGATGGGGAGGTTGAAAATATGAAACAGAGACTACTTCGGGACCATGTAGATAAGGCTGGCTCTCACTGGAGCTCTTTCAGTGGATCTGTGCAATGCTGTGGGAGAAGGGCACATTGTTCCTCTGGGAACAATGACCTTTTGTTTCCAGTTTCTACAACAACTGCCTATTTTCTTGCTTTGCTTACTCAGGCTAGAGGGAGAGGTGAACAGCAGAGATGTCTGAGAGGAGACAGTGAGTCCTCTGAGGAAGAGTGAACCTGCTGGGGGTCGGAGGGAACCGAGAGATGCTCTAACTAAATACTTTCCATTTCTGACTCCGTGAGGCCCAGGGAAGCTCTGAGGGGCTGGCGTGCCAGAGAGGCATACCACAGTAGCCTGATCCTCTTGGCCCTCAGGGTGTTCCAGTGCCCTCTGATCTGTTCAGCCAGCCTCTGGCAAGAGAGCAAAAACTGGGCAGCTGGAGGGGGCAGTACTGGAGATGAAGGAAGGCAAGAGAATCCACACTATCCCTGCCAGTGCCAACGGGGTCTCTGTGCCACCGTACCCACAAAGCTAGCTTCGTGCACAACTTGAGGGCAGTTCCACGTAAGAACTTCCCCTCCGCAGAGCAATCCTTTGCTGCCTTTATCGCATCGCCAAGTGACCAGCAGCCCCGGGAATCTCTCTGACCTTCATCATCCTGATAAGTTTCCTCAGCTGCCGGAGCCCTGTGACCTCCCTCTCGAGAAGGAAATGCTTCAATTAGAAGGAAATCTGTCTACAATGGATTAGAAGGTATTACTTGGCAGATCACTGGCTTCTACCAGCCCTAGAGCTATTATCATCTGATAGCGCCTGAAACCCAAAGCACAACTTCCCTGCTCTCCTGCAGCCAGCTCAACTGGTGTCCCTGTCAACACATTTGGCAAATGCATTGATTCTTTACTTCTTTTGCTCCTTGACGGAAAAAAAAAAAAAGTACTGTAGCCTTTTGCATGATCTGTTTTCCAGTTTCCAGGGCCATTTTTGGCTCAGAACATACAATTCTTACTCACTTTGAAATGAGTTAGCTTGTATTTATGTAACCTAAAAGTTGTCAAATTCACAGCAGCTGTTTAGGACCTTTTAGAAAGAGGCACAAAGATGAGTAAGTGGCCTCATGGGGGGGAGGTAACGCAGGATGTGGGGAAGCTAAGGGAAGGGCTCTGGGAGTTCCGGAAGCGGAAGTGTGTGTCAGAGTGCTGGAAAGGCAGAGCTTAAGTCCCATAGCACAGAGGGCTGACCACCACTTCACCTCAGAAAATGGAGGCTGAGGTGTGGCCTCTCTGGTTCTGCTTTGGGCACCAGGGAGCAGACTTTGGATCCAGCCCCGATCAGGACACCCTTTTCCATGGCATCCAGCGACTAGCCCGGAACGTCATCATTATCATCACATGGCAATAGTCACAGCACAGTCTTGCCATTCCCCTCAGAAACTCACTAATTTCCAGAAGGTATGCCAGTGAATGGAATGCTACTCCTCTATGTTCACACTAAAGCCATCATGGGTCTGCGTGTCCCCGCCTCACTCTCGGACCTGCCTTAGCCTGAGTTCACATCGTATCAGGGCAGACGTGTGACCCTACTTGAACACGTTCATTTAGCACGAGTCAGTAGTTGTGTTTTTAAGATATGCAGAAACAGACATAACAGAAAAACAAGTTTCACTGACCTACTCATAGAACTATTAGCTGGGGCTGAAGAGGTGGCTTAGTGGTTAAAAGCACTGGATGTTCTTCCAGAGGACCTGGGTTTAATTTTCAGCACCCACACGGCAGCTCACAACTGTCTGTAACTCCAGTTCCAGGTCCACCATGCTCTCCTGGCCTCCCTAGACACCAGGCACCTATGTGGTGCACAGACAATCCATAGTCATACCAGTTATAAACATAAAAATAAATAACCAATTAAATTAATTATAAATTATAAAATGTATAAAATTATAAAAAAATAAATTAACCAATTAAAAAGTATTATTAGCTCATTGTGATGGAATGTAACTGTAATCCTAGGACAGGTATGCTGAGGCAGGAGAATGGAGCTTTTCCAGGCCTGCCTCAAACAACAAAAACTCACGGCTTCTTAGAGGCCGTGTTCTTACACTGTGTTGTCTATAACTTAACACTTTACATAAAGAAAAAAAAATCATGAACCATAAATCCTACAAAGCCAACAGCACGCAGCCAGACCATTCCTGGAATCTTGGTTTCCTTGTGTCCTGAGAAAACCCAGGAGACCGGCACTGGGGAAAGAAAAACGGAAGAAACATACTGTGTGTGGATTTAGCTGTAAGCCTCCATTATCAGAGCTAGTTAGTCTCGCTCATGGGGTAGGAGTCCCTGCTGATACCACTAATTATCCTCATCCCCAACACGGAATTTTCCAGAGAAGTTCCAAGCCTCAGGGCCCTTTACATAATGCCAGTGCCAGGACTCATGGGCATCCGAACAACAGTCACCACCACCATCCCGGCTTGATCTGCCAACTAAAGATATCATTTCTCCCAGAGTAAGAAAAGCCAGACTATTCCACTCTGTTTAGGGAATTCCTTACAGCCTATCTGAACTATTCCGGCTGCTTATCTTACCCAGGTCGTTAAAATTAACATCATCACAGAGGGGCAAACAGATAAAGAGCTGTGAACTGCCACTCCACAGTAGACCAGCTTTGCAGTTGTAGCCAGATGTGTGCCTTGAACCTAGCCCGACAAACATCATACCAACCAGAAGGACAGAGCTAGCATCCCTGGCCCTGCCGAGACTGAGGACCCACAGCAGGTGAGGGACACAGGAGAGATGACTCAACAGTCCTGGAGTAGGAGGAGATGCAGGAAGGAAATGTCAGAATGTAATTAAATAGGAAGCCTGGACTCTGGTTGAGCTGGTGTGGTTACAGTGAAAATGTTTCTGTCCTCAGGAATTAAGCACTGAGTATTGAGAGGTAAAGGGGTACAAAGACAGAAGTAATGAACATTTGTCATCTCAGCAGGCAGGAGAGTTGAGGCAGGAGGATTCTGTAAGCCCAGTGTCAGGCCAGCCTGGGCAACATGGTGAGTCCCATCTCCAAAGAACTAGAGGAGGGACAAAGGAATGTTTTTAAAGTTAATGATAAGGAGGAAATAAAAATGGGGAACAAAGACAGGAAGCAGAGACAGACAGACAGAGAGAAAGACAGGAAAGGAGACAGACCAGGAAGGAGAAATGATGTGAGAGAATACTGGAAATCGGCAACTCTGGAAGGGGGAAAAAACGTAAAGGAAAGGCTTTTGAGTTCTGTGTTTATTTTCCCCAGCTTTTCTATTAGCCAACAACAACAATAAAGAAGTGAGAAACAAAAGAAAACAAAAAACTTTAAACTCAAAGCCTGGCTCCTGAAATGACAAAGAGGATTCTGAAAGGTCAGTAACCCCATACTGGAAAAGTTTCCACTGAGAGATAATTGTTCATCTTGCAAAGGGTTGATGAGGCTTATCACATCTTCCGCGGGGGAAGGGGTGGAGCTGGAGGGGGGCGGTGCGGGAGAGCCTTATGCTGCTCTCGGTAGGATGAGTGTCCAGGCTTGCATCCTCTGTTCCTGCCTGCCCCTGGTCCTGCAGGTCCCTGCAATGACAGGAGCAGATGGCCCTGCAGATATGACTACACCAAGCAGACAGGAACAGGAAACGGGTGGCTCTCGGCTTTCATCGCTCACCCTCCTTTGGGGGAAAAAAGCACACCATTCAGGAGCTCCTTCATGCTTGCTGGTCAGTAGCTGCAGACGGTCAACCGGCCACAAGTTCTGGGTGGCTGAGCCAAGCAAGAGCCCTCAATTAGGTAAATGAGTTTTTCCTGAGCTTCTTGGTGCTCTGCATTTGAGTTGGGGAGAGCGCCTTGGGAGGGGCCTGCAGCTCCTCCTCTGTTTATTTTGTGTAGAAACAATGTTTCTGGGTAGACAAAGTGTGCTGAGAAGTTTGAGACTGGAGAAACTGCCACTGAGGTGAGCTCGGCTCTGGCTTCCGCGGGTCACACAGCAGTTTTGAAAACCAATGCGGTGAATGCTGTGGAAGCTATAGGGGACTGGAACCAGTTTTCTTTTAAACTTCCGGCAGGGTCCTTTGAGATGTAAAGAGTTTGCATCTATATTTTTAGTAATAACTAAGGATTTCAGCTTTGGGTTCATTTTTAAATATTTTGAAGAGTTTGGGAATATTTCTTTAACGTAGTGAACTAACAGGAAACACAGGCCTCCAACAGGCTGGAGCATAACAATGAAATCACCAAATAAAAACTAACCCAATGGCAAATGGCTGAAACCTACAAGGCAAAGAGGTGAGTTCGGCTGGGTTCTAAATCAGAAGCTAGGGCACTCTGTCTGACAGGCATCCAGAACTCAGGGCTCCAAAGGCAGGGAAGGGCTCACCCCTCTGCACCCAGGGCTCAGGCTACACTGTGAGGTAAGTGCACAACAGACACAAACCCACTCACTTGGAGTTATCAGAGGAAAGATAATAAAGGCTTCTTTCTTCAAAAAATAAATTAATAAAAAATAATATATATGCCAGGCATGGTGGTACATGCCTTTAATCCCAGTACTTTGGAGGCAGAGGCAGGCAGATCTATGAGTTCGAGGCCAACCTGGTCTACAAAGTGAGTTCCAGGACTGCCAGGGCTACATAGAGAAACCCTGCTTCAAAAATAAATAAATAAATAAATGTGTATGCATATATACAAACATGTATATATGTGTGTATAATGTATATATATATATATATATACATATATATAAACATATGATAAACTTTAGGGTTTAACTATGATTTAACTTTTTTAACTATGATTTTTTGTGTTTCCACAGCTGGAGCCCAGGGACTACTGTATACTAGAGAAGTATTTACCGCTGAGTTACATCTCTCTCCCTAGGCAAGTGAAAATTTGTAACTGAAATAAAAATGTGCATGGTACATGCCAGTTCTGAATGGAGGGTGGGGTTCACAGAAAGGGACTTGAAAATAATATCCTGAGTCATTTGAACAAAAGAAAAATTTAGATACAGAAGTTGGCCTAAAAGTATAAAATCTCAATGACAGTTCTGTCTTGTGTTGATTTACTGCTAGGTAAGTTTTATGGGGGCCACTGCGGCTCTGGCTTCTTCCTGCAGCTATTCTGATGTAGGCCCTTAGATGGCCTGGACCACAGCCAGCCACTGTTGAAGGGAGGTAAAGCTCAGGCATGGCCAGAGGCTGGAAACAGGTAGCCTGGGTCTCAGGCAGCCTGAAGATGGAATCAGCAGCCTTCACACCCAGTATTCCAACCCACTCCAGTTTTAGGCTATGTCCAGCCAACATTCACATTGTATCATCAACCCTGAGCTTTTTAGTTTGTGAAACATTTGACATCTTTATCAAAAGAAACGTTTCAATTCATGTGACAGACGTATTTGTCTGTGTTTGTACACAAAACTCCCATAGTTTCTATCAGGGCCACCTGTCTGCTTAGGTCTCTTCTAGGGTCCTCCCGGCTGTGTGATGTGGAACTGGCTTCCCACTCACTTGCCAGTGGCCAGGCAGCCATGCCTGGCGAAGGCCAGGGAAGGAGAGACGCCGACCCTCTGTGGAGCTCATGAAATCCTACTGACACGAGGCGTGCCAACACTCTCTTAGCACTAGCAGTTAGGTGTGCCCCTCTAAACTTATGTTGACACGTTGCATCCATGGTGGGGGTTAGGGAAGGGCCTGCTCCCAGCCACCAGCTTCCGCAGGCAACAACAACCCCAGCCAGAGGAATTATCAGTCAGGTGTCCAGCCATGGTCAGAGCCTCAGAAAGGCTGGCAGGAAACTAACTTGGGCTTCCTTTGTCTTTTCAGCCCTTCTGTTCCTTGGTGGTACCTGGGCCTCCTGGGGGTAAAGCAAGGTTCCACGTAGGAAGGACTGGGCCTCTTCCTGAAGGACGCTGGCGGCACCTGAGCTGGGGCTCCCAGCCTGCAAAACTACAAGTGGATGGCCTCTGCTCTTCCCCTGGGACCCAGGCTCAGGTACTGCCCCGGCAGCATGCAGGACTGAGGTGATTCGGAACTCCCATCAGGGGGACACCGTGGCTACGTGAACAGGCACCTCAGAGCTCAGGTGGAGGAGAGGCCTTTTGCCAGCAGTGTCGTGGTGGACAGTGACCGCCTCTCTGGACCTCAGCGCTCAGAGCTCAGGTGGAGGAGAGGCCTTTTGCCAGCAGTGTCGCGGTGGACAGTGACCGCCTCTCTGGACCTCAGCGCTCAGAGCTCAGGTGGAGGAGAGGCCTTTTGCCAGCCGTGTCGTGGTGGACAGTGACCGCCTCTCTGGACCTCAGCGCTCAGAGCTCAGGTGGAGGAGAGGCCTTTTGCCAGCCGTGTCGTGGTGGACAGTGACCGCCTCTCTGGACCTCAGCGCTCAGAGCTCAGGTGGAGGAGTGGCCTTTTGCCAGCAGTGTCGTGGTGGACAGTGACCGCCTCTCTGGACCTCAGCGCTCAGAGCTCAGGTGGAGGAGTGGCCTTTTGCCAGCAGTGTCGTGGTGGACAGTGACCGCCTCTCTGGACCTCAGCGCTCAAGAGCTCAGGTGGAGGAGTGGCCTTTTGCCAGCAGTGTCGTGGTGGACAGTGACCGCCTCTCTGGACCTCAGCGCTCAGAGCTCAGGTGGAGGAGAGGCCTTTTGCCAGCAGTGTCGCAGTGGACAGTGACCGCCTCTCTGGACCTCAGCGCTCAGAGCTCAGGTGGAGGAGAGGCCTTTTGCCAGCCAGGTCGCAGTGGACAGTGACCGCCTCTCTGGACCTCAGCGCTCAGAGCTCAGGTGGAGGAGAGGCCTTTTGCCAGCCAGGTCGCAGTGGACAGTGACCGCCTCTCTGGACCTCAGCCACCCTGCGGGAGCAACAGTGCCTGCTGAGGTGCCATCAGTGGGAAGAGAGCCATGTCACCCATATGCCTCACAGAAGACAACGGCAGCCAGTCACTAGCTGTGACGACAAAGGTGCCATAGCTAGGCAGGACATAGCTCTCTAGGCCAGTGATTCTCAACCTGTGGCTCATGACCTCTTTGGGGGTTGAATGACCTTTTCATGGGAGTTGGACAACATGGATATTTATATTATGATTCACAACAGTGGCAAACTTACAGTTACGAAGGAGCAACAAAAATTAGCTTGTGGTTGGGGGTCAGCACAACATGAGGGACTGTGTGAAAAGGTTGCAGCATGGAGCCACTGCTCTGGGCAATAAAGGCAGGGACTGCTGGTCACACCATCCCCTGAGCCTCCTCACTGGTCACACCATCCCCTGGGCCTCCTCACTGGTCACACCATCCCCTGGGCCTCCTCACTGGTCACTCTCCTCTCTGAGGTCCCAGGGAGAAGTTCTGCTCAGAAGAGATGTGTGTGGGGCAACCAGAAGCCACCTGAGCTCCTGAATGCCACTCAGCTGACACACATGAAGGCAGAGGACGTAACGTGAGGTCACGCCCCTAGTGGAAGCCGGAGAAAGTCAGATGAACTTTCCAGCTGCACCCTGGTCCTCTGGACATGGGGTGTTTCCAGACCCTCAAACAGTGAGCGCGGGGCTCACATGATCTGGCAGGGACTGGCACGTGCTTGGGTTCTGTAAACAGGTGTCGCTTTATTAAACTCCTGCCCAGTTAGAAACCACCAGGCTGGTGCCTCGACAAAGCAGACACAGGAGCTACAGGGTTTGCAGCTGAGCATCTTGGGGGCACAGAGGAAGGGCTTTCTTAGAAAGAAAGAAATAGGCATCATACATCCTGATAAAGTTAAAGTGCTATCAGTCAAAATATGCTGAGGCCGCCGCTCCACGGCAAGCAGAAGTCGCACATGATTTTCCAGAGCTGCCACCGTTTCAAAGGCGGTTTTGACAAAAATGAAATGTACTTTAATTGCACACTCCTGGGGAACGTTTTCGTGTCTGCCAATAGCGTGGCTAGCCGGTGCCTGGCCATCGTACCCACAAACAGTGCCGCGAGAACACTTGCGTGGGGTCACATCAGGCAGGCTGCTTGTCCTGGACCCCAGCAACTCAGGGTGGGTACTCTAGGTACAGCACCCCCTCACAGCCTGGAGGGGAGCAGTCCTCACTGCCTGCCCTGAAATTGACAGGGCACAGCTGGATGCTAGCCTGGCCACTTTGGTCAATTGGAAATAGCCCGAAGAGCCAGACACCTTATTCTGTCAATTGAGAAATATATCACTAAAAGTTTTCATTAAAAAAACAAAACAAAACAGGGGTTATTAGGCTCCTTGAGGGGTTTTGTTTTCAAAATACAAGCTTTCACGCCTCTACTGTGCCACGAGGGGTGGGCAAACTCTGATAAGACACAAAGAACCCTTTACCTTTCACCTTTTACCCTGTGTCCTTCCGATTCTTGCCACTAGAGGGCGGTGCGTGGCCACCGGCTTAAAATTCCACCTGCTAGGAAGTATTCATGAGCAAATACGAGCAAATCACATTTTCTTGGGTCAGTTCTTTGCAATGAAAGAGAACATGACTCCAAACAAGGCATGTCCACACCCACATAGGGGCCTTCTTAGTCATTCCTTTCAATGATCCAGACTGGCCTCCTTGGCAGCCTGCACGCCTAGCCACCATGGCTCCTTCCCTGACACTGCCCCCTGACAGACACAGGATGGTTGAGGCCAGACCAGAAGAAGATCATGATGGCAAAGACCTCCTGCGGACAAGCCACGGCCCCAGCGATACTTCATGGCTACTTTAGAATTAATACTAAAGAACAAGTTAGTATGCACCTAGGTCTAAGCTCATTCACATCCTCATCTGTTCACTATGTATGGAGCTCTGCAGAATCCTGGGCACTCGTCCACCGGCATCATCCACCTGGTCCCTGGGTTCTAGAGCCTCTTTTTCTGGGGCACCTGGCCGTTGGTCCGTTCTTGCCTGCTGCCCTTGGCTTCAGGCTGTGCGAAGTTCCAATCCACGGGATTGAGAAGCTGCTGAGTCTTTTTGTGTGTCCAGTAGGGGTTGATGATGAATGTGAGCAGGGCCAACCCGCAGAGGAACAGTGCAAAGTGAGGCAGGTACAGGCTGCTGACGAGGGCGTCCCAGTGCGTGAGGCTCACCCACCAGAGGTGGTAGGTGAGGATCATGCGGCAGTGAAACATGTGGATCATGAGCCACTGGTTGACCTTCCAGAACAGGGAGCCTGACCAGCCGGCCTGTGGACAGGGCAAGCACAGCGTCAGAACAGAACGTGAAATGGCAACTGCACCCTTTACGCACCATGAACTCAGTTCAAAGCAACGGGCCTCTTGCCAGCGTTTGATCTCCTGGGTTTAATTTTGAAGGGAGATGGGGGCCTGAGGAAGCACCTCATCAGTCCGGCCTGCCCTGCTTACTTCCTACCCCCCAAGGCACGACTCAAATCTTTTTATCTTGAATTAGCAAGGAGGGCCCCCACTTAACCAGCAGCAGCAGACACACAGCCTGGGGCAGTTTAGATGGAATGTGTGTCCTGGTTGCTTTAGGCGTTTCACCTCAGCCAGCCTTAGATAAAGAAGGCTAAAATGAACTAGCTGTAACACCATGCTCACAAATATCAGCAAATCACAGAAAAACACAGCGAAACACAGCGGTGAGTCTCAGCAGCTGAAGCTGAGCAGCACTTGATGCCTCACCATGGACACAAAGCCAAGCCCGGCTGCCCCACACAGACCCTGAATAACACCCCCCCACACTGGTGGCAGGTGCTTCGTGGCACCAGCCTTTGGGCACCCTCAGGCCACCAACCCCAGTGCAGATGAGGCTGCTGCCCCCTCTCAGGGTGAGGCTCTGCCCTGGATGGGCAGAACTTGGAAACTCAGTGGCTGGGTTTGGGGCTGCTGGACTCAGGGCCAGCTGGCGGGTCAGAAGCTAAAGGTGTGGCTACTGTTCTGGAGGCAGGGCCTCTGAGGTCGGAGGCAATGCTCACCTCCAGGCTGTCCAGGAGCCAACGTCTGAATTCAGTAAACCAACAAAAGAAAGCTGCTCTCACACTCCCATAAAGATACACGCATCTGATACCCCCGCCCCCCAGAGGGTAAGAGTCATGTATTTAAGAGATGACCTTTTGAATGTGCACAATACTACAAATACATCTCCTCAGAATGTTTTAAGTGACTCAGTCCTAAGAGCCACCAATCATTATTTTAACTTTAAGACTTAATTAAATCTAAGAAGCTGAGTGCTGGGTGGTGGCGGCACATGCCTTTAATCTCAGCACTCTGGAGGCAGAGGCAAGAGGATCTCTGTAAGTTCAAGGCCAGCCTGGTCTACAGATTGAGTTTTGGGACAGTCAGGTATACACAAAAAAAAAACCTGTCTCTAAAAAAACGAAGATAGATAGATAGATAGATACATACATACATATATACATACACACACACATATATTCATACATGATCGATTCATAGATGGATGATGTCTCACTGCACAGATCCTTCTGGCAGGTCCCAGTGACATTCAGCCTCTGTAGTATTGTATAAGGCACCCTGCTCTGCAGCCAAGCTCAGGACCCCCATTTCCCCTCAGGAAGCACCCACCTTCAGAAGCATCCAGGAGACGCAGGTGAAGGGCGTGCTCATCTCTAGGAGCAAAGTGGCCATGGCGAGATAGTGGCCAGCTCTGAGATTGACCATTGAGCCGAGAAACCCGAGAAAGGCGAAGAAGTGGTGGACGACCAGAAACAGGTCAAACGTCCAGAAGAACAGGTTGGACAGATGAACAGCCACATTCTCAAAGAAGAAGAACCCGGTGGCTGTGGTGATGTGAAACCAGCACCAGCTCTGCTGGCCGAGCGCCTTGTCGGCAGGGAGCACAGGGTCCCCCAGCAGGGCCCACAGGCCTGCAGTCGTGCTCTGGACGCCAAAGACAGCACGGGTAGCTGCCAGGTTCCAGAAGACCTTCTCTTTGGCTGCCAGGGAGCGGTAGGTAGCATTCAGGGAGGAGGACAGCTGGTGGCAGACCACGAAGACGCCCAGGTAGAAGACAAAGCCGGCCACCGCTAGGGTCGAGCGGACCTTCCAGGAAGTGTAGTCCAGGTCAAAAACACTCTCTGCCACTTCATGGCTGCCCGCAGGAGTCATGATCCTAATTGGGATGGCAGGGGCGTATCCGCGCCAACACCCGGCAGCTTGGCTTGACACCACGCCTCACTCTCAGTGGAGCTGTCTCTAGGGTCTTCGGGCATCCATCCGAAACCTGAAGAGGAAAGAAAATTCACCTTGTGCTGACTCAGAAGCAAAGGGAAGAAGAAAAACACCAGTTTCCCTCCCCCAAGAAGTCTACCCACCCCGCCCCCACCACAGGACAAAGGTGTGGGAAGTATGTTTTAAGCGCTCTACTGCCTGACTCTTAGGCTTACAAAGATACATAAACCCTGCAAGATACCTACAGACAGCAGAGAGGAAGAGACTAAGAGGAGCCCGAGACGCTCAGCCATGAAGGAAGGCTGATGCTAACTTGGACACAGGGCCAATCCTCTTCCCATAAAACTCCAGGCCGAGCCCTGGCCCTTGCAGCAGCCCGATGATAAACTACATGATCTGGAGGCCAAACAACGACACTGGACACATTCAGCTGAGGCCTTACCTCTAGGGTCTGTCCTTCACGTTCCATGCTTTGGAAAAGCTGTTAATAAAAGCAGCATGTTTACTTATGGTGTCAGGAACAATCCTGGTCCTGTGGCCTTAGGACATTTCCGGGACTCAGTTTCCTCAAGAGAGGAGCAGACCATGAGTACTGGGGAGTAGGAGACGCTGTGGGACTGAAGAAGGTCTGGTGCATGGTACAGGTTGAGGCTTGCTAATCTGGAGCATTCTAAGGGTTAACTACCTGAAAATGACTGTTAATTTGTTTTACAATTCAGATCCGTCATGTGCTCCTTCTCATGACTTTAGATCCTCTGTTAAGATTCTAATAGGGGGCTGGAGGGATGACTCAGGGGCTAAGAGCACTGTCTGCTCCTCCAGAGGTCCTGAGTTCAATTTCCAGCAACCACATGGTGGCTCATAACCATCCATCATGAGATCTGGTGCTTTCTTCTGGCATGCAGGTGTATATGCAGACAGAACATTGTATACATAATAAATAAATAAATCTTAAAAAAAAAAAAGACTCTAACATAGCTTCCAGAATGAGTCTGAACTACTGCCTGGGGACCCACCATTATTTGGGTATGACCCATGTCCTGTCCTGCCTCAAATTCTCCCTCACCTTGCTTTATGCTCTAGCTCCAAACTAAGGTCTCTCTGCAGATAGCCTCCTGCCCCTGGCCCCAACCAGCTTAAATCCATTTTCTTCAGATACCCTGTAGTCTATGGAGAATCACCACAAACTGGACCAAATGTCCTTGTAAAAGGCTTCAAACAAACTCACACGCCCTCTGGGACCAAACCTAAGCTGCACTCCAGTACTCCAGCCCGCATCACACCAGCCTGACCCCCTTTATAACTCCACTGCCTGGCACAATGGCTGGCACACAGTAGGCCCCCATGAAATACTTGCTGAATTCATATACAGATTCTAAACTGTGCTTGAATGGCAAAAGGTACCTAAACCGAATCTAGTGTATCTGAGAAACTGTAAAAGCGAGAGTCTCTCGAGAATGGAGGAAATTGTGAGACCCAGTGGGCCTTTCTCTTCCAGAACCAGTGTATCATTCCCAGACAGCCAGTCCCTTAGCAGACGGGACCAACACTGACCCTACTTCCTTGAGGGCAGGGTGCTTCCTCAAGCCTACTTTGAGAGACAGAGGCAGAATACCACAGGGTTGTGTACTCACCGCCTGACCCATGAGGCAGCCGGATGGAGTACCAGGAGTACTCCAATAGCTTTCTGTCTACACTAATCAACCCACTCTGTAGCCACAGAAGGCACCAGAACAGGCGGCTTGTGCTGAGCTTGGATGCTAGGGCTCATCCCAAGGGACACTGGGGCCATTACAGTCCTACTCTGGCAGTGGTCCTGTGATGGAGAACAGCAGCCTGAAGGTGCTGGTTTTCCCCTAACTTTAACACAGGACACAGCTGTGTGCACACAACTCTGATATCCACGTATCCCCTGCAATTCTGGCAGCCCTGTGTCGCTGTCCCCCATGCCAAGGTGCATTTCCGGGCACATGGAAATGCTCTCTGGAGATGACAACCTGGAGGCTGTTCTGTGCACAGTCTATACCTGTGGTTCATGCCTCTGCTTGTGGCAACACTAGTTTATTTCACATTTCCAATGATTACAGAAGTTATTCTCACTCACACAAAATTTAACACGCTCCCACGGGGCTGGGGCACTGGCCATGGTATGGCTCTGCATTTTTTTCCTTTCTTTTCTTGAGAATGAAACTGGCTTTGAACTTGTAATGCCCCCTACCTAGCTGAGCACTTTATACCTTCTAACCCAGCCACATTAAAGTCCAGCCTAGGGCGAGGAAGGGAGGCAGATCTTCCTTTCTAGATCTGGAGAAAAAAAGGGCCCCATCTTGCATTTGTCCACAAGTCATGAGACTGGGAGCAAGTTCCCATTTTGCTGTCATTGCACCACCACATCACAGATGTCGGCTCCTACTGGGCCTGGGTCTTGGCTGGGGCAGACCCCCCAACTCTGGAAATCTCTCGGAGGTCCACTTCCTAAATCAAGGCACAGTCTCCAGAAGGTTCTGGTTTAGTCAGAGTAGGAGGAACCCCAGAGCATCAGGGTCAAAGATGGCCCAGCCGAGTGGGTTCTCATAGCTTCCCTGAGCAGAGTGGCTGACCCTGGAAATGCAGGACAACAGAGCGAGCGTGAAGCACCCACCCCGTCGGGCACATCCAACTAGCCTGTTTCATCTCCACCAGAGAGAGAATGGTTCCAACTCTTCAAGGCACCCTCTAGAGCAAGGAGGGGCATCTCAACAAAGCACTGCCCGTCACTCAGTCACTGACACAGACACAGCCCAGCAGACCTCCTGGCCATCCCAGAACAGGTGCCAAATAGCTACAGAACCAATGGATTTTACAACAGAACACACACCACACTTCAACCCCCGTTAGCACTTCCCCATGCTGGGTCTGTGCTCGGAAGCTCCTGCTATGGGTGCCTCTATACAACAATGCACACAAAGCTCTAGGAAGCTTGTGTTGTCTTAGCAACTAACAGCACCCAATTGGCATCCTTCATCTGCAGAGGCGGCAGCAAGGCTGACTTCCCAGGCCATGAGAGTTGCAGGCCAGGTTCTGGCTGCAGCGAGCCTATCTGCTCTTGGGATCCACCCTGCCATTCCTCCCTGGAGTCCTGCTGGTCCCCCTACAGGGTCACAGCTGTGCCTGGTAGGCAGCAGATGGGTATGGGACCAGCTCACTTCTCCTTTCACATGTACTTCCACTCCTCAAAATGACCACATCTCTCTCACATTAGAAAGGCAAAAAAAAAGGGACACTGAGGTCACCATCAAACCCTTCTGCCTGCCTGCTTCACACCAAGCCCATATGCTTACCATCTAAAATACACTGCACAGTGGCCTGTCACTGCTCCCTGTTAACACATCAAAGCTGGCATGGGCTGCTATGCTCTCCCAGCATCCCTCAGTCCCTACTTGTTACAGGTCTTCCTGGCTGGCATGCCCTAACCCCTACTCCAAACTTCTCCAGCCCAGGGGCTGGGCTCCTCATCCCTATATAATCCAGCCATTTTGCCTACACCGGCCCTTTTGGGCATCTTGGTTTCCTGGTTCTCCCCTTTTCCCCTCTCCTCATATGTTCCAGCTCAGGGTAATGTTAAATCTGGACTCTCTTGGATGTCTCTGCCTCTGGGTGTGCTCTCCCTCATACCTACAACAAACCTTCTCTTCCACCTTACCTAGAACAGTCAGGTCCTCCCTTATTTTTTTTTTTCCACTCAACCATGAGATGCACCATTTGCCACTAATAGGGTGAGCCCAGGTGCTTCATAATCTCCAGTCAGGTGTTGCCTCTGGGGCCCTGTACACTTCCTTGATGTTTTCCCCCCTAAAACAGGGAACCATGGCCCAAAAGGCTGTGGTTTCACTGTGCCCCAGAACACCCATCGGTTCTGTGCCTAACACACTCAACGCAGCACTCCTACTGTTGCTCAAGCAGAAACCCTCCCACGCTGGCTGCCACTCTTCTCTGATACACTCAGTAGGGCATACCATTGCCAATGCAAGAGGGTTCTCCCAACACTGTCAGAATCACACACAAACAGGTGCTCAAAACATTTCCCCAACAGCAAAAGAAATACATGCTCAACCAAACTGAAAATAAAATAAGCCTGAAAATAGAGAAATGAAACCCTGTTATCCGCTGACAAGGTTAAAGCAACACCACAAGGCTCTGGCACTCGCTGAGTCAGGCTTTCTCTAGATAAAAACATTTCCTTGTTATTAACAAATAGGGGAAAATGCATGTAAGCTGTTTACTATTTCTTTGCCTTTAGCAACACATCAGTGTCCCTCACTAATCCTCTACCGGGGGGTTCTGGGAAGCTTAAAAAACACAGGATTGGGATGTGTGTTTATTTACCTATCCAGCATCTTCTGTCCCGAGTATCTGGGCAAAACTGTTCAGGGAGAACCTTCATGGGACCCAGAAGGGAGGCTCAATCTATGAGCACTGTTTCCATAACAACTAGAACTAGGAAACTCGGGCCAGTCTGATGGAACTGTGGAAGACCCAGTGGGTGTGGGGGCAAGTCATATTTTCACAATAATTTGACATTTCCTTAATCGTGACTTTTCCCAAATGCTCACACTCTTCCTGCAAAGATTTTAAGTAAAAGCAAAACAAAACACAGCAACAAGTCCAATGCCTAGCTACAGATTTCATACAAAAACACAGTAAGAAAATGAATAGTGGTGAATTCAAATAGTACTTTGCAACTGCCACCCCCTATCATTCAGGCAGACTCTTAAAGCCCTGTAAAACTCGGCAGGGATCCTTATCTGAGACACCACCCTAGCCCCAGGACAGCTGAGAGCCAGGTGTCACGCCTTATTCCCCCTCTCCTTCTCTACGTGCAGCCATCACCCAATCCCACCTCTGGGATCAGGCCAACAGCGCCTTTCCCCCTCTGGTCCCAGGATGATTCATCCTCCCCAGCCCCTAGCATTGTACTAACCTAGCCGAGCGTCCTGTCCCGCTTCGTCCCAGGCTGTTCCATCACTCTGCCGCCCCTGATACCGTGTTCTCTGGCGCCCCATGTCAACCAATCGCACCCATTCTGGCTCGTCACCCGCGCCCCCGCTGGTCCCACGACCTAGAGGCCAAAACCAAAGGGATGCCTCCTCCCCGAGTAGCCAGGCAATGACAGCCCCAATGCAGGCGAGTGTATATTGGGAGCGCTCCACGTCTCACCTGCATTCAGGTGAGCAGAAGCGGGGGCGCCGCCACTCAGCCCATCAGCTGCTCAGCCTCGCCATCCTAGGAGCTGCCGCGCCGCGGACACACCTCGTGACATGAGCCAGACAGGATGCTGGCGGGGGGTGGCACGGGAGACTCGGACCCCAAGCCCACTTGTGTGCCCGCCTCAGCTGGTGCCCGGCTTTCGGTCCACTCCTCCCTTAGCGTCGGAGACTCACCCACGACACTGTCGCGCGCTGAGCAAACACTACCCACTGCGCACGCGCACCTCTACAGACAACTGGCTTAGGCCCCGCCCCCGTGGGACACTACCAAAGAGGGCTCAGGGATGCGGGCTATACCACCCAGAGCCGCGGGGGCGCCCAGAGCGGGCGCTTCGCTAGATGTGACTGTCCTGGCTCAAGCTGGCGCTGGAACCTTGAAAAGGGGTATGGGAGGAGTCCGTGGGGGAATTCATCAAGAACCCCCGCTGACCCTCCCCTATTCTTCTGCGCAGACCTACCCCCAAGACCCTACCCATGTACACCCATCCCTTCCTACTTTCTCCGGCGCCTCATTCCCTAGCCTCTGACGCCCCAGCTCAGAAATGAAAAGCAAATGCCTGCGTCTCCCGGTTGGGGTTGCCCAACGTGGGCTAGCGCTCGGAGCTCCCGGCGACTGGCTGGAGCCGGCATACTGTGCTCAGGAGGACAGAATGGACCGGAGCGCGTCCCTCGTTACAGCGGCACTGTTTTCCAGGCGGTGGCACCTAGCTCCAGTCTGCCCAGGGGCAGTGTGGTATAGGGTCCCATAGGAAAAGGTGTAATCTCTTTTCGAGGGGCGTGTGCGGAGCTACCCTGTGCTCCTGCCAAGAGCTGAAGCTGGTTGGCCCTGGATCTCCAGAGCCAGCGTTACAGGAAGGCCAGGGACCTTCTGACCCTTGCCGTGCACCTACCACGACCAGGGTGGGTGGGGTCACGTAGGGTGGCAGAAGGTGAAGTAGAATCGATTCCCTCTCTCTGGGCAGCTAGAGAACCCGCAGCCACCTAGCATAACAGCCTGGCTCTGGAGTCACACAAGGCCTTAGCACACCTTGTGCAATGTCAGCCAGTTAGGTGCTTTCACATATCTGGCTCTTATCTAAACAGGGCAGTGGCCCACCCTACCCTGGATTGCAGACAGGTGGCCACAGAGCAGAGCCCTCCCCCAGAACCTTTAACACACTCTTTAAAGTAGGTAAACCAGACACCTACTTTAAAAGACCCTACGAGGAAAAGTCCCGTACATACCACAGTCCTGGTTCTCATTTTGTCTCTGAACACGCAGGAATTTCAGCATAGTTAACCAGGTTGCTTGCAAAGGACCTTTGAGAAACATCATGCACAAGATGGATAAAATGGCCAATGAACTGTGACTTGAGCCCCACGCCCCCATGGAAGTAAATGCCATCAAAACATCTGTTTATGGCAGAGATTTGCAGTGACACTTAATTTTTGCTATATTCCTGGTGTTTCATCAGTATTTGTTTCACTGCTGAGCTCGTGGTTGTTACCTCAGTTTGTGTCCTTCCTCTTTGTATTGGGAGAAATTTCGTAGTTACAAGACCACCCTGAGCTACACAAGACCCTGTGTTAAAATAACAAAAGAGTGAGCTGGGTGTTCGGGCATATTTTTGTAATCCTGACCCTTTGGGAAGTGGAGATAGGAGGGTCAGGAGTTAAAGATTATCTTCAGCTATACAGTTGATTTTAAGGCCAGCCTGGATTAGACCAGCCTTAAAACAACAAACAAACAAGATTCCAGTGTGACTCCTGTTCCTGCTGTATCACCTGCAGGTTTACAGCCTAGGCACTCCCTTCTGGCTGGCCAGCCTTGCTGGAAGCCTCCTCTCAGCACTCCTTAAGCCTCCTGTGAGTCAGGTGCCACACTGCTTACTCATCCTTTCAGATGTTCCAGCTGGGGGTTGGGATATGGGAGAGGAAGGGGAAGGGAGAAATGGTGTGGATTTACATTATCTCAAAAGAAAACAAAAAGACAATTTCTTCTACCTAATTCTTGATTCTGGACTGAAACATGACAGAGTTCTCAGAGGGGTATGTCTCTGGGTGAGAGAGAAAGAAAAATTTCTAGACTTGGGCCTATAGAGTCATTTCCCAGAGAGCAGCAGCATTCTTGGGAACAGGAGACAGAAGCTCTCATATCTAACCCATATGGCCTGTTATTATCAGCAAGCTCCTCTCCTCCTTATCCACCATGCACCCAATGTGCCTATGCCCTGTGTTGTGGTACAGGCTAGTGCATGCCATCTCTAGGCACAAACTGGCTGTCAGCCTGCCCCTTACAGGGAAGATACCCTTACAAATGGATGAGTGAAGCCAGGTGTGGTGGCACACCCCTGAGTCCCAGCACGCTCGAGGCAGAGGGAGGCAGATCTCTGTGAGTTTGAGGCCAACCTGGCCTACAAAGGGGGTCCAGGACAGCCAAACCTGCACGGAGAAACCATGTGCAGAAAAACAAGAAAAAGAAAAGAAAAAAAGGGGCTGGAGGGATGGCTCAGGGGTTAGGGGCACTGGCTGTTCTTCCAGAGAACCTGGGTTCAATTCCCAGCACCCACATGACAGTAACTCCTGTCACAACTGTAATTCCAGTTCTAGGTGATCTGACCTTCTCACATAAATATACACACATACCAATGTACGTGAAATAAAAAATAATAATTAAAAAAAGAAAAGGAAAAAAAAATGGACAACTAACGCAGAATAGAAAGGCAGGAAAGATCAAGAAGACAAGGAAGGGAAAGGGGTTCCTAACCTCAGAGTCAGGTGAATTCACTGTAAAGATTGCCTGCAACATACCTTTTTATTGCAAACAAGAATGTTAAGACAGCAACACTGTACTTCAGGGCATAAACGTGAGGGATCTCTGAGTTTAGCTTCGCTCCTCTCCCAGCAATAAACCTAGAGTTTGCTGGGCATTTCACAGACAGGATCATGAACTTTGTCCACCGTCAGGCATATGTCTTAACTCCCCGTATCCTAGTAAAGATCCCTTCCACCCTTGTGACCTATGTTCACACTTTGTCAGCTGTAATCCTGTTCACTGTTCTTCAAAATCCACAATATGACTTAGTTTTCTGAAGAAAAAAAAAAAAGTAAGTTCTTGGTCTCGGCTGTGTGCTGTTTCTTTCATAAGTGCTTGATTAACACTGGAGCTAAAACCTATGTGAAAGCATTTTTCTTAATAAGCCTGAAACCTGCTTTTCACTGACTTATAAGAAACTCTTTTTTTGTTGTTGTTGTTGACAGGCAGCACTGTCTCCAACCCCTTTCGAGTATGTACTCAGTCCACTGTTTCTGTTTTTGCCTGCATGTGTGACTATACACCACATGAATGCAATGCGTGAGGAGGCCAGAAGAAGTTGTTGGATCTAGAGTTACAGACTGCCGTGAGCTCTTTCTCTGGAAAAGCAGCCAGGGCCCTATAATCTGTATAACCATCAGGACAAACCTCCTGGCATCCAGGAGCTGATGAACCATAAACACGGTTGGGACCAGGTTTACAATGTGTTGAAGGAGCAGCAAAACGCTCCTCTTTGCACTGGGTGTTCCTCCTGGCACAGTCCAACCCAGTTTCCAGCAAGATCCTGTTATGTTCTTAAAGTCCTGACCTCCGGCCAGTTTAAGAATCCAATCAAGCTGGGTTTTTGTTTTTTTTTTTTTTTTAAATCCAGCCTTGCTTTCAGATGAGATTCCTGCAAAAAGGCGGCTTTATTATCACTTGGCTTGTCCCTATGGAGAAGCCTCTTGTAGATCACTGCCCTAACCTGGGTGTTCATTTCTTCTCCATAATTTCCCACTGCAGTCCCTCACCCTTTTCTCACTGAGTCCATTTTTATCCTTGAACCCCACTGCAGGGTAACATCCCTCATACAACAGGCCTTAGGGAGAGCCTGACTTATTGTCCCCCCCCCAAAAAAAAAAAACCCATATCTTTACCTAAAAACCTGTCTTCTGGAAAGCTGATGACTGCTGAGACACAGGGTGAAGTGCCTATGGCCGGAAGTGGACCTTTAGGCAGGACTTACTGGGAAGGTAACCTGCAGCACCAGGGCCTTCCTGAGCCAAACCTGTGATCACAGAGTTGCTGGTCTCTACAGTGAGAGAAGGAGTCCTCGCCTGACCCCAAACTCCCTGCCTTTTGCATGTCAGCCACATGGCATGGGCAGGGCTCATGGGAAGTAGGAAGTTAGTGGTTATAATCATCATAAACCTTGGTGGGCCAAAGATATTACCCTAGCAGTCAGCTACAGATACCTTGACAGTGATGTGAGCACTCACACAGCTCTCATAGGTGACTTAGTCCTGCAGGGACATGTGTCCATAGATAGGGGTTTTTCTTGGGAGGTAGGAGGTTCTGGTCTTAGGAAGGGAAGAAAGTACCAGAGGTCCGCCAGTGCCAAATAAATCCACAGCAGAAATTAATCACATGGAATGTCAACAGTTCGGAGGGTAAAAAGCCACATCCGGGAAGGAGAAACACCCCTACAACACATTTAGTGGGTAACGCTGGTCTAGCAGGAATCATGGGGTTGAGGGTGCCATCTCCACAGGGAAGCATTAGTGGAAGACATGGTGCTCTTCAGAACTGTCAGGGGAGAGCGCCATGCTTCCGTGGGAATTCTTATTAGGGGTGTTCTACAATCTAAGAAGAAACGGTGAGGAAGTGTGCTCTTCTCCCAGCAGGCTTTCCACTGCCCCACAAAGCTCTGTGCTATATTTCCTGGGAGGATGCCATCCAGGACTGGACTCAGGTAACAGAGAGGGTTTTGGTTTTGTTATACTCCCACCCCCCATGTGTGTATGTGTGTGTGTGTGTGTGTGTGTGTTTGGGGGGATGTTCACACTCTTACACAAGTGCATGTGGAGGTCAGAAGACAACATTGACAATGTCATTGTTCCCCAGATGCCTTCCACCTTATATTTGAAACTGGTTCCCCTTGGACTGGATGTTTGCTATGAAGGCTGGGCTAGCGGCCAGTGAGTCGGCCGTCCTCCAGTCTCTGCTTCCCATGTAGTTATTGCTGAGATGAAGGGATATGCACCACCATGTCTGGCTTTTAACATGGGTCCTACAGATGCAGACTCATCTCATGTGTTCTGTGAACCCACCGCTTTACTGACTCAGCCAACTCCTCAGCCAGACCTCCAGGAGCTCAGACAACCTCTGCCTTCTTTTTCTATCTCTGATTTTCTACCTCATCTTTTCTTCACCAACCTTTTCCTTCTCTACATTTTCCTTTCCTTCCTTTCATGATGCTGGAGATCTACTTAAGTCTTTTTATGGTAGCTAAACATGCTCAGTCGCTTTTCCAGCCACAGAAAAATACACTATTTTCTTTTTCCAAAGATAGATTTCATGTTTCCCAGGCTGCCTTCAAATCCTCGGGCTCCATAAATCACTCTACATTTTTGTGTATCAGCCTCTGGAGTAGCTGTGACTACAGAAACACTCCAAACCTTGTCAGATTTAGGACAACATTGTTTTAATGCCTGTACACAACCACCTTGATTTGCTTTTAATTCCAGTTACTATTTTAGGAACAACTTAACAGATGCAAAGCTTGCCTCCCCTCCTAGATAATGCAAAATATAAAGTGAATCACATATAAGGCCATATAACATTAAGTGAATTACAATATAATAACTCTAATGTTTCACAAGTTAGACTGTAATCAAATAGGCAAGTACAAGAAACAGTAACAGAGGCCCTGAAAAACAGAAATCTTCCTGGAAATACTATAATAGCTTAGATGGACATAATGTAGCTAGGATGTTTGCCGAATGTTTAAAGGCTACCTGAAAAGTTAGAACTGGGATGAATAGTGCTGGGGGGTGGGGGGAGTAGAGTTGGCTTAGCTTCCCATTTGATCTGCAGTATAAACAGAAGAGGCAGCCTCTTACCTCAGGCCTGTTTTCCCTCAGCCTTCCCCAATCTTTTAACAGCCCATCCATTTACACACAGTATTCTGAATTCTAAAGGAAGTGGTGTCTGTAACACACAACAGTCCATCCAACTGTAAAAATCAACTTACAAAAAGATAATACGTCTAAATGGAAAAATAGAGGCAGCATCTCAGGGGGTGTGGGTCAACTTGACTTTCAAGGAAAACGATAGGAGGATTCCAAAAAGAGGAGACAAGACCCTGAGGATAGAGGCTGTAGAACAGTCTCCGTTTCTCACCTACAGTCTCAATAAAAGCACCCAAGACTCCGACTCCCCAACTCCCTGCCTAGATGGGGTTTGAGATGGAACAACCTACTTCCTTCTCAAGACTGAACTTGAATAAACTCCCTTCCTTCCTTCCCCCAAAGTATTTCCAGGTTTTGAGGCAGTGAGCAGGGAAAAATCCTTAAGCTCTCCTAACAGGAGATACAGGAATACACTGTTTCTTCTGTTTGCTAATTGCCAAACTGAAAACTTACCTAAAGGTTTTATTTCCAGTTTTTCATCGCAGGAACTTGCCTTGTCTTCAGATTTGTAACTGGGGAATCAACCTGGGAACAGCTGAACCAAAGCCACCAACAAACCAGGAAACAATCCCCAAAGTGGTGAAGGGACAAGGCTCCATGTATCCTCCCAACCACCAGGAATCAGGACATTTCCTGACTCCTCTGGAGGCTGAGAGATGAGGCAGGCAAGGTAATTTTAATAATGGCTTTGTAGGCAGGAATTCATCAGGAATGAGGCCTAAGTCACCTCATGAGCAGGCATCATAGGATGTCTCATAGGAAGCAGGCCTGCTACCAAGGGATACAGTCATTATTCCCCACCTGCTGCCTGCCCTCATGGCAGCAGCCAGCCCCAGCCCGGTTGTCAGACCTGTTTTGTCAGTTGGTTAAAGTAGAGCATGCCGATCCGGTGGATGATCCAGCATCCTGTCAGACCTGTGTGGGCAAGCTGCCTCCTCAAGCAGGTCACCCAGTTGCTGAAGAGGTTGATCTACACAGCCCAGCTGGTAATACAACCAGCTGCCAACGTCTAAGCACACGGGAACAGAATTCTTGTCAATATGTAATTTGGCTTTTTTTTCCTCCAGAAATTAACAAAATGGTTTGTGTTGATAACAACCAAGGGATAGGCAGTTAATACTTTGTAGAAAACAGCATGATGACTCAACAGAAGCCATTCTCTGTTTTAGGCTCTCTCTCTCTCTCTCTCTCTCTCTCTCTCGTTTATTTAGTTTTGTTTTTTTTCAGCCAAGGTATCTCTGTGTAGCCCTGGCTGTCCTAGAACTCTCTGTAGACCAGGCTGGCAGCAAACTCACCAAGATCCACCTGAGTCTGGCTTCCAAGTGCTGGATTACAGGCATGCACCACTCCCCCACCCCCTTAGGCTCGGTTTTAGGCTTTATGTTCGTGTGATATTTACACACGCACTGTGGTTCAGTTGCTCTGTTGTATGTGAATTCAGACATCCTTGGGGCCTGGCTACCCGCCCAGGTTCACAGATGTGGGAAGATAGCCAAGGGCTTTCCATGGGCACATGACTGATTGCAGTGGCCTAGTAGGCTCCACTGCTGGGAGACACTAGCTCCTCCTCCTGCCCCAGCTCTCTAGCTCCACCTCTGACTGCATCCTTAGGTGCTGGCCCCTCTTTGCTTCCAACTATTTTCTTCCAGAGATGTCACTTCAAGGGTCCTTGTGACCTGCTTGGAATCGAACCTGGCTCCTCTGGAAGAGCAGCAAGTGCTCTTAATCACTAAGCTGTATCTTCAGCCCCTGCACTAATCTTTTAAAGGACCCGTTTGCTGAAGCCAGCCACATGGCTAGGGCCTCAGTGGAGGGAAGGGACACCGTCAAAAGATGGCTGCTCAGTCCAGCACCGTCAAAGGATGGCTGCTAGACTCCAGGTGCCACATGGCCAATACGATGAGCCCAGGCTACAAGCGCGGTGTGTATCCCCAAACTCATGAAATCCTCACCGGCAAGTTGAGATCCTAAGGGGTATTATTATTATCATCATCATCATTTTTTTTTCTAAGACTGTATAATGAGCTGTGGCTGTCCCGAAACTCACTTTGCAGACCAGGCTGGCCTCTAACTCATAGAAATCCACTGCCTCTGGGGTGCTGGGATTAGAGGTGTGCGCCACCACACCCAGCTTACTGAGGGGTCTTTAGGAAGCTCTAAGGTCAGAAAGGTACAGCTCCGTGTTGTGCTTACAGTTCTTGTGAAAAGAACCAGGAAAGATCTTTGCCCGTTCACTGTGTAGGGACACAAGGAGGAGACATCTGACCAGGAAACGGCTGTCAGCAGGGACAGAGTCGGCCATGCCCAGCTCTGGGAGGCCCAGTCCCGGAACTGTGAAGCAAATGCTTGGTGCATAATCTACCAGCGAGTTAATTTCACCTGGCTGACACCTGCCTGTTTTCAGGGGGTCCCGGCCTTTTCCTACCACGCTCTAGGAATGTAACAGATTTGTGGCTCCAGAAGGGCCTAGAGGGGAGGGGCTATGTTTGGCAACCCTATATTATGACATGAAAGACGAGATCATACTGCTGAGAGCTAAGCAAGAAGGTAAACTAGTCCTGGGCTGGGTGGAATTTCCACTGTGAGTGTGTGTGAGCATGTATGTACATATGTCTAAGTGTGAACCTGAACATAGAGAACTGTATGAGGGCGTTAATGTCATAGTGAGCCTGTATATATGTCTGAGACTTTCAGCTCATGTTTGAAGGTGTTTTAAAGTGTGTGAATGAGTGTGTTTAAAGTGTGTTTTAAAGTGTGATAATGTTAGAGTATGAGTACATGTGTGTCTGAGGGTATGGGGGGGTGAGGGGTGTGTGTGAGAGAGGGAGAGGTGGGCAGGTGAGGTGTGTTTGAGAGAGGGTGTGTGACTATGAAAGCGTAGGAATGAAAGGGTGCGAACATGTGTGTGGCAACAGATTTGGCCCTGTGACATCCAGTTCAGAGGCCTCTATGGGAATGTTGCTCATTCTGGTTCTCACTTCCTTTTGCTGTGGTTTGGATGTGGTTTGAGTGTCCCTCGGGAGCCCCAGGCTTTATTTTACCCTACATCAGGAGGTGCTGAGAGGATAGCCGTCTAATTAAAATATCATATGCTGGAGCACAGACAAGGCTTCCAGTGAGCGATTAGAATTAGAAGGGGTTGTCAGAGTGAGCTGCTGGTTAACTCCAGCTGGCCTCTGAAAGCACAGGAAATGGGCCTGAAGAGACACTCCCATGAAGGTTTCCTGCCTCTTACCGAGTGACCCCTTGAGCTGCCTGGAGGCTTTACCAGCTTCTCTGGAAGCCACCGTCTGATGCAGCTCCAGATCTCACAAGCACTGTGACCCCAGATGAATTTCTTTTCATAAAAATGTACTCAGTGTGTGGAGCCGTGCTGCCCCACAGAACACAGAAGAACACACTGTTCCTTTAAACTGTGGTTGATGACGATTGATGACTCCAGCGGGGAGTCTGGGCCCAGCACTCAGTGCTGTGCGGTGCGGGTTTGGTTGCTGAACATCTGAGGACAGAGGGTGTGTCCCATGGCTGTGTCAGTACTGTGGCTGTGTCAGTACTGCTGGCACCTGCCTCAGGACACTGGGTAGGAGTGAGGCTCAGACGGCCCTCCCTCTGAGCATCCAGAGGGCAGCACAATTTGGTCCCAGAATTCTAGTGTCCAGCACTAAGAAAGAATGCCACTGTTGTTTCAAGCCACCCAGTGCATGGCACTTTGTCACCAATTCAGTCCCTAAAGAGAGGATTGTGGAGAGATATCCGCAGAACTCTTATATGGATGGCACACAGCCCAGGCCCTTGTTCCACTTCTGACTTCAACACAGTGCAGCTGTGCTTGCTTCCTCATTTCAGAGGTGTGGAGTTGAGTGTGGTGGAATAGGACTACAAACCCAGCACTTGGGTCAGGAGGATCAGAGGTTGAAAGCCATTCCTGATAAATAGCAAGTTCAAGAGAGGCCTATGTTACACCGGACCCTGTCTCAACAAACAAACACAGGGCTAGGATCTAGCTCAGTGGTAGAATGCTTACCTGTTGTGTAGGAGTCTGTGGTTTAATCCCAACCACTATTAAAACACACATACACAATCTGCAGGATGGTCCCAGCTCTTGACAGAAAGCTGAGTGAGAAGTGTCAGCTGAGACTAAGACTTTGAGTCCAGCACAGTGTTGGGAAGAAGCAAAAGAAACTTAGACTTTAAGAACCACCATGTCATTTTCAGATTCCATTTAATCACAGGGAGAAACTAAGTTCAAGGTTCTAGGCCCTAGGGGGTCTGGGGACTAAACAGTTGTCTGAGTCCAGCCATCTCAAGAACAGCTCCACCTTGCTGGAAGGGTCAGACTAAGCCCAAGTTCCCGGGTCCAGGAACCTACTCCTATCCTGATGAAAACTCTTGCTCAACCTCTTATGTCAAAATATGACTGGATAATGATACAGCTCTCCTTGGCTTTGTAGTTTCGTCCTTTAAAACTTCTGTTCATCATCCCTTCAGGGTTGCAGTCCTGTGGCCCTGCTCAATCAGTAGTGGCTTGATTACAATACGTCTGTTATCTGCACTGATGGTGTTTAAGTTACACTGGATTTAAGTGGACCCTACAATGTTTGTTGCATTGGCTGCGAATTCAATCACTCTACCCAGGTCCCTGGTTTGTAGTCATCCACATTTGGGAACTTCATTTTGAAGTCTGAAACCTGTAACCTGTTTTGGGGATCCCCACTGGTAAGTCTGACTCTGGTCTGTTCTATGGCACCAATCTGAAAAATGAAAGACTTACTGGACACAGTAAGTCTCCTAAAGTAAGAGTTGGTCAAGAGACATCCTTCTTCTTCTCTGGTTTCCATTGGGACACCACCTTGTTCTGGCTCTGATTCCCACTGGTGAGATATCTGGTTCTCTTCCCTCTCCTCCCCAACTCTGTTGCATGTCCTTGGGGCCTCAGTCTGTCCACGTCTGTAGCTTTGTTTACTTGTTTAATTATTGCTATGCGCTTCAGCCCCTCCTCTCCCGGAAGAAGGGTTTCTCTGTGTAGCCTTGGCTGTCCTGGACTTGCTGATCAGGCTCGCTGTGAACTCAAAGTGATCCCCCTTCCTCTGCCTCCCTGAGTGCTGGGAATAAAGGCATGGACAAGCATACATGGCTGCTCTGTGTTTCATATTCAGAAGAAAGGGCCATCTGCTGGCTGTTTACCCCTTGACATAGTCTTAATGTATTTAAAAGATTTTTCAGAATAAAAGCAGCTGAATTGGGGGCCACAAAGACTGATAAACTGTGCTCTTAGAACCCTGCACCTACAGAGAGAAGCCTAACCTTGTTGGAGAAGCCCCACCTCTGGCCCGGATCAAGCTGGCAGCAAGCCAGGGGATGCCTGATGTGCACAAGCTGCTCTCAAAGGGGTACCAGCAGCTTCTCAGCTTCTCTGGTAAGAAGAAATCCTGCTACAAAACCTCTGTGCCCATGAGGATTGGATTCAGCCTGTAGCAAGGTGCTCCTCCCTTGCAATCACAGCTGGAGGAAGTAAGGAAAGTTTTGTCTATTTTAAATATATAAATGTATGTGGCCACTACATGTTTGATTCTGACTGGTCTTAAATGTATGAATTTACTATGTTCTGTATATCTTGGTTATAGATTGTTGGCTTATAAAATATTGGATAGGGTTAAAAATCTGTAACATCTGTAATAAAACATTAGCTTAAACTCACAGCTCAGAGTTGGAGCCATTCTGGGCATCGACAAATGGCATGAGCCAACCAAAGAAATAGGTCTCCAAATTGGGATAAGATTTTACATAATTTCTATCCTGCATTAAAAACCAGGTTTATAAAAAAATAGGATTTAAAACTATGCTTGACTAATGAGATATTAAAGCTGCATCTTTGTATTTTCATATACAAGAACTTCATAACATCAAAATAACGCATTTGGTATTGATTTTAGAGACATCAAGTTGTTTACACTCTTAAAATTTGGTTTTGTCTTCTAAAAATTATGGTTACACTCTGTGACTTCACTCTTAAAAAAAGTACTTTATTTTGATATTGCAAAAACAGCTTTTAAAAAATATTTAAATTTAAAAGGCTATAGGACATTTGAAAATTATCAGATGTTTTATTATAATGTCTTTATTAATAGATGATCTTGATGAATAGCTAAATTAAAAAAAAAACCTAAAAAATAGGGTCACGACCAAGCACCACAGACTAAAGAATTCCTCTCTTATGATGCAATAATACAATGACCTTAGGCAGTCTGACAAAGAACTTGAAACAGTTTCTCAACCTATGGGTCATGACCCTTTGGGGTTCAAAGGACCTTTTTACAGGGATAACCTAGGGTTTCCTGCAAATTGGATGTTTATTTTATGATTGATGTCAGCACCACAACAGCATACTTAAACTTTCCCCATCTCAAAAAATCATATACACATATATATTTCTCTATATGTACACACACACACACACACATACGCATGCATGTGCACACAATGTTTGTAGATATAAGCATAGATGATTGATATAGCTATATATAAGTAATACAAATGGTAGATTCAGTACAAATTATGGGTATATATGATACGGACAGAACACATATGTATAACTGGTGTTCCCACCTGTGGGAACACAGGGATGGAAGCCTCCTATTTCTCTCCCCAGAATGCCCCAGTCCTTTCCTGTTTCCAGGCTGGCACTGAGAGCACGGCCTTCATGCAGTGAGTGTTGATCACATGCATTCAGGAGTTCCAGGCCTCACAAATGAAGCCCGACCCCCCACCCCAGCTCACCTCACCAGTACTGTGGTGCCAAACATCTGATGCTGGTGCCTTTCCGGATGTTCCCTTCCCGTCCGGAAATCCCATGGCCCTCCTGCTCTCGTCCACCAAATTTACATGGCAGCGTTTGAGTCAGCACTTGCCCCAAGTCACTGAAGTCAGACTGCTGAGCTTGTCCACCCCCAGCCCATGGAAGTTTCACCTCACTGTCCATGTGTCTCTCTGTCTTGCCCCCAGTAGCTTTCTCTGGGTTACAACCGTTACTCATGTCACTTGCTTCCCTCATAGCCCTGCCTGGGTTCCCAATCAAAAATCTACACATTTTCTGCGTGATGACAATTGAGAGTTAATGCCAAAACCACCATTAAGGAGCCAAATAAGATGCAGGGGCTGAGAACTGATGGTGACTATTGATGGTACCTGCTTCTAGGAGTCCCCTGTCCCAATTATTTTCCTGCCAAGTGGTTTGCACACAGGATTTAACTTACAAGGCCTTTCAAGACAGGCTGTCTAGAATCTGAGTAACATTTCAGAGACAGACTCGGGGACCCTGGAGCCCTTGTCTATTCTTCAGTTATCTTAACTATGCACTTCACTCAAGAATTTAGTTACTTCCTTATTAACCTTCTACCCACTCTTTTGAAGGAACTGCAACAAAGATTGAGGAACCAGTCTTCTGTAACTGGAGGGACTGCCATCAAATGCTCAGGGAGGGCAGGTCAGGGTGGTGGTGTTCTCATCCCTTCTCTGTGAGATACACTGAGATTCAAGACTTAAAGTGCGTCCCCACCTTCCCCAGCAATGCTTAGTTGCTGAGTCCCAGGGGTACCAGGAGTTCCAGGGAAATCGAATACCTTACCAAGTCATGCTCTGTGTCGAGAAGTCCCTGGTGAGAACACTGTGTGTAATTAGGAATCCTCTACTACCACTGACCTTATTTCTTTTTTCTTTTCTTTTAAAGTAATTTATTATTTATTATTTCTTTTATGTACATTGGTGTTCTGCCTGCATGTATGTCTGTGTGAGGGTGTCAGATCCCGGGGAACTAAAATTGCAGACAGTTGTGAGCTGCCATGTGGTGCTGGGAATTGAACTGGCATCCTTTTGAAGAACGCTCGGTTAATAAGGTCTTATTTTTATTTTATTGAATAAGGTATTATTTCAGTTGGACCCTTTCCAAATGAGGTACAGTGGCTAGGTCTCAAAAAACTAAAAACACAAAAACAAAAAACTTATTTAACCCTTTGTCATCTTGATACACAAACACATCACTCTTAAACTCTAACCTTTCCTTTTTTGTTTGTACCCATGTTGCCATGTTAATTTTATTTTATTTTGTTTCATTTTTATTTTGAGACAGAGTTTCTCTGTGTAGCCTTGGGTGTCTTGGACTCACTCTGTACAAGACTGGCCTTGAACTCCCAGAGATCTGCCTGTCTCTGCCTCCCTGAGTGCTGGGATGAAGGCGTGTGCCATCACCGCAGGCTGCCATGTTAAGTTTAATATCACAGTGTAAAACGTTGCATCACTTTAAAACTATCACAGCCTAAAAAAAAAAACAAACACTTTAAAGTTCATTTAAAAAAATTGAAGTTCTTTAAAAATTCAAGAACTCTTGACTGTGGGCTCCTATAAAATAAAAGCTAAATACTTCGTATTCTAAGGAAGAACCAGGGCACCGTTACAATCAAATCAAAGCAGAACTACCACGCAGCAGCGTAAAGCAACTCCTCTAGCTCAAAGCTCCACATTGATGACTCACTCAAGTCCTTCGGGGCTCCAAAGTTCTTGGATGAGTCTGCCTCTCAGGCTTTGCTATTCACAGCACGTGCAGCTCCTCCCACAGATTCAGGCTGGCTCCACCCCGGAGCTGCTAACCACAGTGGCTGTCCCACTGTTTTTGCATATGTGTGGGTCTCCACCGCAACTGAAGTTGTACCTTCATCAATGACCTCCTGGCCTCTCATGGTGCCAAGCCTCAGCTGCTCACCATGACCCCTGACACTCCTCAGCTTTCGTGCCACCAAAACCAGCACTAGTGCTACATGGGAGATTATTACACATTGCCACGTTTGGCTGCCAGTTTGAGATGAAGCAATGGTCACCCATGGACCACAGCTTTCTGTGTGCTGACCCTGAGGATATATTTCCTACATTCCAACTCAGTGATACTGGTCTCTTGTTAATCATAGCTGATTCACCAACCCCAGATAACTAGCACTGATTGTCCCATTAAAGCAAAGATTCCCCCCATTGATTTTTTTTTTTTTTAATCCAAAATACCACTTGAACAGCCATGGCAGAGCCTTTGTTTCCTTCTGAAACAAGCCAGGCCTCTTACATCAGTATTTCTTTTAGACCTATCTTCCAAATTCCCAAAACAGCTCATTAAGCCCTTGGCACTCAATGGCTTTTCCAGCCCAAAGCTCTAAATACTTCCTTAGTTACTGCCCCTTCCCCCCAAAAAAAGCCTATCATGGTCAGGTCTATTGCAGCAATATCCATGCTTTGTTACCAACTCCTATCCTAGTTTGCTTTCTGTTGCTGTGATAAAACAATGACCAAAAATCAACTTGGGGAAGATAGGGGTCATTTCAACTTACAACTCGCAGGTTACACTTCATCACTGAGGGAAGGCTGGCTGGAACTCAAGCAGGAACCTTAGGCAGGGGCTGAAGCAGAGAGTGTGAAATGAGTGCTGCTTACTGGCTTAGTCCTCATGGCTGGCTCAGCCTGGTTTCCTAAACAGCCCAGACAACTTATGTAGGGGTGGCACCACTCACAGTGGGCTGGGCCCTCCCTCTCACAGCAATCATTAACCAAGAGAATCACCCAGAGGGAGGCAATTCCTCAGGCAAGGATCCCTCTTCCAAGGTGACTCTAGTTTGTGTAGCCGTGACTCATGGTTGTTCATGGTGGCTGGGGACTTCCGCTAGTGTTGATACAAAGTTGATACCAAGTAGCCACCACTGTGGGCACCAATTTTAAACTTCAGACAAGTTGATGAAGAATAAGATTCCACACCTGCTATGCAGGGAATCAGAGTCCATGGTGGCACTTGGGGATCTGCTTCTGATGGACAGAGGTTTTTAAGGGGGTGAAGGGGCTAGGGGAGAAATGGTCATTCTGTGTTTCCTGTGGGTTATATTAGCTCAGTACTGTGCTTTGCAGGTGTTTTGTTTTGGTGTTTCTCCCCCCTCTCTTTACCCTCAAAAATCCAAGCAAAGGTATGAATCTTATTACTCTCCAATTCTGAGACCAAACATAAATGAGGATTAAGTGGAAAATCAGTTTTAGATATTTTCTCCTGTGCAGAATGTTGCCTCGCTGCTACTTCCTCTTCTCTGCATCTCTGTCTTTCCAGTCTCCCTTCTTTTCCTGGTGTGTAGAATGGTAAATACAGTTGGCACATGCCAACGGCCTCAATACGACGGTTAATGACTCCAACGAGGTCTAAATCAAGTCACAGAGCATAGGAGCCTATGCGGGGACTCTGGGAGGTGCACAGCATCATGTGTGTACCTCCAACAGGAACCCCTGCCAGAGTCACATCTCCTGGGGCAACAGCAGAAGCAGAGAGTCTCTCCTTGGTCCAGTGCCAGTTGGTGAGCATTTTTCATACACAAAATAGCAGGGGTGAGGCAGAAATCGATTAGTTTCGCAGAAATTGATTAGCTTGTTGCTTTGAATTGTGTTTGTGCTTATATGTGTTTTTGGTTCCTTGTGCAAGTTTGCATGAAGGCCAAAGGTCAATGTTGGGGACATTCTCTAATTACTCCTTGATTACACAGGGCAGTGGTTCTGAACCTGTGGGTCTCAGCCCCCACAGGGGTCACATATCAGATGTCCTGCATGCCAGATACTTATATTTACAATTCACAACAGTTGCAAAATTACAGTTCTGAAAGAGCAATGAAGTAATTTCATGGTTGGGGGTCGCTGCAACATGAGAGACTGTCCTAAAGGGCCGAAGCATTAGGAAGATTGAGAACTGAGGCAGGGTGTCCCAATACTAGGTAGATTGGCTGGCCAGCAAGCTCTGAGATCTACCTGTCTCTGTCCCCTGCCCCCTAGCCCTGGAGTTACAGGCATGTACCACCACACTGAACTTTTGCCTGGGTGCTGGAGAGCTGAACTCAGGGCCTCATGGTTGCATGGAAGGCACTTTACTCACCAAGCCCTCCCGAGCCACAGCTGTTGTTGCTGTTATTTTGAGATAGGCTCTCAGGTGGCCTAGGTTGACCTTGAACTTCATATACAGCCTAGGGTAACCTTGCATTGATCCTCTAACTCCACCTCCCAAGGGCCAGAAGTTGGAATTATAGTCTTTAGCCATAGGACTGATTACTGATTAGTTTTGAGTAAGAGTTACAATGAAAACATTTCAGCCACTCCTGACTCTGTGTACCACACTTAGCCTCTTCCATCACGAAACTGACTTTCTATGTCAATGCTCATTGCTCCTGACAAGAATTACTACTTACTGGAGATGATAAATATTTCATACTCAGGCAGCTGTGACTGGCAGCTTATATAAAAACCACTCATACTACAAAAAACAAAAACAAAACAAAACAAAAAAACCCCACAATGTTGTTTTATTAATCCCTGTTTATTCAGGATCTTTGAGCAAAACCCAAAACAAAGATAAAATCGGCTTATGTAATTGAATTATTGCAGTTCCAGTTCTGACTGTAGCAGAAGCAGAGGCTTGAGAAAATCTGTGGCCTGGGATGCTGGCACAGTGCCCTCTTGTGAGAACTCAGTGTAGCAGGTTTTTGTTTTTCTTTAAAAAAAAATTTTTTTTTTAAACTTACATCTAAAGTCAGTGTTTCTTGACCTTCCTAATGCTGTGATCCTATAATACAGTTGCGGTAACCCCCAACCACAAAATTATCTTCTTTGTTACTTTTTGTTTTGTTTTTTCCAGAAAGGGTGTCTCTCTGTAGTCTTGGCTGTCCTGGCCTCAAACTCACAGAGATCCGCCTTCCTCTGCTTCCCTAAGTGCTGGGATTAAAGGCAGGTGCCATCGCTGCCAGGTTCTTTGTTACTTCATAACTGTGTTTGCTACTGAGTGGTGCCTCAGTTCCTAAGAGCATCAGAAATGTGTGTTTCCTCATGGTTGTGGCCCTCAGGTTGAGAACCGCTGATTTCAGTAATTTCATTGGTCAATGGTCAACATTCTCCTTAGGCATCTATGATAAACTGTTTCAATCCAGAATTAAATTTGTAGCTGGGTGGTGGTGGTGTACAACCTTAATCCCACTGCTAAGGAGGCAGAGGCAGGCAGATCTCTGAGTTTCAGGCCAGCCTGGCCTACAGAATAACTTCCTGGACAGCTGGGGCTACACAGAGAAACCCTGTCTTTGAAAAAAAAAAAAAGCCAGAGAGTGAGAGAGAAAGAGAGAGAGAGAGTTCTTTCAAGTTGCTGGCCACTCAGCCCCTCCCTACACAGATTTCTTGGTGTTAGTCTCTTAATTCCAATGAGGACTCCCTGTACCTCTTCATGGCTGTGCAGAAAGCACAGGCCTAAACTTAAGAACGAGACTCAAATCCAGCTTCTTGTCTCACCTCTGAAGGCTTCCATGGGTAATGCTGCAGACAGAGATGACCTAAGGGTTTCTCACTGCAGTTGCTAGTGTGGCTCACGGGTGGAAAGCCTCTAGAAAATTCTGGAGTGTCTGGAATATCTCACGTAATTAACTCTCCAAAATATACTTAATACTTCCAAGAAAAAAGTACAAACAACAACAACAACAAAAGCCCAACAGAAACCATATGTAAAACTCACCTCTCTAACTCAGCTTCTGTATCTTATTGCAACTAAGCTTTCGAGACAATTGATATTTACAGAATTCTAGGCTAAGTGACCTTAAGAAGCACAGGGCCACTAAAAGCCTGGGCTAGGGTTCCTCAGGAAAGAGAGGTAAGTCCCAAGATGCATTTGAAGCTGGGAGCAGCAGCCCATGCCTGTAACTCTACCATTCTTGTGGTGAGGCACGAGGATGTCAAGCTCAAGACCAGCCTGGGCTTTATGGTGAGACACTATTTAACTGCAAAAACAAAAGGGCTGGGAATTGAGTTCTAGATGCTGATTAACAAGTCTGAGGGAGTCACAGTAGTGCTTGTCTGTAACCCCAGTATTCAGGAGGCTGAGGTAGATGTTCTGTTTCTTTTCCTTCCTTCCTTCCTTCCTTCCTTCCTTCCTTCCTTCCTTCCTTCCTTCCTTCTTTCCTTCTTCCTTTTTCTTTCTTTCTGGCTAGCCTCAAACTCAAGGGTTCTGCTTGCCTCTACCTCTGGAGCACTAGGGTTAAAGGCATATACTACCACGCCCAGCTCCTTGGAAAACCGATATTTCAAAGCCAGCCTGCATAGTGATTTCTATGCCAGCCTGGGCTATGTGAGACTTTATCTCAAAAACAAACAAACAAGTCAACCAATATACAAAAAGACAAGACAACATTGGAACAATATAAAGAGTGCCCTTCTTCCTGGACGGGCCAGCCTGTCAGGCTCAGGACGCTGGCCCCTGTCCTCTGTGCTCTGGGAGCAGTGTCACTAACAGGCCAGGCTATGGCTAAGTGCAGGGATGTCCAATGCCAGATGTGGTTTCCTAGCTGTGCCAAGTGTGTACTGCCAGCCTGCCCTACCCAAGACTGCTTGTAGAGAGGTATTAACAGTGGGTCCCCCAAACCTAGTGTCCCTTGGTTGTGACACATATCCAGAGCTCACGTGTGAAATCTATCTTGGCTCTACCATGGCTCCCTGGCACTGGAGAAGAAGAAATGCAGTCCTCTCTCACTTTCCTGGGCATCAAGAATACCACACTTTGACTGTGGGCATCTACAGTCATTGCTGAGAACAGTTGTAGCTGACTTCCTGATTAATATTAACGTGGATGGCTGCAGTGTCACAGGCCGTCCCTCTGGGGTAAACTGGCCTGAGAAGTGAGCTGCTGAGGCAGGCAGGCCTGAGATGGTTTTGGTCATGCACTCTCCTCTCTTCTAATAATGTGCTTGTCAGACTAACTCCCTCACCTGCATGTCCTAGGCATGCACACCTCTCTCTGAGTGACACGCCTAGCAACTCTGGGCCCCCAATCTGCATAGGTGCTACCTGGACACTCCTCCAACAGTGGAATAGGTTTCTCCTCCTCCAACAACAACCAAACACAGACAGTATGTGTTCAAATATCTTCCCAGCGTATCTGGATAAAAAGACTAGAAGAGCTGATCCAGCTTGAACTGGTTTGAGAGACATGCACAGCAAGGCAAGACTATGTCCTCAAAAGAGCTTCTAAGAAGAATCCCCCATTTGACATCTTCTGCCTATGTATGATTGGGTGTGCGTATGATTAAAATCAGATGCATTATATGAAAGAGTATGTGTGATAGGAAAAGATTGTATGACTTAATCTATCAATGAAAACAGAGAATCACCCTCGCTACATCTCCATTAACCAAACTCCTGCTTCTCTTATGGAAATTCCCATAGAAGGAAAGCTCCAAGCAATAATCTGGGCCCTTGAGTATTTTCATTCTGTGGTTCACTGCTATATTGCAGTATATTCTGGTCCTTTCTATTGCTTGCTCTGAATATACTTTCCATGCCACTTTTCAGTCCATGTGGGGTTTTATTTCCTTCTTGAGAAAAAAATGCCAAGAACCTGGAAACATGGGGCTCAACCAGCAACCTGACTGCAGTTAACACATGCTGCCCAGGATTCATGATTTGTTTTTAAAATACAGTAGTATAGTGATCAGAACACAAAAATTGCTTAAACATGTTTATTGACTCAGCAACAGCACCCAGGGGAATCGGCTCTGTACATCCTTCCTGGTCGGGCTCTGCTTAGGTCCAAAGAACACTGAACGTGCTGCCAGGCTCTTTGGGCTTGTCTTAATTACGGTGAAGAAATAAGAGAGAGGTACCCATGACTGCTTATCCTACGGATGTTCACAGGGGATCATAGGCCAGTTAGCAAGAGCTTCCTCCTTGGCGGGGTGCACCATGGCGGTGATCAGGCTGAGCGTCAGAGGAAGGGAGAGGGGGCTCTCACCTTTGGAAGAGGGGCTATAAGAGGAAGCCATTGACGGAACTTGCTGAGCCTCAGGCAGTGAGGGAGGAGTAGGGACCTTCCTCTGGGAGTCAGGGCAGGATCCTGGCACGGATGGACAAGACCCTCTGGCAGCATGTTACAGGTAGGCCATGGAGGTAGGAGCTCTAGGAGGGGAGGAAGGCATGCTCAAATCCGTGAGCTCCAGGAGGAACCACTACAATGTTTCAGCTCTCAGGCACAGTGAGTGGGCAGTGGCTGGGGTGCGGCCGGCCGATTGGAAGCGGCTGTTTTGAGTCTGAGTATGTAAGATTGGGATTGGGATGGCAGGCAACTGAGGAGGGTGCACCAGCTGCCCGTGTGTGGCACAGGTACCTATGCAGAGTCTCAGTTCCCAAAGGCTTGGGGCTTCACCTATCTTCCTCCTCACCGTGTTGAGGAGGAAGGTAGGTGAGGCTACGTTGAAGCGCCTCTTGTTGGGCTTTTCAACACAAGCATGTCTGCTTGCAGATGCTGGGAGATGGAGGACGAGGACCAGAAGGCTGTGCAGTACTGTGAAGGTTCTTTTGTTTGCTTCTTTTTTGAGGCAGGGTTTCTCTGTGTAGCCTTGGCTGTCCTAGACTTGATTTGTAGACCAGGCTGGCCTCAAACTCACAGAGATCTGTCTGCCTTGGCCTCCCTGAGTGCTGGGGTTAAAGGCATGTTCCACCATGTCCAGCTGTGAAGTGAGTTCTTAACTGTGCTCTATATCTTTACTTAATCTTGGCCATGCTACTTGTGTTTATATAAGGTTGAATTTCTCTCACTCTAAGTTCTGGAAGACTTTTCTAGTCTCATGAAATCATTTGGATGGATTTTCATCTGTCTTGGACTCTAGCTGTTTAGGCAAAATCTATGCATTTGATTTTAAACTCCAATGAGGCCTTTGAGGAGCACTTCCAAGAAAGCACCGTGGTGATGGGCTGCAGAGCTCAGACTGGTGAGCACGCTCTAAAATCATTTCTCCTTTCCTGAAGCACACTGGTGAAGTGCTCTCCACTTAATTAAGAAGCAAGGAACCATCCTCAGAGCGTATTAAGTGACTGTAACTGGAGAGGGTGCAAGGAAAAAAGAACTAATAAAAATAAGGGCCAGAAGTCCCCAGAGCCCTCGTCTTCATAAGGCAGCTCACTGAAAATGTCAAATATCGGAAACAGCTGAAAACCTTGAAATTGCTGCAGATGACATTTTCCAAACTGCCTCTTGCATCAATTCTTTTATGCAATAGGTCTTTACCTGGCTTGTGGCTTACACATGTAATCCTAGCACTCTAAGGCTCAGGAGTTCAATATCATCCATCCATCAATACATATGTATGTAAAAATGTATATATATATATATGTATGTATATATACCTTTATATATATAAAGGCAATCTCACTTTATTATATAGCATATATAACAGATTATCTTTCACTAGAATAGGTTAGTTCTACCAAAGAATTGAGCAGAAAGGTCAAAGGCTTTCTGTGACCTTTCTCTCTTGTTCTAGTTTCATTTTTATTGCTGTAATGAAATATAGCGACCAAAGGCCACCCAGGGCCTGAAAAGTTCAGTCTAGCTCACAGTTGCAGGTTGTAGTTTACCACGGAGAAGAAATCTGGTAGCAGGGGCTTGAAGCAGCTAGTTGCGCCACATCTGCAGTCAAGAGAGGAGAGAAACAAATGCTTGTACAAGCCAGCACTCAGCTCATGTGGTCGACTCCACACAGCCCAGGAGCCAAACTGAGAACGGCACAACCCACGGTGGATTCAGTCTTCCCACCCCAATTAGCATGAGTAATTGAACAGAAGTACTGGAGAAATGAACCCCATTTCCATCCCTTAGGAGGGACCCAACCTACATCTGGGCCCTCCGGTCGTGGAGCCTTTCTGTCCTTCTACACAGAGGCCTGGCACTGTGCCGTCAGTCCCCAGCCCTGCCTCACTGCACCTAAGATTTATGGGTCTTCGCAGTTGTGTGGCTAATGTTTCTCCTGTAACTCCATGTTTCCCCTGTAACTCAAAGGTGTGTGAAACCCATTAACTAACTACTGCAATGTTAGCTGAAGGATCATGTTAATCCATCTATTTTGCAAACATATTAAATGCTCAGTGCTGAGGAATACCTAGTTCTTTTTATGCATGCTTATATGTGTAATGTGTGTTCATAAGCGTGTGTATGCATGTTTGTGGGGGGGGAGGTAAGCATGCATATGTGTATTCATGTGGAGGACAGAGGTTGACACCAAGTGTTTTTCTTGACCAGTTTCCACTTAACATTTTGAGGCAGGGTCTCTCCTTTGAACCCAGAGCTCACAGGTTTGATAGTCTATTAGCTAGTTTGCTCAGGGGATCATTTGTTTCTGCCTTCTAAGTACCCAGCATTCACATGGGTGCTGGGAATCTGATCTCAGATTCTAAAGTTTACTTGGCTTCCCCACTGAGCTATCTCTACAGCTCCTATTTCATCTATACCTATATATCTTTAGAATATTTAAAAAATAAAATGCATAATGGAGAAAAAGTATTTTTTTTCTTGTATAAAACCCCCTGATATACATTTTCTGAATTAAAAAAAAAAACACAAAAGACTTACTCCAATAAAAGTAAATGTTACTTTTCTCAAAAAATTTAATTGCAGAATTATTTACAGGTGAATATTGGCAATACAGACATCAAATGAAAGAGGTGTTATCATAGAAGATCCTGGACAACAATGTTTCTATAGTCACCTAAAAGTGAAAAAAAGAAAAACTCACAGAAGAAAGAAAACTTAAAAAAGCAATCTTTTAAAAATGATTTAAATTATTAATGAGAAGGAAGAAACTGTTTTGGCAACAAGAAATACATCAGATAGGATACTGCATGCTAGGAAGTCAGAGTTATCAAAAGAACCCAAAAAAGCGTGAGTAAGAGAAGTTCATAAAATAGTTTAGTTCTGGTGACTGTAACTGTACAGGTTTGAATATTTGGCACTCTGTCGATCCTTGTCGTGGGTATTATATTATATGTATATTTATTTATTTATATATATATTTATATACTTTTAACCTTTAACTAAATTGCTAGTCTCCTGCTCTAGCATTCCTTGAATCCTATAGGAGGCATTAAACTCAGTCCTTAGGCCACGCCTGGGTATTTTGGCACATAGTATGGAGGGTGGGTAGAGGGTTGTGTCTCTACAGTAGGGTACCTGGCCAGAGGTTAAGTGGCTTATTGTTGGGAAATAAGTAGCCCGGTTCTCGCTGCTCATTAGGGGAAACCTTCCTGAATGCAGCAAACCAACTGAAAACGGAGGGAGGGTGACAATTCTTGTGGAGCCCTTTGAAGGTGACCAAGTTTCTGAGATGGCTGGAGTTGGGTGGTAGTGGGGGACTAGGGGATATGGACGAGTGACTTCCTAAGGTCCCACAGTCGACCTTGGCTTCCATCCTCGAGCCTGCAGACGCGCATTCAAGCCCCTCCGTGGAGACCACTGCTCAAAACAGAAACACACACTGGAATCCTGCCACAACTTCCTCTGCGACAACATTTCTGCTTGCACCTGCACGTGGGAAGTCTTGGAGCCCAAGTCTTTCAAATTCAGAAAAAGCACCAATGATTAAGAGTCTCCTAAGATCTAAGAAAATTGGGAGGTAAACTACTGTTCCCTTGGTTTGTGTGTATACAAAATCTTTTAAAAAGTAGCAGTTTTGTAGGTAATTAATGCGTCTTCTGAAAAGGAGTCAACTGCCGGATGTTGAGACAGAAACAAGCTAATTTTTTTTCTTTTTTTTTTAAACATTGGATCAAAACGCCAGAGTTAGGACAAAAACTCATAACATGGTGGTGTTTTTCCGTGTGGTGAGAATGGAAAGGCTTCTTCTCAGAGTGTCTGTGTGCTCATCTCTGCAGTGGGCAGGGGAATGACAGCAAAGCCTGGAACCCGGGATGGAGTGACTGTGCTGAGTCCATTCTGGTGCTCTTCACACACACGTCCCTCTGTTTTCCAGGTAGTACTGTTCTTTCATCACTTTAACATACAGATAACATCCGTTCAGTTCATCCAGGAGGGAGCTGAGCTGACAGGATGGTAAAGACATCGCCCAATTCTTGTTGGTGTTGCGGATTCTTGATTGTGGTAGAAGTATAAAAACTGAAGTCCCAGCCAGCAGGAAAAAGCAGTCCCTCCCTGGCTATTATGTTCTATTTCTGTGCCCCCCACTCCCCGCATTCTTGTTTTTAACCTCCTGCCTAGGCAAAACAGGACCCCAAAGTAAATGTCCCTTCTTGTGCCCTCACTGGCTCGGCCAGCGTTCTGCATAGAATGGGGCCACAATACACATTCACCATGAAGCTCCAAGCTTAAAGATGCTAGAGGCCATCTGTCACTGATCCTTACACTGTGTCTGCCTGGGAGAGAGGTGGGGAGGGACAGTAATGCTAACAGCACATTATGGAAGAAAAAACAGGGACCCAAGTGAAGACATGTTCTAGCTGTTGCACGCATAAGTTCTGGAGGTTTGGCTGAGCCCCGGGACTCTTGGCACCTTCTCTGTGACATCTCAAACTTTTGGCGCCATCCTATGGAGAAGGCATCTAGCCTGACAGGGGCGTTCACTGCCTTCAGTGTGCTGCACCTTCCCACTCTCCACAGGAAGCACGTGGAACACGAGGGCCCAGGGACAACGTCCACTAATGTGCTGTGTTCATGGCAGGCAGTGTCAGGACATGAGGCAGTGCAAAGGGCCCTGCTCACCAAGGGAGCTGAGGCCACTGCCGCTCAGAGGACGTTATATTCTTGATCTTTGAAGCCTGTGGTTTCCCAGCTTTAGAACCCCCCGGGGTTGGATCCAAACCTACTTAGAAGAATAAGCAACGAGTGGGTAGAAATAAGAAACTCCCCAGAACTTCCAGTGAATGTAGTTTGAAAATGATAAAAACATCGGTAACCATGAAGGTAGTGATATGCAAGAACAGGAAGATAGCCAAGGCTGGTGAAAAAATGGCTGGGCGACACATGTATGTGAAAGCATGTGACCTGGGAAAGCACGCCTGTGCTCTGTGCTTCAAGTCTGCAGTTGGTGGGCTGAGCTTGGGCTTAGGTGTCTTCTCAAGACCATTATTACTCCAGACTGCCAGTTTCCTTCAAGATACATGCCCTAGGGGGATTGCTGCCACCTCTCCAACACCAGAGGGAGTTCCTCTGTCCTCAGCAGGCACAGTCTTGCTAACCGGTCAGCCTGAGTCTCCCTGACACATGGCTTGTCAGCTTCTGTCAATGTGGATATCCTGGAGCTGTGGTCAGAGGGCCCTGAGCAAGGTAACTGACACCGCTGGTCGGTGGGGGAAGGGAAAGCAGCTGAAGCCCGCCTGACCTGTGTGCCCCTGGAAGTGTGACCAGCTTCCAGCTGTGTGGACAGACACAGGAAGGCTGGCTGAAACCTGATTATCCCACAACAACTGCAAAGGCCAGTATGCGTCACTCTTTCATTCCAGCCCACATCTGCTGGCAAAAATCACGGACCAAGGCTGAGTGTGATGGTGCACATCTGTAATCCCAGCACCCAGAAGAAAGAGGTGGGACAATTGTAAAACTGAGGCCAGCCTGTACTATCCACAGTGAGACTTTGTCTTTAAAAAATGTTTGGCCCAAACCAGACTGCTGTTTCTAAGGCAGGGAGTTCTATGATTGCTACAGGCACTTGGGCCATGTGCCCATGATATTACCATATTTCCAGAGAAATCTCATCCTGGGGTCCTGGGTTTGGGGTGTGTAGTGAACACACAGAGGCAGCAAATTGAAGTTAGGGTGGTAGAAACAGTACTTGCTCAATATGCTAACCAAAGGCAGAAAGCAAGATGGGGTGAACTGGGACAGTCACCCCAAGAAGAAGGAGCCATCGTATGAGCTGCGTACCTTTTGTGTTATTCTACTCAGAACTTGGGCATTTCCATAAAGGCGGTTGGAAGACCGCCTCTATTTTGCAGCTTATTGTTTTGTGTAAGTTTTTGAGGCAGTCTTAGATATAATTTGTATTTTTTCTAAGTATTTGCTTCCCATTGAATAGTTGAAGTCTTACAGTGTGGTTTAAAGTTAAAAATGTGGGCATTTCCTTTTCAATGACAAGGTGATTTCTGGGCATAAAACAAGTTGGCTCCTTTCTACATCATACTAGATTGGGTGATAAAGACGTGGGAACAATAAATTCTGGTGACAACCATCTTCACAACAGGAACAAGTAGAGATGCCCAGAAAAGTGCAGGGAAGAGAATCTTGTTTCTCAGCCACTTTCCTCCCCCTGGTCCTGCTCTCCAGCTGCACTTGCTTCCTCACTGCTCTCACAGCTCGGCACAGCAAGGTCCACATTGACCCGATGTTGAGAGGAAGGGATTCTGAACTGATGATGCTCAAGTCTCTCCAGTGCTTGGTGGCATCTCTGGGAACACAGGTGTGCTGTTATAGATAACAGCGCCATGCCATGGCCACGTCCTTGTGTCAGTTTTTTGAAGGAGAACTCCACACCACGAACCTCCTGAGAGCGACTGAAATAACGGAGCTAGCGGGAACAGCACGCACACATGACCGATGCTGTTTGCCTCTGCTTGGATGATGCAGTGTAAACATGGCTTATCTTCTTGTTCCACAACAGAGTGTCACCTGCATGAGAACTGAAGCTATTGCACTTGCAAGGGGGACACGAACAGCTGACACTCCATTAGAGCTAGCAGCAGGCATCTGTTCGGCCATTAAATAATACTCTTTGGAACCTAGTGAACCAGATAGGGACACATTTTTCACTGTGCAACTCAGGGAAGGAAGATTTGCTCAGCAAGGGGGCGTTTAGGCCAAGACTATGGGCAATACTGGATGAAAAAATGAATATGGATGACATAAGTAATCAGAATCTAGTGGATACTTTGTTCAAGTTGGGTCTATAGAATTTGGGGTTTGAGACAAAAAAAATGATTGTCTAATGTTACAATTTGCTTCGGTGTATGTTGTATACATTTGAGGAAATGATAGAAAAGTCTGCCAGGTGTCCTCATGGGTTTGGGCAGCAGGGACATTTGCTTTCTGCATTTCCTTCAGCTATGGGATGGACGGTTAGTTCTGCTTACCTCTGGTTACTTCTAAATGGCAATTATAGGATACATTGCTTCAAAAGTCTGAAATACCAGTGCTTACAACATACTTTTTTTTTTTTTTAACACAGTGGCATTGAGTACAGGAGTAAGCATCATTATATTGTACACTATTCAGGATTTACATTATTTATTTAGATAGAAAATGATTTGAACACTCTGGGGAAACAGGGTTTAGTGATAGAAGAATATTTTGGGGGTTATTATTTTTTTTGCATCTTTTAAAGGGTATACATTCGTATGATTTTTGCTTCCCAATATATTTTAAGGCTGTTTGGTAAAATATATACCAGATACAAGGCTCAATTTATAGGGTTTTGCTATTATAGGGAATTCTTAACTACTCAGCTTTTTAAAAAAGTAAAACTTTGAGGCTTGACATGCTGTATCATCAACCGTGCCCCCCATGCGTAGTGGAATGTAGAGGATGAGGAAGAGGCCAGAGGCGTCTTAGCAACGCCAGAGCAGCAAGGCTGCCTCGCCGGGTACCCGCATGGTGACCGGAGATGTAGCCAGGCTGCAGAGGGGGCCCCGGGGACGGTTTAAAGTGCGAGTCACAGGGAGAACACAAAGTGCTACAGAGCTGTGGAAGGCTTTCTGCCTATGGCTAAGCACGAGTGCTCCTTAAAGCAGTGAGAGGGACGACCTGGGATGGGTGGGAGCCTGCGCTTGCAGAACACAGAACTCTGAGATCGGGGCCAAGGGAATCTGCTCATTCTCCGTGGCATCTGAACTTCCATGCAGAGGTCGGGTTACAAAAAGACCTTAGTGTGTAAATATCATTTACACAAAGCCTGTTCATCAGAGCCAATCTTTTCCCTCTCGGCACCCTCTGAGTCATGAGCACTGATTACCTTTCTTAAAATCTATAGTTGGAAATCACCATGCGTGATCTCTCACTCTCTCTCTTTCTCTCCTTATCTAACACAGGCAAGAAACATATTCTTAACTTCAGCAGTACTGCATAGGACAAAAGAATTCTGGAAAAATACAAGTATAAACTAACTTTTCTTCTTTACCATTTTAACTGATATACTTACCACTCACATTCATATTTCTTACATGGTTTACAACATCACAATTGTCATCTTAAACAAGCAAACTCCTTTAAAGGTACCCTGGGAAGTCAAGTGATAGCAGTTTGAGAACGTATGTAACATATATAAAAAGTACATGTAGCTTGAGCAGTGAAGTTTAAACAAAAATCTCTGTGTAGTGGTTTAAGTTACCAAGGGATAAAAATACTATGACCATTTCTTAGTTTTTTTTTTTGTTTTTTTTTTTTTTTTCCTCTTTGTATTCTCTGGGCTCCTGCCAGTCCTTTCCATGGGTCCCTCTCTTAGAGGAATGTTCAGTTAGCTTTGAATGTGAACATTCCATGCTAGATTTTTTGGGGAGGGGGTGGGGGGACATCCAGCCTTGTCATTTCCTTTTGGAGAACCACATGGTGGGGACGTTGGAGTGACCCCTTTCTGTCATCACGAATGTCAACCAAGGAACTGAGCGCTTCCTGGGGCGGCAGGACTGGTGAGGACAGCAGGGACAAGGGGCAGCTCGCTGGGGAGAGTAGCTCGGGTGATGGGGAACAGGTCTGGCTGTCTTTCCTGCCTTTCGAGTTGTAGCACCTTCCACTTGGATGTCTAATGCCTCTCAAGAGTGGGGAGATGCACCCGTTTGTAGTGACCTCTGGTTATCACACAATTTATAAAAATAGAAATAACAAAGAGAAAGCGAGGGTCCATCTCAAGAGGTCACTGGGCGGCCCTCTGCCAACAGGGAGGTAAGTCGGGGCTCACCAAGCCTGCTCCTCAGAGCCGACGTCCTTCAGAGTCAATCTTGCCATGAGCTCAGCGAACTAGGAATCCGAGGTTCACTGTCTACAGTGCGGAGAACACGGCAAGGGTGAATCCGGTGGAGGGTGAGAGAGAAGCTACCAGGTAGGCAATAAACTGTACAAGCATTTTGTGAAAAAGAACGAAGCCAGGCGCGCGCGGCCACCTCTGGTCCTCAGAGCCGTGTCTGGGCCTCGGGGATGTAGATCTCGATGCTATCTGCCCTCTCCGTTGCGGAGTTCTGACGGAAGGAGGCGGCTCTCTTGGCTGCCATGAGCCTGCGCCGGGCTTCCTGGCGCTGTCTGTCTGGCAGGTCCAGGGACTTTTCCCTCGTGATGGGGAATTTCCCCTTGGGGGGCTTCTTTGGTATTGGAGGGGGGATCTTCCTTTCTTCCTGAAAAGTATCACAAATCAGAGGCGGTCAGGGAAGGTCATGGGGAGGTCACGGAAGGTAAGTGGTAGAAAATCTGAAGACCAGTCAAGGGAGGAAGTCTGGGGAGAGGGAGGGGCTCAAGGGGAACATCCGGAGAGAGGGGTCATAGGGTGGTTATGGGGAGAGTGGAACGAGGTTGGTGGAGAGGTGAGGTTGGTGGTGACAAGGTGAGGCGAGGCGGTATTGGAGAGTCACAAGGTCAGAGGGAGGTGGAGGGAAGGTCATTAGAGGTCAAGGAAACTGACAGGGAGGTCAGAGGAGCCCCAAAGACTGAGTCCTAGAACCCTGCTTCATCCAAGTTCCCCTTGACTTTCTGCCCCTGGAGACACTGATAATTTTACTCCCACCGCTGCTCATCTGTAAGATGCTTCATCTTACAGCATTCACCTTTCTAAATTTCTAATTTTCAGCGCAGGCTGAGGAGTTTGGGGCAGTGTCTAGGAAGAAGAGAACAAAGTGCATCTCAGCACCACTGCCCCCAGCTCTGGCATCCACTGCCCCCAGCTCTGGCATCCACTGCCCCCAGCTCTGGCATCCACTGCCCCCAGCTCTGGCATCCACTGCCCCCAGCTCTGGCATGCTGAAATTCTCCCTCAGCCCCTCTCTTTCCAAAGCATCCTACTACCCAAGTATTAGCAAAGATCTTGAAGGGTCATGGACGTGGTCATCTGATATTTGTGTGGCAGGAAGCATGCTCATGAAACCATCTTGTGTGGACAGGTGCCCCAGGGATCCCTCAGCTAAAGGCTCAATCATGAGCCTAAACCCACACTGACTTTACTGGAAGCACATATATAATTTCATATATACACACATAAGTATTTCCCTCAGCTTCGGTTCTCAAACGATTCACATCAAAAAATTTATGCTTCCCCAGAGAGATAACTTGGACAAATTGGAAATACATACAGTGCAGAAGCTTTGCCAACTGTTTCGTGAAGGGCCTGTACCATTAGGATAGTGTTCCCGAAGGCAAATCTGGACCTACCCCAGATATTGGGAGATGCTCTGCTAAGCAGAGAGCTCTCAAGTGAGTCTCCACATGTGTGTTTGGTACAGGAAGCAGGGCAGTGTGCGCCCATGCCCACAGTGGTCCCTGATGTTGGAAAAGGGGAGATGCTGTCTTGGTATCTGACATTTGGACCAGAAGCTATGACTCACCCCTGACTTCCTAGTGTGCCTCTTAAACTACTTAGAAATGCAGCAGCCACACGAAGCACGCAGCTGTTCCTCCTCTTTCAGTTGCTCTGTGAGAAACATGAGTGAGCCCCTTTACTCTCTCCCAGGGGCTTCAGAGCCTACAGGCTGCAGCAGAGGGACAAGGGAGATAAGAACCTTTCAATGCTCAGAACCTTGTCTCCAGAGGTCCCTAGAAGGGACAGGCTTTTCCTTATGGTGTGAGCTTGCTGCGCTGCACTAGGGTGAGTACCCTGAGCAAGAAGACCTTTCACAAGAGGCTTGGTCCATGTGGGCTTCTTCCTGCTCTCAGTCCCATAGGAATATAGACTTCAGGCAGCTGCCAGGATGTGTGCTGCATGCCTGCATTCATCATCCCATTCGCGTGCTGTCTTCTTTCGTCAAAATCACAGGTAGTGTGGGCTCGCCGCCTGTTATCTGCTAAGAGGAGTTTGTTCACTGTCCCTGGGGACACCTGAGGCTATTGGTTTTAAACCTCACTAGCCACCAGCCAGCACTGTCTTTAGGAAGTCCACATGACGAATGCCCTCACCGGCTTTCATTCTAACCACATAGCTATTCATTCTCGTCTACACCTATAACGGTACTTCCCCAAACTTTTTACTAATCCATTTTCACTGTGACTTTATTTTATTTCATTTTGAGACGAGCCTCCCTATTTATTCCAGACTGGCCTTAAACTTAAGTCTCTGCTCTGGCTTTTCAAACTTTGGGAATCCAGGCATATGCTGCCACATCTAACTGGAACCAATTAGTGAGCGCGCGCGTGTGTGTGTGTGTGTGTGTGTGTTCACACGCCACAGTACATTTGTGGGGGTCAGAGGACAATCTGCAGAGTTAGACCTCCCACCATGTAGACACCTGGACCAGTCTCAGAGCTTTAGGCTGGGTGGCAAACATTGTCACCCCTGGACCAGCTCACTGGCCCCTCCTGCTGTATAACTCAATTTAATGGACTGTATCTGTCTAGAAAATTCAGACCATGATTACTTCTCTGGGGAGCTTCTAAGTCGGTGTTCATATTGCTGAGTCGGACTGTCTTCCAGTGCTCTCCTGAGATGACATCATCACAGAGCCCAGAGCCAACATTCAGATCTAATGCAAATTTTCAGCCTATTTAAGGATGAAGCTCCACAGGATGGGCACACCCTCAGACTGATCCAAAAAGGCTTAAATTCTGTCTTGTCCTTAGCTCCCTACATGTACCAGGAAGGAATATTTGAATAGAAGATTGTCATCTTAGCCAGACCTCAGATCTTACCTGTGGGAGATCATCTAAATACAGTCCAAACAGAAGTTGGATGAAAATGAGTCAGGATTTATTCCTGGAGGAAACTAGATTATAGATGCAGCGATCTTTATTGGTATCTCTGAGATATCTGTGTACTGCAGACAGGACTGCAGTCCTGTCCACTTATATATGGGTTTGCAACACACACACACACACACACACACACACACACACGAAATTTGATCCTGTATCAATAACTAAAGGAGGAGAAATTAGCTACCACCTGGCACTAGAGCAGACATCAGAAGCCCACAAGTATGATGCTCATACTGCCAGGCCACATGACTTCATACCTTTCTTTCGGGTGACTCTATTATCTTCCAGTCATTGAGCTTCAGCTGGTGCAGCTCATCAAATTTCATGCTGACATCCTCCACGGACAGCTGTAGCATATCCCAGTAGCCAGCTAGGTCCTGTGATGTTGGTCTTGGCATGGCGCTGGGGTCCTGCGGACACACAGGCGAATTACAGGGGCTGCTCTGTCTTATGTCTGCTGCTCAAGAAATCAGACCAGGAGGAGCTCCACGCATTTGAAATGAGGCAGGAGACCCTATGTGACCCCATAAAAGTCAATCTTAGCTCAGGTATGTGCCAATAGCTTAAACATATGTAGCACACCCACTCAGCATTTCAGCTTGAAAACCCCAGAATGTAGCTCGGTCGTAGAGTACTTGCTTATCATGTAAAACTCCCTGGGTTCCATCCTTCTAATAGTTTTCAGCTCATGGAAGCAGGAGAACCCTGTGTCTTAAGCAGAGGGGACAGGCCAGTGGTATTGCAGCCATTTCTTTCACTGTGCTTATTTTGATGGGTCCTGGCTCTCTGGTCCTGAGGATCAAGTGTGACTTCAGAAGGTGATGTGAACTTAGTTTCCTCCCAATTAGAGTAAAGTCAGTCTCTTGAAGGAACACAGGCTTCAAGAAACCCCCCCCCCCGCTGAACTTAGCCTGCCCTAGGGGCGCCTTTTCGCCATGCACAGGCAGCTCCTGGGCTTGTCCTCAGGAATAAGGATGCACCTTATTTCTGCACAGCGTATGGTCCAACTGGTTCCTACTCTGACAGCTGAGTGCCAGTTCTGTGTGTCGTTCCCTTGACTCAGTGTGCGGTTGCCTCGTCCGTTAGCCCTTTGTCTGAATGTGCCTAAACCGTCCAGCTTCCATCAGTAGTTCGAGTTGAACATTGTTTCATGCACAATTTCTTTAGCCTGAGTTGAGGCTCACATGGAAACTATACCTGTTAGGCACCATTGCATTTTCGAAGGCAGCCAAATAATAGCCTGTGCCACCAGGGAGGGTCACAGGGTAAAAGGTGAACTCACATAATGAATGTCATTTCCTCCTAAGTGGGATCCAGAGCTGGGCTCTGCTGTTTGAGCCTGTTCTTATATTCAACCACTAGAGGGAGACATCTATCCATACATCCGTCCCTGCTGACCGCTGCTTCTGGCGCTGAAAGCTTCCTTCTAAGAGACCTGGCTTTCTGTGGTCTTCTGTTTGAGTGCGTGGGGAGGGATAGCTACACTATGGCTGCATCACAAATTGCCCACAGCTGGAGGTGTCTGTGTGTGTCTGACTGTCCTTAGAGTCATTTCTTAGACTTTAAAGACTGGCAAACTACCCACAATGTCTACCACTAGCAGAGTCCCCGGCGATCACGAACAGCTATGAGAAAAAAAAAAAAAAAAAAAAAAAAAAAACAACATGCTGCTGTTTTCTGCCCGTGTCTCCCTATACCATTCCCCAACAAGGGTCTCAGAGATCCCAAAGAGGAGCCAAGAGGAAAGAGAATAGCCAGCCCGGTGTTTTTGAGCTTTAAAGCACTGGTGTCAGGGTAGTTCATTTCAAAGTGAAGACAGCTGCATCTGGTGCACAAGGGTGAGCATTTCCCAGACTCAGGGTAAGCTGTGTCCTGGTGCAGCATGATCTGTTCTGAGGCCTCAGAGGCTCCCCGGCTGCCCTGACTACAGCTACCCAGCACGTAGCGTTCCTGATGGTCACACCAATCTTACAAAGGTATATGCCGGGGAAGGCAGTGCCACACGTAATAGCCAAACATTTATCCAGCTTCATCTTCCAAGGTGGCAAACCTTCCAGATCGCCCTTTAGATGCCGACAGAGCTTCCCGCCGAAGGAACCGTACTGTAACGCTGAACCTCCTGATGAACCTTAATGGGCTGACAGGAAAATGCTAGAGAAAACACGGCCCGTGACGACCTGCGGCTCCCGGGGAGGGAGGTGCGCCTGAACATGTGCAGAACATGCTGGGCGTACGCAGCAAAACATGCTGCAGGTTCCGTGTCTCCACAGAAACACGGTTGGAACGCCTGCTGCCTTTGCCGTGACAAGCCCAGCAGAGGCTTTCGCCTTTACGGAAAACGTTTGGTATTAAGTGTCTGGATTGTAAAACTGCCTATAAATAGCTATGGACACCATCCAACTGTTTCTCATGGAATCATATGAGTATTTTGGTCAGATAAGAACCAAGGAGTGTGTGTGTGTGTGTGTGTGCAATAAATGGGTACATGCATATGTTGATAAATGAAGATTAGTATGCATGAATATACATGCAGGTATATAAATATACATACATATACATATATACATACATAAACATATATAAATAGACATAGATATAGAGTGGGTTTCTCCTCTCTTTGCCAGGACGGCCCAGGATCAATGCCAACTGCATTCCTAAATGTAGCTCAAGACATATTCATTTCTGTCCTGACTATAAGAAGAGCAAAGGCCAAATGACTTCTAAGATCTCTTCTTAGTCTTAAGAAGTCTTCTTAGACACATGAATATGTCTTTGCTTGATAGCCCCATAGATGATTTTCTTTACCTGTGACCTTGGCCATCACAGCTACTCATTCCCCACCTCCTCTTCTGAGGTTCGCTCCTCCAGTGATGGAGGTATAGTCAGACCCCCCTTCCCCTTCTGCATGCCCCACTTAGCCCCTCCCCCAGCTTCTAGCTGGAACCTGGGCCTAAGGTGTGAGGTGCTAGGGCCTTCCTGTAGGTAACTAGGGCCAAGTCTGTGAGTCACGGGTAGAATGCAGATCCCTACGACGGCATGTTGGTCCTTGGAGCTACGTGTGTGGGTCTCCAGAGCTGAAGTGTAGGTCCTAGGGCAAGATGTGTGGGCTTCTGAGCCTTGGGTGTGTTTCCAGGGTCAAGGGTATAGTGCCCCAAGGTGGGGCGTATGTCCCTAAGGTTGAGGTATGGCTCATCAGGGATAATTTGTGGGTCTCCAGAGCCAGGGCTGGGCTATGTTCTTCCTCACCCCTGTTTTCCTGTAGAGGGCACTTCAACCAGTGAGGACTGTGGTGGTCTAAATGAGAATATCCCCCATCGGCTCAGATGTTTGAAGTGTTTGAACTTGGTCTAACTGTTTGGATGAGGGTTAGGAGGTGTGGTCCTGTTAGCAGAGGGGTGTTACTGGGGCTTGGCCATGAGGTTTCAAAAGCCCACCCCATTGCCATTCCTGGCTAGCCCTTTCTCCTCCTGGGGGTTGTGTCCCTGTTTGTAAGCTCTCAGCTACTGCTCCAGTGTCATGGCTGCCCACTTGCTGCCATGCTGCACACCACAGTGATCATGAGCTTACCCCCGAAACTGTGAACCCCTAACAAACTCTCCCCTTTATAAGTAGTCTCAGTCATGGTGTTCTGTCACAGCAACTGGACAGTAGCAAGGGGTCTATGAGAAAGCATTCCAAACCCACCTCAGCACTTACGGGATGGGGCTGCAAGGCTACTCACCATGTTCTGCTGACAAAGCCAATAAAACTGCTGGAACTTCTGGGACATGAGCAGTTGAGCACTTCCCACAGCACTCCTGATCTTCCCTAGAACTGTGAGACACAGGAAAAGTTAGGACCTTGTCAGTTGTAACAAAAGCCAGAACACCCTGTGTCCAGTGAGCTGGGACCAGCGCTGCCATTCTGGCTTTTTTGCTGGCATTGAACCTTAGTGTGGACCATGCTGAACACATCCATCAGCTGAAGTTGCCATTCCTTTCCAGCTCATGAGGACACACAAAGACAACCAAATGCCATGAGGGTGTTGTCACTCCTACCATGTACTGGAGATGAGTTAGCTCAGCAGGATGTGGGACACTATAGGATTTCCTTCTTTTGCGTCTCAAGTTTATTTAGCTTTGATGCTCAGGTGAGTCCCTGTTGAGCAGCCATGGACAGAAGACCCCAGTGACTAATACTCCAATGGTAACTCCTCAGTTTTGAGAAATGCACATTGGTATCTGCCATCTCATTGGATTCAATTAAATACTCCAGTGAACTGCGGGTAGCTATCTCTGGCAATTGCATGAGCTGTGTCTCAGACATGGAGGAGCTACAGAGAAGGCAGCCACAAAGGAAGGCCATGGCATGCCTCAGCATCAGGAAAAGGGTCATGAACCACACAGTAGGTCAGACTCACTGGCTTATCATGTCCCTTTGTGGGGTCAATGCTATCTGAGTAAGCATGCCTCCAGTAGGACTCAGCTTCCACTACAAAGGATTCCTGAACCTCAATGGCTTTATTTGGTAAGCCAATTATTATTATTATTATTATTATTATTATTATTATTATTAAAAATAGCAAAGAATATGTTTTTATCCACGCAAAGGATTTAACACGTCGTGACAGCTTCTAGATTTAGACTGGGGAAATGGAAGACTTTGTCTAAGGAAATAGAAGGGAAAAGCTCTGCCTCCTGCCCCAACAAACCCTTGAACTTCCTCATTGTCCCCCCCCGCCCCCACTTTTCTATGTGTGTAGCAACATTCTGAAAACAGTAGTTTTGTAGATCCCAACTCACATGGGGCCTCAGAACCTTCAGGAGTTAATGGGAACCTTTCTTCCTGCTTTTATCTCCCTCTCCAGCTCCGGCTCACAGGGCACCCTCAGAACTCACACAGCGCAGTTGGGCTTCTCTTTCGTGTCACTACCGGATTATCAGGCTTAGTTGCCACCTATGAAGTTTCTCTTTCAAGCTCTCTCGGTGAGAGAGAGTACCAAGTACTTGAAACAAACCGTTGCTGGTGTGCTGGTTGGATCCCCTAGGTTCTCTGGAAGCAAGCTATGGCTAGTACCTGTCTGCTATGTACCCAGTCTGGGGGAAAGTAGCCACGGACAAAGGGCACGAGTGTCCTGGAGTTCTATCCCTCAGGAAAGAAGAGGCAGGAGGCCCATTGCTATGCTTTGGAGAGCTGTGCATTTCAACTGACTATTCACACTCTTGAGGTTTTTTTTCTAATAAAGTCAAAATACTGTTCTGGTCAGTGGAGGACTAACAAGCAGGACCTATGGTAGTCTGTGGTGCTCTCCCATCACAGCCCAGGAGTCATTTTAAGGGATAAAATCGAGGTAGGTTCAGGGACACGAACTCAGTTCCTGCATCTCTACTCCTTGATGGCTAACTCCCCAAAGACCAGTGATGGCTGCAACCAGTCCCAGGGCCAATTATGTAAGGGCTGAGAATGCATTCAGTGGAAAAAGTCCATTGTTCAAATTAAGGGAGAAGTGGGTTTGAACACCAAGAATGCAAAGGCAGAAAGAAACATCCTCTGTGTGTCAAAAGCTGGGATCAAAAATTCTGACCTGATAGGTCAGCTGGTAGCTGCTTCCATATTCTTCCTTAGCCTGACTTGAGGAGAGAAAAGACAGTGCTCAGACAAGCGCTACGAGCCTGTTGAAAAGTAGTGACCTGAGAAGAGAGGGAATTTAAGCCCTGGTGACTCAGAGGTCAATCACAGGGTCACATACAGAAGGCATCCTTCACCTGTTCAAGGCAGGGTTTGCCACAGAAAATCGTGTACTCTTGAGGTGATTAAACACTTCTGATTTGGGTGTTTTTTCTCTCTCCTCTCTCTTTCTTCCTTCTTTGGTAGATTTTTATTCTTTAGAAACTGTTCATAGAAAATTCTATGCTTGTGAAAAAATTAGAAAGAAAAGTTTGATAAACACTCCTGTCTGTATCTCTTAACAGCAACGCGCTGAGGCTGCGAGTGACGGCACACTCATGAGTCGCCTGAAACATGTTTTAGCCAACACTTCATTTTCATGGTGTTGAAGCACACACATCTCAGTTCAGAGAAGGTATTAATTGCCTGATATGGTCCAGTTCTAGGTTGTTTCAAGGATGTTAAAAAAGGTACAGTGGCAAATGAAGCCATACTGCTTATCCTTTTAGCCTCAGGAAAATGGGAGTTTCCAGGTCTCGATGTGTGGATATCCATCATATTGTGATAGGAAGAATTAGGAGAGGGGAGAAGGTCTCTGGAGACGGTTCAGGTCAACATTCCTTTTGATAAATGCTTGGGGAAGGGCGATGGTGAACTTCAGGTTATTTTGGAGTTTGGGATATTTGCTTCTATATAAGGAGGTATTGAGGGACGGACCCAAGTTTAACCAGCTGATTCACTTATGCTCCCTAATGCCGTCATGTGTGCTGCGGCTGCTTCCCACAGCCTATCAGCTTTTGTGCACTCATGCTTTGCCTGTGCCCTCTCCCATGAGGCCAGGGGTAGAATTTTCCACTTGTCCAATCATGCCACTGCTCAAGACGTTTGGAATTTGAGATTTTCAGATTTGGGTTCAGGCATGTAGTAAGGAAGGGGTGATGCAGGGACAGAGGGGTATAGGTGGGCAGGACTTGGAACAGAGTCTCAAAGAGGGACAGAAAATACACCACCCCCCATTCACACCACATGCCCTACAGGAGCATGATTAACTTGGTCCAGAAGATGAATACTTCGTTTCTGGAAGGTGGAATTTCTGTTTCATTGTATCCTGTAACAAGTGATTGATAATACTGAAAAGGGCTCATTTTAATCAAACTTTTGCTATGAAGTCACAGAAGCCATGGGTTGAGGCCACAGTGTTTGTTTTACTAACTTTGTTTCTTTAAGTTGTAACACAAAGTTGATTCTGTCTACAGAATTGGAAGCTGAAATAGCTGATCTTTTTATTCCTCTTAAAATGGAATTGTACTGAAGTGTCTGTAAAAGACTCCAATTTATAATCTTTAGCACAATATGAATACATAGCAGCTCTTGGTATGGATTAATGCGCGGCAGTTATTGTCACAGGCATAAATTAAGCAGTGCCAGGGAGATAAAGCCTGTTAGCAGCTGCTGATGGTAGCTGAATTTGGACACTCAGTGAAAGGGAGTGATCGTATCTGAGACCTATATTGTAAATAGCTTCCTGTAATTGCAGGGAATTTGAAGTGAAAATTCAATTTCTTCTTTACTATTATACTTGCCTAATTTTGTCTGAGTTTCAACAGTGTCCTCTTAAGAGCCATGGATAAGGACTGGTACTCATCAGAATGAAAATTTTCAAAGAACCTGATATAACCCTGGCCTTTGGTGTACAAAAAAAAATTAAAATTGATTAGCTAACTTGGCTCTTTGGACTTATTTTTCACATGACTAATTTCTATGAAAACCGTGCTATAAAATGCCAGAACCATTCTAAAATTCCAAATGGACTTTTATGAAATTTGCATAGTTTACAAGGATTGTTTGGTATTGACAGCTTGTCTTGGGATTTCCCAGTCATTTAATTTCATGGCATCAGAGGTGGATAACTGCTCCCCAAAATTTTTCTTCAGGCCCCAGGTCTCATCTATTTCAGGTCTCTTTCGGGTCCTGAACATATAACTTGGTTGTTTGGCTCCTCACAATCTCCTCTCATACTCTCAGTAAGACTCTAGGCAGCTGATGACATCACCAGTCTGGTCCCCCAACTGGGCCTACTCTCTGGCCTGGCTCCTACCATAAATCTACAAGTAATGGGTATCCCAGCAGCTTCCACAGAGACATACAGATAACACTCACACATCCTTCCCATATTTAATGCTGCTGTTTGTACCCTGGAATCTTGTTTGTCCAGAGGCCATCATTGTTTCCACTCTTCTGTTTTCTCCACCATCTGCTTCAGACAGCTTGGCCAAGTAGAGACAGGGGCAGTTGCTCTTCAGCTTTGTGCTCCTTACCTAGGTTCTGCACCTGGACATTCCCATCCACAGACAATTATTACCCCTCATGGATATGGAACATGGGCTGGGAGATCCCATGCCAGGCATCTAATCCTGCTCTGGTATTATGTGGCTTGTGACACTGGTGGGCATTTGTCCTGACCGTAAAAGAGGATCTGGGTCATTTGATCTCTCAAGGTCTCTCTGATTGCCTGAGCTCTCGGCATCCAATTGGGGAATGTTCAAGTAAGCAGATGTCTGTAGACAAGGAGCCCAACGCCTATCACAAGACCTCACTGTACAAGCCCTCTCTGAAGGTCTTGAGAGAGCTCCAGCTCCACGCAGTCATTGAACAAGATATTTAGAACATTTTTGTTTGTTTCAATTAACTTAGTAAGTTTTGGTTTCATTTCATGTCCTTACACATTTGGTTTAATTAATATGAAAATTCCCAAACTCTAGTTTTTGCAGTAGTTTTCATTATCTCCTAAATATTTCCATTTTTGTATTGAAAGTGCGAGGCCAGCGCTTAACCTGAACCCGTCTGTATTTGGCTCAGGCTAGCCTCTATTAGCCACACAGCACTGAGTAAATCTAGATCCATTCAATCAGTTCAGTGAACTGTGATTACGAAATTATAGTTTGGGCAAGAATTATTGCCTGTGATGGAAATTTCAATATTCGATCTGAGAGTTTTGGCTTAATAAACCATTTAATTTAATCTTAATTTTAAAAGACCAATGACTGCTGCTAAAATCAGAACTACACTTGGAGGTTATCTAACTTTTAAACATTACTAAGGACACATGTGACGTTGATTGCACATACAGGGATAGCTGTATGTGCGAATCATGGTGAGCGGGAGGTACAGCCACAATCTCATCTTCGCTGCTCACAAGCAGACACAAGTGTCCAGGAGATTAGAACTTAGGGGTGGATGGGAGCTTCTACACCCTGTCCTCTGTGGTCAAGGCTTACAGCGTTGAAGTCATGTTCAGGAGAGGACAGAACATGTTAGCCAAGATCATTTAGCTGCCGTTTCAGGGTTAGGGCCATGCGATCCTTCCCTCCCCACTGCCAAGGACACACATCAGCTTGCCTACTTCCCCACCTCCTTTCTCTTCTTTCCAATCCTTGTTTGTAGAGTCCTCCATGTAGGCTGACACGGATGCATGAAACACCCTAAACCTGGAAACCTCTGGGATGGTGCAAAGACAACCCTCGAGAGACATCGAGCCTGTCATGCTACAGAATGATGCTTCTGCTGGGCAGGTGCAAAGGGCGATGCTTAAGTGGTGGTCCTCATGGGCTCCTGCTTCTAAGCTCTGTGTCCTTTGTGCCCTGAGTCTCTCTCTCTCTTTTTGACCCTGTCTGCTTTCTGGGCCACCAGAGTATGGCACAAATCTACCTTGTCTACAAAGTCACCTAGGAATTTCCTCATGGAAAGTACCTCTCAGATCTCTTGGGTTTTACACATCTTATTCACATTTTTCTCATTATCCTGGCATCTTGCTATTGCTGCCTGTGGCCTCTGAACCTATCTGTCCCTCGCTCTTACCTTCTATACTGAAGCCCACTCATTTTTTGAAGCATTTTGGCCTACCAGGATTTGGCCTACTCACTTGCCCATGTGAATACCTAAGTAAACTCTTGCTGAGCATAAACATCGCTGAAAGAATCCAGAAAATCCTAATGACCTCCCAACCCCCAATTAAAGAGTACATTTGAAAAGCTAAAACCAGGAGGCAGAAGTAGTTTACCCTGATCTGTAGTTGACTTAGAGGGGAGTGCTTTCCCAGAGCCAGAGGCACAGAGCTCTCACAAGCTTCATAGCTCTGATGACAGATCCTACAGCCCCTTCAGTTGCATATAAACACTTCTGTGACACAACAGGAAATCCATAGTTTTCGTGGATCCCCCTAACCTGTAACCATGAAGTAGCCTGAAAACCTTTCATTCCTAGGCCTTCACTTTTTATTTAAGAACCAATCTCCTTTCTTTGTACTTCCTCATCCCTGTCATAATGATCTTTTGTGTTCTATCAGCCTAGGCATTCTTCATGGACCACAAAGGGTGTCTTGCTGCAGTGATGAATCAAAAACACATACTGGGTTGGGGGTGTCCATATTTTCTGGAACAGCAAGAGAAAGTGGACAGAGTGAGGATGCCTCCAGCAACAGAGACTGTAAACGTGCTGTGTAAAAGCCAGGTTGGGGCTGGGCAATAGGTGACAGGGAGCCCCAGCACCTTCCAAGCTTTCCTGTCAATGTCACCTTCTATCTCATCACGATGAGCACTAAGGGACATATGTGACATGCTTAGCCTAGACCTGGCAGGCAGTATGTGGCTAATAAACACCGCCCTTAAAGAATGTATAACCTGTGGGAAAGGTGTATCATAGACTAAGCATGGGAAACAAAATAAGGTGTTATCTGTTATTTTACAAACAGAACAAGCACTATATCCACATTTGCATATCCAAAGGTAGATTGGAACCTTTAGAATGTAGTAGAATGAGTTCAAACGATGTAACTCTCCTGGCAGAGGACATGTATGTCCGAAGACATTTATGCCCCTCCTTTTGTTGGTCAGATTAATGAACTCGAAAGAATTTTTAAAAATTTCCAAGAATCCTAGGTGGAAGGGAAAGGTTGATGCGCCAGCCAAAGGAGGACCTCGCTTGGAAGGAAGAGACTTTACATACTTCTATGACGGCTTGCATGGGCACGCTTACACCTTCTGGCCTTTACTTCATCTTTTCTATAAATGTGACATTGTTACAGAAAAAGCTGAGAAAAGCTAGGAGCTTGCTTTTCCTTATTTGGTCAAATTAACTGAATCCATTTTCCTTGATCATTTTACTTACTGATTTCAGAAGTAGTAGGTTTATAGACAAACAACTATTTATTTCTGAATCCTAAATTATCTGTCCCTCCCTCTTTTCTCCATCCTTCTCCCCACTTTATTCCCTTTCTTTCCTCCATTCTTATCTCTTCTCTCTCCTCCCCCTAGTCATCCTTCCCTCCATTCCTTTCTCTCTCCCTATTTCATTCTTTCCACCATCCCCTTTCCTTGTCTCTCTCCTTTTCTATCTTTTTTCCCTCTTTCTCTCCTTTCCCCTTGCTACTCCAACCCCTAGAAACTACATTTCCAAATTATGCCACTTGATTCCACTTCTTGCTGGTACATCTCTTCAACTAAAAGAGAGGGAGGCAGGGCATGAGTCTTCTACTGTTTGTATAGAGAAGCAGGGACCTGAGAGCCTGGGGGTTGATGGGTCAGCTTTGGGCAGGCTCAACTTTGGGTCCTGTGGGCAGAGTCCTTCTGCAACCTGCAGTGGTGAATTTTTGCTTAGCATCAGAGTGTTTCTTTGGCATGATGCCAGGGCTTATAAAAACAGGCTAAATAATAATAATGCTCCAAATTAAGTCATCAGAGAACTGGTTAGTGGAATATGAGTGGAAGCACACCATGGGGGCAGTGTTAGCATGGTTAATCTCATCCTCAAACCTCAGATTGAAGCAAAACAAATCTGGAGGAAGAGCATGTCCCACAAGACAGGACAACTGCTTCTTGTTTTATCCTGCTTCTTGGGGTTGAGAGAGGGGGCAGCTGAGAGCAGCTTTGCTTTCATTTGCTCAAATTCGGAAGGGATGTCTCTCCCTCCTGATGTTGTCATTTGTTCATTTGCCTCGCTGAGAAGTTACCAGTCTAACTTACTGGCGTGGGGGTGGGGGAGTCAAATTCTTACTTTCTTCGGAGAGATCATTCTCCTCTGCTTCCCTCTCCATCTCCTTGCACCAGCCTTCCATCCTCTTCGTCTCCGTGTGCAGCAATTTCAGAAACCATGAGCCGTCCCTTCGGCACGGAGACATCCTGCCAGTCTCCACCGTGTCCAGTGATGGCTCCAGCCAGGGATCCGGGGGCGGCAGGGTAGACGTGTCCACCTGTGTCCTGTAGTCTTCCCTGTAACTGAAGAGGCCCTGCGTCCGCACAGTCCTCAGTGCCCCATACTGGGTCGGGGTACTGGGCTCTGAATGGCGCTGGAAGGAGGATCCAAACTGCAGGCCCTTGTCCTCCATGGTGATATGTCCGGGGAAGCCCTCCAGCTCTAAGTCAGCCTGCACAGCAGCCGTGACACTGTTGGAGCGCTTGAAACGGCCATGCCTGGAAAAGGAGGGAAGGACAGAGGAAAGATGCAGTCTTGTCCCTTGGGCCCTTCATGGGGACCCCCTGAGCCTCAGCACTAACACCCACTTGCAAGCCCAACCATCTACGCTGAGTGCCACTGTGGGGAACACAGAGCGTGACAAATGAATGGACTTCGATATCAACCTAACTCAAATTCTAGGTAACACCCATTTACCACTCCAGTATATTGGGTGAGTTAGAGTGGTTTTCAGTGGTGGTAGGGCACTATTTCTCAACCTTCCTAATGCTGTGACCCTTTAAATACAGTTCCTCATGTTGTGGTCGCCCCCAATGTTTCGTTGCTACTTCATAACTGTAATTTTGCTACTGTTACACATATCTGAAATGCAGTATGCCTGACATGCAGACCCACCCCAGAGGGTCACGACCCACAGGTTGAGAACTGCTGCTCTAGAGACATGCTAGGTCTATGAACTGCGGCCCATGTATAAAGCGATGCGCTCTGTAGAGCTTTAGGTGATACTGTGAATTTCCTTGCAGTCCAGGTCTTTCCTGTTAGAGTCTGAGACTCTTCAGGACGGACTGCCCCCAGCACAAGAGAGGGCACCTGAGGCTTTCAATGTAGAGCCCAGTACTTTCTGCTACTGTGCAGCTAGCAAATATTTTACTTAATACCAGGAAAATGTTTTTTTCTGCCCTGGTTCAAAATTGTGCCACACCTACACATGCACATTTGTATTCTATACTTCCAGGTAAAACTTCTGAAATGAGACAATTACAGGACATAGCTGACATACGGGCTCTTTCTCCCGCTTCTTTCTACCTGTCGGTGTTTCTCGTCTTTCTCTCTTATTATTTTCATCGTTATAAGGTGAGAAACACATCTGCCCTGCCTTCAGCCCACTCTGTTTTGAAAAAGGCTTCTGGATAAAGGACTTTGACCTTCCAGGGCTGTGAGCTATGATGCTATTTTAATGGGTGGTAAATTACTTTAGAAAGAATTATTCCCTTCCCTCCTATAAAAAATCAAGGCAGGCCCCATGTTCATTCATACTTGAGCGACATAAATGGGGGAAGTATGAACGAATGGCCTGTCTCCGCAGGCAGCATGAATTACTGACGGCCAGTGCAGAGAGATCGGAAATCTTGCAGCCCAGTGTTTAGCAAGCAGCTGGCTGGGGGGACACGGCCACTCTGAAGGGGGGAGTTACCGCTTTTCATCTTCTACTTGCACACCAACAGAGTGGTACTCCCGTAGGCCTCTGCTCTCCGTGTCGGAATCCGTGGCTGTTTCTACCTAATGCAACACAGAACATCTCGCTTTAGACCAAAGGCATGAATATCTGGTCAGTGACTACTTTCTTCTTGTTCATTTGCTGTAATTATTTGTGTACTTGTTTAATTAATGCAGAAATGCACTTGATCAAGTAGAAACAAATGAGAGAGCAAGAGGGAGAGAGAGAGAGAGAGAGAGGAGAGGTATTCATTCCTGTGTAATTATATGGCTACCGGGGTTTCATTGAATTTTACGTAACTACTTGAGCTCAATGCTGCACTTGAGTCTTTTAGACATATGCAGATAAAACTGCTTAGTTCAGCTCAAGCAAAAAAAAAAAAAAAAAAAAAAAAAAAAGGCTGTAGCTGGCCTGCATTGTTACAGAACATGAAAGCTCTTATCACACTTTGCAGTGAAGAAGGTGAGCATGGTGTGAGCCACACACAGCTAACAATGACAGACAAGCGATTTAAGAGGAGTGTACTGATGGCTGCAGCCACACACAGAACGACACAGGAAGGGCTGGGAGCACCTTCAGGGACACGCAGAAGCCTTGTGGCTGCTCGGATGGCCAGCAGGCTGCTCGAGGTGACAACAGAGACAGGCATCCCGAAGAGAATCCTCACCATGGCCCTACTGGCTAAGAAGTTCCCCCCAAACCCACCGGGCATCTCAGTGACTGTCAGCTACGGGGAACAGTTACGCAATGGATCCCTACGTAGGGAATTCTGTGAGGCTGAGGCTGGTGAGGCTGTGGAGATCTGTCCAGGCACCAGGCAGCCTCTTCTTCACTCCGAGCACCAACTGAGGCATCTACGGGACTGGTAAGCCCAAGTTCAAATCTCACGATAGAAAAACACATGTTCTTAAAAATGTAACAGTCCCTTCTGGGAAGTGCAGAGTGGTCAACCCATGACTACTGTACCCCGTGTGTTTAGGAGGAGAAACAGCTGTCCCGGGCCTGACTGTGATCCCGGATGCCCCTCCAGGCTCCACAGGTCGGGGGAGGTGGTGGTTGTAGACATATGAGATTTACTTGACCCAGAGCCAGATGCTGGCTCAGCGTCTTAAGCTTCGTCTCTCACCATGCACACAAAGACCCTGGCTGTTCCTAGCAAACCAGGGAAGGTGAGAAACTTGTCCGGGGGTTCCTAGCTTACTGTATACAGCACCAGAATCCCAGCCCAGGTACTTGTGACCTCAGAGCACTGCTTTCCACGACCCTCAGAGCCACAGAAGTCTCAGAGCTTTTGCATTCCCAACCAAAGGGTAGACCGGTTCAGTGTTGCTGTTTCTAACAGCTGGAAGGAGGGAAGGGTAGAATGCAGGTAGGATTCTGGAGTGACAACCCAACCTTCCTGTTAAGGGTCACCATTCTGCCTCTTATTTCTAAGTGGCCAAGGCCTCACTGAATTGTATGTACCTTACTGGGCATGTAGACTGTTGATACTTCACACAGAAGGCCTTAATATAAATTAATATGTTTAAAATTCTATGTCAGGACACAGAGAGCTATCATTCATTCATTCATTCATTCATTTTGGTAGGGGTAGGGTCCAGGGGCTCTGCATACACTAGGCACTCTACTATGGAATTCCACCCCAGCCTTCCCTTGTGTTTTATTTACATACCTTTCTACGTTATGAATGCAACCTAATTAGCTTATTAGTTTTCAATGGAGGGATGATTTGGTTATTTCTAGCTTCCCACCATTGCTCATGATGCTTCTTTTGAGTGCTCTTGGGTAAAGCTTTGGGAACGCCTTTGAACGGCTTGTGGTTGATGAGTCATTTTTACAGCTTTAAAGGATCTCACTACTGAAGTTTTCTCCAGTCACGATCTTACTCTGTCACCCAACCTGGTCTCAGATCTATGAATCTCCGGCCTCAGTCTCCCAAATTCTGGGTTATAGGCATGCACCCCCTTGCCTTGAGATATATTGCCATATTTGAGAGATGTATAATGTGAGTAACATAAATTAACATATATTCTCTCAGAGAGATTTTGAAGTGGAAACAGCATACCTTTCCTTTCTGTGATAAAAATATTGAAAATAGTCATGTAATTTACTTCACTCCTAGGAGTGGAGTGGAAAGAGGAAAGCGGTGGCGATACACTCTGACCCATGTGAGGTGTTTGTCACTGTGTTATTTCTAAGGGGAAATACGTGAAAAGGACTCTTTAGCAAATCATTCTTTAGTCATGATGACAGATGCCCTGCAGTTATTTAAATGATGGTTGTAAAGTAAAAAAACATTAAAAAATGCTTTTGATGGAATTAGACTCAAGTGCATGGACTGACAGGTATTATTTGCCAGAGTGTTAGAAGACATAGATATACTCTCATGTGTATACACAAACATATACACACAGAGATACATACAATCACACACAGAAACATATCCTATATATAAGACCCCTCCAGCCCCCCAATTTTTCTTTCTAATGCAAGTCACTTTCAGGATGCCCTAGAAAGGTAGAGCTTCTGGGCCCCTTTGGTTCTGCTCCAAGCTAGTGGAATCACCATTAGGAGAATCTCTTTAGCTCTGTTGGTCTTTGCTTCCTTGTTTAAAAACATGGGCACATTTAACATCTCCCAGGACAAAGATTAGCCAGAAAGGTTTGTCTGCAGCAAACCCCATGTCTTCCCAGTGCCAGGACCCTCAGGAGAGTTATACACACATTAAGTTAAAGAGATGCTCATTGGATGAGTTTTGCCAATTTTATAGAAGTTATCATAAGAAACTGTTCTTAAAAAAATCAAGCTATCTGTGGTATAAGGCTGAAGGGCTGTGATAGCATGTGTCCAAAAGAAGCTCAAGATTTGCCAACATCAGAATCCCTGAGAAGAGAAACCCAGGGTAGAGAAGAGCGTGATCAATGGGAAAGAGCAAACAAGACGTCCCGTGAGGAAACTTGCTCACCAGTGTGAATAAACTACACCATTGTGCAAAATGTCTGTGTATATGCCCATCTACGAGGTCCACCTAGGATGCAGAACCAATGAGGAGAAACAAGAATCAGTGAAGTCCTTCTGAGCGACTCTGGAGGCAGAATCTGTGTTGGGTTCCCCAGTAAACAGTGAAGAACAGCACATAAACAAGTAACTCCGAGGTGGATGATGGGCATCTTTACACTCCCAGGCATGGCTACCCTCAGGTCTTGCTGAGCTACAGACAGAGGGAAGTAGAGGGAGGGTTCCATGAGGACGGGGTGGGAAAGGCATTATGGATAGGATCTGCTTGAGAAGTAAGGAGTGTGGTAGAGACTGTCGGCATGTGCACATGTGGACATAGCGTGAGGATGGCTACAGACCCAAGAGTGATGGCATCAGGGCAGAAGCCTAAGGCATTCTCTCCTGGGCCCAGCTCCACTCTCACCAGACCAGGTCTGGTGCTAAACTGCAGCAAAGCAGCCTTAGTCTGAGCCCTGAGCTTCTGCTAGCTCCTGAGGCGGAAGCCCAGAGCACTGAGGTCGCTCAGGAGTACCTGAGCTCCCACCTGGAGCTGTTGTTCTCCAGACGTGCTCCTTAGGCTCCAACTTTTGAATCTTCCTTGGAGCAAGGCAGAGGTGTGGATTTTGAGATAAATTCATTGTTTCATTCAGGGCCCCATTCTAAGTTCAGGAGCTAAACAGGGTGTTGTAGTGAGGTGCTTCGGGGTTCCAAAACAGTAGTGGAGGCACTGTGTGTGCATGTGTGTGCGTGTGCGTGCGTGTGTGTGCATGTGTATGTGTGCACGCATATGCCAGGGTACGGCTACATAGTCGTCTCTGTAGAAAGCACGTGGTAGTGAGTATTCCCATGGCACAGGAATCCCAGGCACAAGAGGCTGAAGACTAGGTGCCTTCTACCGAGGCAGTTTCACAAGTACACACGTCCACACAAAATGAAGACCTTTCCACTACAGACACTTCGCAAATGGATAAAACAAAAACGGAAACAAACCGAACAAGGAGGAAAGGGTTAAATCGGCCTGGCATGGTGAAGTGGGTCGGAGCCAGGTGACAGACAGTTCCAGGTCTGATGACCTGCGTGGGGACTTCAGAGCACTCAGCCTCTTCTCAGCCCAGGCCTGAGATGTCAGTTCCGCGATCCAGTTTAAAGTCCAGAGCTCTCAAAATCTGACCGTGCAGTTCTAAGGCCAAATTCACCACACAGAGACCCACCATTTAAGGGCCAGGGGGTGGGGGCTCATATTTACGCTAAGCTGGGTGCAAAGAAAAGGGGGGATAGGGTGACAGGTGTAGCCATGTACATTACAGGTACCACACTGGGCAGAGTCCAGCAGGCTCCATTTAGACCCTGGAGCCTAGCCTTTAAAGCATATTCCTTTATTTTTAATGATGTGTATGTTGTACCCGTTAGTACATATGTCATGAAAAGTGCAATGTCTGTGCAGCCCAGAGGCATTGGCTCTCGGCATTGCTATAGGCTGTTGTGAGTTGTCTGACCTGTTTGTTTCTGTCTTCTGCAGGAGTGGTACAAGCTCTAAATGACTGAGCCATTTCTCCAGACCCCTGGATCCTAGCCTTGACTGTAGAGGGTCATATGACACCTGCAGACTGGAGTGGTTAATCCCGGAGCCAACGGCGTTCAGCAGAGGAGGCAATGTTTACCGATGGTGTGCTGTCGGCATTCACGTGGTTCTTCCCAAGTTTCCTCAGAGAAAGGATGTTCTGGGTAAGTGGGCAGGGGTTTAGCCCAGACAGAAAGTAGGGCCCTTCAGTGCCGGATGCCATGTTCTGGGCTCTTCTCTATACGCTGGCTTCTGTTTCTGGGTCAGGCAGGGTGGATAATCCCAGGAGGGTGTGTGAGGGATGCTAAGGCAGGCTCCCTGGTGCAGAATTGCTTCCCAATTTAGCCTCAAGTCTCTGGGTAGCAGAGCCCTGTCAGGGATGTGGGAGGCCACCTGCTGGGCTTCATCCATTATGGTGGCACTTACAGCCATGCACTCTTCGGCAAGGCACTCACCTTGTGTTTCTCTTCCTTCGGTTGGGAATAATGGCACTTGGCCTGCAGGGTCACTAATGAGGATTAAGTGAAGATATGTCAGAGAGCTAGGGACAGGGGCAAGACACAGACTTATTTACTTGTTTACATCTGCTTTGTGTCTCTCAAGCACCAGCACTGCCCCTATCACCTCGATGTCTATGGATACCCTTTCACTCCTCTGACTCTTCCTTCTCACTGGTGGGGTGGAGGTCTGGCCACATTGCTTTGTTACAAACCCTGACACTTAGGTCTCTTCCACAACATTTTCATTTTTGCTTTTCAATTGATTTGATTTAGACAACTGTGAAGCTCTGGGTTCATGTAATGTTTTTGTTTTTGTTTTTGTTTTTGTTTTTGTTTTTCCTTTCCTTTCCCTACCGAAAAAAGAAGTTGAATGAGTTTACCAACTGGTGTCATGGTGTTCACACATATCTTTACTAAGCACTCACCACCAATACTGTCACAAACTCCATACCCAACACAAACCGAGAGCTCGCTATGTGACAGGCACTGTGCTAGGTGCTGGGGTACCAAGAGGCAGGAGGCATAGACCTAGCCTCCAGGGAACACAGTGAGGGAGGAGAGTGCCTGGACCTTATGACTTGGCTAGAGGCATGCAGGGTCCAGCTGTGAGGGGCAGACACTGTGTGGGAGTTCAGGTGTAGACCCAGCTAGGAGGAGGTAGCAGGAAGTGTTGTCTCCCTTTGGAGAGAGGTTGAGCCTCTATCCTCACTCCTAGGGCGGGTGCCTGATGGACATCTGTCTTAGAATAGAGTCTTAGCTACAGACTAAGACTATAGATGAAGTCTTAGACTAAGATTTAGCCACAGACTAAGACTAAGACTATATAAGTCTAAGCCACAGACAATAGACCTAGTAGAGAATGCGTATTTGGAGAATAATGGGTCTTCACTATAGACGTGCCTACAGACAGAAAAATGGCGGATGTCCCGTGCTTTCCCAGTTTCTAGCACTCCTCAGGCTTGTGAATTGTGCCTCTAGCTGGGGTTGGGGATGAGTTACTTCCCAGGGGTTGGCAAAGGTTCTGTGCAACAGTTTGAAGCACCTAGCAGAGTTCCTGGCACATAGAGCCAGGACAGAGAGGTGACAAGAGCACTCATATGAAGAATCCAGAGAAGAGAGAAGAAAACTTCATGCGAGCTTGGATTCGGAGATGTTCGGTACTTACATCTGACCTTGGGTAGGGTTGATGATCAGGGAATTCAGAATCCTAAACAAAACAACGAAGCCACAGTGTGGAGACCTGGCTCAAGGACCCAGGCCAGTGGGCAGACACCCCCCTGTTTCTGCCTGTCCCCCCAGTCCTATATGGGGCTATCCTTTCCAGCTCTGAGCAACTCCTCTTTGCAGGATGAATGTGTGGAGAACTAATCATTAGGATTTAAAAACATGCCAGATACAGGGTGAGCTGAGGTACAAGAAGGAAAAGGCAAAACATGTCAGCAAAGCTCAGCTTATGTGACCACACCCAAGGGCTTGGAAGAGGTCCCCTGAGACCACTTGTAAGACAGGCCCCTGATTTGATATTAAGCGTATTTCACTGCCCCTGAGCCAGGCTCCCTGATTCAGCTGAGGAGTGGCAGGGCCAGCCAGGCTGGAGGCCTACTGGAATGGCGGGACGCCCATACAAGGTCTGGCACCATAGGGGGCTGCTCCTGTGTGCAGAGGCCTCTGGGACAGCTGTGTGAGAAAGGGCCCAGTTGCACGAGGCCCTAGTTGGGCACACCCTCAGCTCACACACCACAGCACTTGGGTCTGCCTGCTTCTTTATTCCCAACATGTCTTGGGGACCAAAATGTTTTCAACAAGTCACTCACCTCCTTTACAGGCATCTAAATAACCTATCCAAAATGTCTGCCTAGCTGTCAGCCCTGAGGACTACACCTCTGGGGATCCCTAGGTAGTGAGGGAGGGGTGTCACATGACCCTCATCTCCCTGGGCTCTACCTGGGGTCTCTTACACTGCAGCAGGCTCATGTGGCCTCTCAGTGTTCACTGTCCTGCTTCTGTTAAGGGGCCAAAGACTTGGGGCTGTGACATGACTTTTGACTCAACCTACACAGGCGCCAGAGAGGGTGGTCAGGGGAGACTACCTGGACCCCGATGGAGGAGCAGCGGCTTTTAAGAAGCTCTTCAGCCTTGGAGACCAGGATTGCCTTGTCACTGCTTCTTGTTGAGCTACTCTGAGCGTCAGCTGCGTGGCGCTGAGCTGCAGCTGTTTCCAGAGCCAAATTCATGGCCTTGTTGCTGTCTAGACTGTCCATGGAGTTGTAGAGGCCACCACGGCTATCTTGAGGCCACGGGGACATCCTCTGGGCACGGCTTTCCTGGTAGGCGTCCTGCGTAGATTCTGTGCTGCTCTGGGCTGTCACAGAGATCAGAGGCTTGGAGGTGGTCCGAGGAGGCACCGGGGGAGGTGTCTTCTTGTAATTTGTGTAGGAGACAGCTGTAAGAGGAGAAGGTCCGGTTAGGGGAATGCCCACATTGAGATGGTGTACAGCTCTGCCCACAACTCACAGCTCAGTGAGTCTGTGTCTGGACCTTAGAAAGTCAGGTAAGACGTGCAAGATTCTATTGTGCTTAAAGATATCTGTGTGGATATACACGTGACAACAGAAAAGTCTTAAAAGCACCTAAGAATCCAGCAAAGTAAGTTAGAAATGGTGTGTGTGTGTGTGTGTGTGTGTGTGTGTGTGTGTGCGCGCGCACACACATAGGACAGAACACTTCTATACCACTGACTTCATGGAGGTCATGGTGTTGTGCGAAGACCCCCATTTATCACATTAGCTGAGTGAAGGAGGCAGGGTCCCAGACCAGAGACAAAAATGAAATGCACACACATAGGGAATCACTGGTGTGAAAAGCCAGCGGCTGTCTGAAAATGTCACTTAAATTTATGGGTGAGGGACAATATCTGCAGTTTTCTCTCTTCTGATTGTATTTGCTAAAATTCTTTATAATGAGTAGTTGTTATTTAATGCTGACAAATGAAATGACGTGAGCTCACCATGCCAGTGTATTAGCTGATGGGTGGGCCTATTTTTTAAACAGCCCAGTGGGAAGAGTTGGGTAGAAAGTGGCTGAGAGGCGGGTATCAGAAATCAGCTCTGTCCCCCACCCCTGGAGAACACATCTTGAGATCCCTTTTCTTTTTTTCTTTTCTCCAAAGGTCTCTTGCTAATGAGGATCTCTCTTTTAAGCAGAGTTAAACACTGAAAGCACCCTACCTACCATTTTCAGGTTCAGAGATGTCCATGGTGAGATTATTGCTCCACCCAGTGCCCTTATGTGTCTCTGGCTTCTAAGATGTTTGCACGCTGACATCTTCCATTGCTACCTTTTACAAATACCCCGAGACTCATGCTCCTCACCCTGCACTCCCCTAGCCCCAGGCTCCCAAACTTGGAAAGGCCGTATCATTGTCTGCAGTACTATTTTCTGTACGTGATTTACCCCGTGGGACAGCACCCCACTTGGAGATTTTCTGGGAGTCTTTTTCTTCCCAGCTCCTGCTTGCCTCACAGTAAACTGGCTCTAAAGTATAACTGATGGAGACACGTGTGTGGGATCTCCTTTGTTCCTCTTCTCTCTGGTCCCAGAGTCTGAGGTCCACATGGCTACATCGCTGTGCTGGGTGGGGTGTTCAGGTTCTTCAGCCACTGCTCTGCCCCAGTTCCTACCCCAGCCCTCTCCGGGAGCCTTCTGCCCCACCTCCCTGTCCCACCACCCTACCCCACCTATGCTGACCCTTCTCTGTATACTGTTTCCTTTCCTTTTCCCTGTCTCTCCTCTATCTCCAGTGCTGTCTCCCCAAGCCTTTCCTGAATCCTTCCACCCAAGACCTGCACCCCCGATCCTCTTCTTTAGTGATGTCCATTTATGGGAATCTGGGCTCTTTGTATTCTGGGAGACACTGATCTTGGTTTCCTCTATGCCCCACGGATGGGACATAATTTCGGCCCACGTTTGCTGAAGACCCAACAACCTCCCAGCGCTGCCAATGTCACAGGCAGAAGACCACGGGAATCCCGGGGCTTAATTCCAAAGCAGGAATGCTGTATTCTCAATGTAGGACACAGTGAGAGAACAGCCATATGACCTGAATGGCAGTTTTGTCTATAAAAAGTTTTGAAAATTGTTCTGTGCTTCTCAGATAATGAAAGTAAAAGGCAATAACCGAAACACTTTAAAGCCCATTCAGGACATGTCTGGGGAGACAGGAAAGACACACTGAAGTTCCCATGTGAGATTCCTAGACAAGGCAAGTTCTAGCCAGGAAATGGAGGCTACAGGGGGCTGGTGGTGGCTGGAAACACCCTGTTCAGAAATCCTAGACATTAGCTGACCTTGACAGCTGCTTTTCCAGTGGGCCACACAGTTTTGCTGCTGCTGTTTGATAGTTGTCGATGGTCTGAACCTGTATCTGAGATTCAGAGCTACAGAAAACCCAGTTCCCATGAAAGAGTCTCCATAATATGGCTGCCACTAGTGTCCCTTGCCCAGGCCCTGGGCTCAGATCAGAGCTTTAAACTTGGTTAGAAGAAGGGAGCAGCGTATGTGAAGTGACTGACCTCCCTTGAGAGGGACTGGCCCAATCAGCAGGGCACTCAGGGATTGAGCCAGGGCCTACCTTTCATGTACACACAAGGGCATAGAACGCTCCTGTCAAATTCTAATTCTTATTTGTGAACCTGAGTGGGATCTGGGCACAGAAGATCTATCTGAGATGCCTGGCCACTGCCCTGCTGCCAGCTCACTTAGCGTAGATCATGGAGGTGCCACTGCACTCGGCCAAGTTGTGGGCAAGCAGGGTCCTCTCCTCCAGGAGTTTCTGGGTGGGCCTCCTTCCATGCTGAGAGAACAGATATGCGCAGCTGTGCTGGTCCTGCCCTTCCTTTACCTCAGGTGACCCTGGAGGTGCTGGTGATGTTTTTGAGGGTAGAGGTGGGGTGCTCTGGCACCCCCAGATGGAGTCTGGTGCTGCTAAACACCCTGAGTGTTTAGTTCCACTCCACCATGGACACTTTTTTCAGTCAATAGCACTGAGGCTGAGAACCTCAGAGGAGCCAGTCATTCATCTTTCCGTGTGACTCTCATGTTCTGGGACATGTGTACAGGCCCTGACTCCTGGATCTCATCTTTGGCAACACTGGTCAAGATGGGTGTTGCCAAGTTTGAGACGACTGGACTAGAGCACTTTCATCCATCCTTGCAGGCTACTAAGCTCTTACGAGCTTTGCAGTGTATTTATCAAGGACACGAGCACTACGTGTGCACACCCCCCCCACACACACTCAAAATTTAGGAGAAATTTAGGCCAGTCTGGAAAGACCATCTATCGCAGTGGTTCTCAACCCTCCTAGTGCTGAAACCCTTTAATCCGGTTCCTCATATTGTGATGGGCCCAACCGTAACATCATTTCATTGCTGCTTCATATCCGCAATTTGGCAGCTCTTATGAATTGTAACATAAATAGTTGTGGAGACAGAGGTTTGCCAAAGGGGTCATGACCCATAGGCTGAGAACTACTGACTTAGAGTGTCCACTTGACAGCAATGGAAGCTAGGTAGCCACCTTCATGTCAGTACTCTCCTGTGGCTTGAGTGTAGAGGGGAGAGTTTATTCTTTCCAGATTGCATTTCTGACTTGGTCAACTGGGAGCAGCCAGCAGAGCCATGTGGAGACCGTGGAGCCTGACTGGGGACTGTGCTATTGGCGGCACACAAAGCCACGTGCCTTTGCATCTCTGAGTAGGAATACTGACTTTAGTGACATCCCAGCACCCTGCAGGGTGCTGACAGTAAAGACCACAGGATCAAGAAGCATTAGAAATGTGCATGTGGGGCCAGGGAGACGTCCTGGTGATAAACCACATGCTACACAAGCACAAGGACCTGGCTTAGCCCCCCCCTAGAACCCATGTAAAAAATCCAGGAGTGGGGGAGTGTGCTTATAATGAACTAGAATCTGGGAGGCCGCACTAGGAAGCTTGGAGCCTAGTCGAATCATTGAGCTCCTGTTTTCATAGAGCTTCTGTCTCTTAAAAATAAGGAGGGTTGAAAAGGTACTTGACTGCTGTCACACACAGACATACACACAGACACACACTCACACACACAGGCACACACACTCATATACGCACATACATACACTCACACATACTCATACATATACTTTCTCACACACATATACACCAGTTACACATACTCACACACACACACACACACACACACTCACTGTGTATATATATATATCAACATAGTTAAAATGATTGTGTCTGTCTTACGACAGTTATATTTATCTTTATACCATCCTGGAGAGTATTAAACTTCCTATCAGGTAAACTCCCAAGAAAGAGAAATTTGACTATGCCTTCAATCCCAGTACTTCGGAGGTAAGGTGGATCTCTTAGTTCAAGGCTAGCTTGGTCTAACAAGTGAGTTCCAGGACAGCCAAGGCCATACAGAGAAATCCTGTCTCAAAGACAAACAAACAAACAAACAAACAAAAACCCTCAAAAAAGAAAGTGAAATATGTTCATGGTTGGCCTTCTAGGAAATTTAAGGAAACACTCAAATTCTACTCCATACCTACCCAAGAAAGCATCTCATGCCCCAGTTCACAATGCAGAACCCACTGAGCATGTTCAAGAAAAAACCATCATCTGAAAATGTAACAACCAAAACTTTGTTGCTTCATGGCCCTTTAGCCAACCAGCAGCACAACTATGGGGAGTGCCAGGACAGACCTCCGAGAGCCCAGAGAAACCCAACATCACGCAGTCCTGACCGATGACACGTCTGTTACAGGGCGAAGATGGGACTACTGGAACTGTCGCCTTTGTAGAAAAGGAGCTACAGCATTCGTAGCTGATGAATTAGCAGGTAGCTCTCCCTGCAAAGCCTTTGTAGAAAAGGAGCTACAGCATTTGTAGCTGATGAATTAGCAGGTAGCTCTCCCTGCAAAGCCTTTGTAGAAAAGGAGTTACAGCATTCGTAGCTGATGAATTAGCAGGTAGCTCTCCCTGCAAAACCCAGCGAAGGGCTTCTACACTCTAGCAGGGAGGCAGGAGCGGTGACCTTTCTTGAGTGGCAGCTTTCAGGCCTGTACTGCGAGGCTGTGTGCCAGTGACGTGGGCTGGGCCGTGACACCTGTGTAGAGAAGTCGGGATGATGTCTACTTGGTGCCAGTAATGCAGTGCCAGAGGGCATCCTGACTGGCTCTGGCCTCAGCCAGAGCATCCGAAGAGAGCTCCTTCTCATTGCAGAGGTAAAGTACACATTACTTCAGCCCCCATATTTCCCTGTAAAACCTTCTTGAAAGTAAATCCAAATATATGTATTTTTAACTGCTAGAAAGTCCACTGTATCACAATGACTGTTAAAATCATTGGTGATCCACACCTGAGTGCTTTTAACCCACCTGTGACCACAGATACCATCCCACTGACAACCATGGACCCAGATGAGGGCTCTGGAGATACATAGACCCTTACAGGTTTACACAACAGGTCCACATAAATGCCACACACATCACACGTGGTAACGATGCTGTTGGTTTCAGGAAACGTTTTTTGAGGGCAGTCCTGGCAGGGCTTTGGACTTTTGCTTTGAAGCAATCTAATATGTTTATTTTTTGGATGTCTTGAGCTAATTACTGTAATTGTCCAGCATTCTGTAAACAACACACATTGTGCAACATCTAAGACTCACCTCCACACAGTCACAATGGCAGCATCAGGACGGATGCTGAGCAATGACAATAGCATCCCTCAAGCAGGTCAGATCTGCCCACCATCTTCAGGGAGGGAGGCTGCAATCACCTCCCTCCCAGTGCTATAAGAAGTAACGATATTGACCTTTGTACAGGCATGAGATGACGTGATCTTGTTGCCTTGGGGAACTTATTCTCCTCCATCTCTGCTGCTCTATGGTACTGTTAAGCACTCAGGAGAGCAGCCATTATCTCACGGTCACCTAATGCCTCTCTTGGTCCCTGTCCTCAGAGAGCAGGGAGAACAGATACCACAGCAACCTGGAGCTGGGTTGTGCTTCTTCAGAGACAGATTTGAAGCTACTACATGCATATTTATGAAGTTCAAATATGAAAAAGAAACTTCCACCTATACTCCACATGAGATACCTGTACACACACCCACACCCCACACTGTAGCTCCGGAAGGACACCCTCTCCACACACAGCATACTTCCACTTGGGCACCCCACACTGATCCTCATACATGCGGTGTGCCTCCATTTGAAACACTAGCATCCCTAACACACATGGAACACCTCTGCACACAGTGTGACCACACATGGGGCACATGCTTACTCATGGCATACCTTCATATTGTGTTAGCCAAGGTCTGTTAGCCAAGGAGAGTTGAATCGACCCCTTTTATTGGGAAGAAAACTTGAATGACGTGAACAAGTTGCCTCATTATCCCTTCCTTACGATGGCCATGCGTCCTAGCTTTCCAGGCCTTTGTAACTATCAATCTATAGCCAGTATCCAGGAGCTCATTTCTCAAGATAAACCATCAGTCATTTGTGAGCCAATAAGGAGGTTTAAAATCTGGTGTTCTGTGGTGTGGAGCACAAATATATAATCAATGCAGAACATATTCTGAATGGCAGGCATCACCCAGCGTTCTATCTGGATGTGCACACCACGCTTTGAGTCACAGCGCTGTCTTAATTAGATCTTTAAGTATAGCAGCATAAAAGGAATTACAGTAATCAAGCCCGAGACTGCCTAGATGAGAGGAGGAACCGGAGAAACCAAACTTTGAAGGAAAAAAAAAGATTTGACATAAAAGATTATAGGCATTTTGACACTTTAATTAATGTTAGTCTCAAAACCTAAGTATAAATCAACCAAGACAGTGAAATCACTTCCCACAGCCACTTACACAATGGTCTCCCTAAAGTTTCAAAACAATTATGTGGCCACCCAAGTTCTGGGGCCACATTGAGGGTTAGCAGCTAAGTTGCCTGTTTAGAATGTGCTAATTAGTAAGAAATTATAGTGTAACCGGTACTTAGCATATCCCAGACAGGGAAATGAAGTGATGACAGCTGCTCTACTGTTGAGACACTTCCTGTTTTCGTTTTAACTATTTGCAAATCATACCACGCATTAAGTCCTTGCATGAGATGTGAAGAACCAAACAATTTCTTTTTAATATATAGGATCTACAAAAGGCCAGGTGACCCAGAGGGAACATCATTAGCATTGGTGGCCTACAGGGAACTTTGTAATGACGCCATTGCAAGGCAGAAGTTAAAACACGCAAACCACGTATGCTATTTCTCTCCCAAACCTACTGTTCGGTATGATGCAACTTTTGCCCAGTTTCTTAAGAGTGGGAGCTTTGGCTCAGGCCTGGTGGCTCATGCTGGGATCTCAGCCTGCCAGAATCAATGGGAGGATCATGAGTTAGAGACGAGGCTGGGTTACACAGTGAGGCTGTCTCAGAGAACTGAGGATGTCGTACAGCGGTAAGTCATGTGGAAGGTGTTGGGGTGCTCAGTGCTCACAAACACCTTAAAATTACATGGGAACACTTGAAAAAAAGTCCAGCTGAAACCCATAGATTAATAACTGCGATACTTTATGCCAAAGCAGGGGTGGGAGGGACATGGATTAACGTGTCGGTGACAAGGCTTGAGCTGTGCATTGGAGAGCCCTGTCATTTGTCTCACAGTGTCTATCTGTGTGCACACACATCCACAGACACTGGTTTCACTCCGCCTCTTAATATGAATGGTGTGTCTACTGCATTGATTTTGGAATTGTAATTTCTCATTGGGGTTTGAGGGAAGGCTAATTCTGCGTGACACTCTGATGACATAGGTTTACAGGTGCGATTGACCTACTGAGGTAAATATATCTAGCTATCAATGACTCTTAATTAAGGAAGAGATGACGCTCCATAAAGAATTCATGAACAGGAAAGCAAATGCTTCTTGCGGGGCAGATGGCGAACATCTGACTTATTGATGTTTCAGAGTAAAATTAACATATACTAAATAAAAGTCTGCTTGGAGGCCCCGAGCCCACACCATAAACTGCACTGTCATAATTTCAAGGTGAATAGAAGGAAAAGGAAGATAGAGGTATTGATCCCCCTACCTCATTGAGACTGCCTGGGCAGACAGCCGACGTCAGCTGCGGCAACAAATCAGTGTCCTTGAGTGCAGCCCTCTGAGAACCTTCAAGGCCTAGGTGAATCAATAAATGCCATCACTATGAGCCGGCCAAGCATGGCTGTCCTGTGGCATAGAAGCACACAGCTGTTGAGAGAATGAGGCTGTGGGTGTTGGAGGGCGGCCGATTTATCTAGATGCCCCAGGCATCACACTTCACTGTGAAAGGTGAAGGGTCATGGAGCTCTTGCTGCATCCCACATCAGCTAAGACAAACTCCATGCAGACCTGGGCCATCCTCACAAAGCATGTTTTCTGTACGCCCAGCTGTTCCTTGGCAACAGAAGTTCATATACTTCATGTTCTCCGCTCACAATGGCATCGTGAAGCCATTGCACGGAGCTTCTCATGGGGCGGACAGGTGCATGGCACTTCTTGCTCTCTAGGAAGTCCAGCTCCTCCCCAGCCCAGGCAGAGGGTGCCTGGACTGAAAAGGGGACTTCTGGAGACAGTGACTCATCAAGGCCCTGCTTGGGTATGGTGCCTGGAGGCATGATGTATGGGCCAAAGTGGCAATCTGCTGTGTAATCAGAGGGGCTCTCAGAGCTGTTTGCCAGCTGGCTCTCGTTATGTCGCAAATGCTATTCTTTATTTAAGAAAATCTGCCTATAACTCCAGGGGCTACAGAAACGCAGATGCAAATTTCATAATTAACTACAAAGACTTTTTACAGAGGCCTACCCATGGGAGTAGCCTACCGTGCACAAGTCCCAACATACAAGGGAAGCCTACTATATGCTGGGTGCTACAGATGGGATAGGACATGATATTCCTCCTCTCTTCTCTTCCCTTCTCTTTCCTCGCCTCACCTCTCCATTCAGAATACTCATCCATAACACCCCCAGTACCTGCAGGCTATGCAAGTCTACATAGAAACAGAGAAACCTATTCATTCATTCATTCATTCATTCATTCATTCACACATTCATTTATTCACCATTTCATTAAATAAATCTATAAAACTGTAGCATATCTCTAATATGTCACACACTATTCTAGGTACCGTGAATTCAACTGCAAGAAACACCCCTGCCTCACACTGCTCTTATTCTAGTAGAGGAGAGAGAAGGTTAATAAAGTGGGTTGGTGAACTTTCCGTCATACGGTGAAGGACACACCGGAGAGTCCAGATGCTACTGCACCAAACCCTTGGCAGGAACAGGGCATGTGGGACCTTGCTGGCTTCTCTGCTAAGTGAGGGTCTGATTTACTGTCCAGTAAGTTCCAGATTAATAGGATTATTAAGAAAGAAAGACACATGGTTTCCCCAGTTCCACATCTACATGACCTGTATAGCCATGCTGGCTTCATGCCATGGCTTTATTAAGAGTTATGTTCCCTAGGAAGTTTAGGGACTAATACACATCTGGCCAGAAGTGGTACTAGCATATTTTGAGGTAGTCACATGCTGAATAGTATCTCATCTTTTTGCCTTCTTACATAACAAGTTTACTTCTCACAAGCAGCAACCCAGACAGGGAATGGTAACAGAACTCTTTCTAAAGCTTGGATTTGTCTTGCAAAGCAAGCATGCTTCACGTTATCTGACATCAAAGAGGCTTCATTTTTTAGGAATTCTGTGCATGTATCAGTGGCGATGGAGAAGAAAGCCAGCTATCTAAGCAGCTGTGGCCAGGCAGGGGCTCCAAAGGCTTGCAGCATCCGAAGGCTTGTTCATCCTAGAGACTACCAGCCTCCTTTCGATGCGCCTACAACCGGGCACAGTGTGATGGCATTCCTATGCTGTATTCACCAGGCATAGCTGGAATTGGCTGTCCTGAATGACCCAGGAAAGCCAGAGATCCTATCAGGTCCTAATCTGGTAGCCCTCTGAATGATCTGTGGGTTCTGGACATCCATGAGAACGTAGCCACATGTGGATTTGAGGAGCCTCTGGTGAGATGGCCCACAGGAATAACAGGAACATGACTTTAGTCATACTATTTTTTCCTCAGAAACTCTGGCTTCACCACTGGCATGACCTTAAAAATGTTCCAAGACTGTATGATCCCAAAAGTTTGTGAGGGGATTTTTTTCATGTATGCACAATCTAAGGCACCAGAAATAGGTCTCACAGCCTTGCTGGTCTGCCCTGGGAATCTTTCCAAAAGCAGCCAGGGTTGCATGGTAATGACGACCATGTTGCTAAGTCCCAACAGCAAAGATGAGAAGTCCTTGATAATACTCATAAATGTAGCCCTGGTTCACTGGCTTAGACTTTCTATTGCTGTGATAAATTCCCATGACCAAAAGTAACTTGGGGAGAAAAGGGTTCATTCCGTTTTACAGCTTGTAGTCCATCATCCAGAGAAGTCAGGACAGGAACTCCAGGCAGGAACTGATGTAGATACCATGGAGGGGATGATGCTTACTGCTTCCCAAAGCTTGCTCAGCCTGTTTTCTTATATGCACCAGAACCACCAGCTAAGGGAGCACTACCCACAGTGATCTGGGCCCTCCTACATCAATCACCAATCAAGAAAATGCAGCATAGCCTTGCTCACAGGTCAACACAGTGAGGTGCCCTCTCCCCAGATGACTCTATCGTGCCAAGTGGACACAAAAGTTGTCACTACATTTACTAAAAGGAGCTGAGAGATAATACTTGTGTTCTTACAGTTAAACTCCAAGATCTCAGCTCATCCTAAAAATATGCATAATAGGAGCCGTGGCCACTCTATGAGTCCTAGAACAATTGCTAACAATTGACTTTAATTAGAAGGACGCATTGAATGTCAGCTAGCCAGCATTTATATAGTTGTTTCTGAAGGTAATGATTATTGATACATTTGTACCTGTCTGCAGCTACCAAATCTCTCTCAAATCTCATTTGGTTTCCTTTCATTCCACAGTGCATCCTTACAATATCTTATGGACATTAGGTACCAAGTAAACATTTGTAAATATGATTCAATCGACTTTATGATTGATTAGAATGACAGTGAAGTAGTGACCTGCTATAAATCAACACAACAAAAAAGAAAATGTCAGCTTTGGCTAGGGAAAGCATATGCTGGCATTTATAGAACCAGATGAGCAAGCCTGCTCATTTTTATGGGTTGGGGCTTCCCCTGGATCTCAGTGCCCTCGTGGGTACCTGTATCACTTTAGATGTTCTTTATCATGGCCGCGACAGCACTAATACAATTGATCAGTTTGTTTTTCTTTATTGCCTTTTCCCCTTGGCACCAAGTACATAAATAGATGGATAAACAGAGGTGTGAATATTCTTAGGGATGATCCCCTGGGGTTTTTCAAAGCTTCCCTAGCGCTTGCGTTGAAAAGACCCAGTGTGCTACTCTGACGTGACTAGGTCAGGGTAAATCTGATGGCACCTCTTGAGTTAACAAGCTCTGCCTCTGTGTGCCACAGACACTCCTTTAAGCATCATCATTTTCTTTCTTTGCTTTACCATCACCTTCTTTGTCATCTGGAAATATCCAGAGTGGCACGCATTTTACAGTCTGACTCCTAAAGCTATTCACCAAGTCACCATGCATTGCTCAGCATTCTGTGCATCTGGCGTTTCAAAGGCATTGAAAGACTAATTTCAGAGTAATCAGTCTCATTCAGCTCCTGCATCAATCTTGGAAACATTAAGTTGGCTTGAGAGAATGTCTTAGCTCAGTACCCAGGCTGCCATCAATAACCGCCGATACTCACAGCGTCAGGTCTGAGCATTCTGATGGCTGTCAAACGCAAGAGGAAGTTATTAAGGGGTTTTGTTACATTAATTTTTTTTTATTGAGACATCAACAACCTTCTTGCTTTGGTCTCTCATGAGATGGGATTATAGTCATGTGTCATCACATGCAGCTTAAAAATGCTTTTGAATCATATGTTTAAATTTTAAACAAACATCTTTTTTTTTTTAAAAAAAAAAGCAGTCCAGTCAAATTAACTTTAGACTGATAAATAATTAGTACCTTTCTAGAGCATAATTGTGACATTTTGAAGGGTCCTAGGAAATGGTTTTGCAGCTAGGAGGCTACTGTGAAATCCGCATTAAAAAATCAACTCAAAACCAAGAGTTGGAATGGTTTCTGCTGTTCTGGGAAGGTCCCTGCCTTTGACCTTTATGCTTTTATAAGTGTCTGTGCAGTTGTACATATTTTCCTCAAAACCCTTCCCATGTCAAGTGGGCTCAGGGGCTCCTCTTCTGTGTGGTCTTTTTCTGGAAAAGATAATTCCAGGAAAATATCTGCCCTGGTGAAGATCACCTAGCCTTGGTGAGAATGCAAAATCACCAAGTGTGGGGGGGGGGAGGGGAGGAAGGTGCAGGGGGAGGAGTACAGAGGGAAGAGCATCTTTTGGACAGTGAAGCAGGATATGGAAGGCTCTGCAGTAGAGCTCCTGTCTCTGTCTTGATATGGCCCATGCAGACCCAGCAGACTCATAGAGTCTAATGCAGAAAGAGGCACAGAGATCCTAGGGAGGTTGGTGTGAACCAGTGGACTAGAACAGGAGGTCTCCTTAGACCTTGAGGCCTCATGGTCTTGGGGCTCCAGGTGATGATGTGGGGATGTGGCCATGCATTCCCCTGAGGTGACTGATGCTGAGTTTTTTCAGGCAGTCCTGAGGTTCAGAATTGGAACCAGGTTACTCAGAGATAATAGTCATGTGTCCTTTCTTGAACACTGTAATCTCAGAGGATAAAGTCATAGTCATTGCCAAGAAAGTATCTAAGGAGAACAGCACACCTTGAGGTCTGAGATAACCATGAAAGGGAGTGAGTCTAAATACTTGAACACAGGAGGACCACAGATAGTGTAAATCTTGGTATAAGTGTCAATACATGAAGATTTTCTAGACATATGGTTACTGCCTCATATGAATGTTGAGAGAAATTAATGTGCATCTGGATACCTCTAGATATTTGGCACAGTAATGCCCTGGTTAGTACTTTTGAGAGATGCTACCCACCTATAGGTGAGCCTGTAGTTGTGGGCTGGTCTGTCTTCCAGCCTGTGAACTCAGTATGGGTCAGTAATTAAAATGAGGCACACTTTTTTTTTGAAGTGGTTGTGTCATTTTGAATTTTCATCATTTTTAAAAAATTTTATTTTATTTTTATTAATTACAGTTTATTCACTTTGTATCCCAGCTGTAGCCCTTGCCCTATCCCTTCCCAATTCCACCCTCCCTCCCTCTTCTTCTCCTATACCCCTTCCCCAGTCTTCTGATAGGGGAGGTCCTCCTCCCCTTCCATCTGACCCTAGTCTATCAGGTCTCATCAGGACTGGCTTCTTTGAGACACATTTTTTAAGTGGCTTCATGGAACCTTGCAAATGGATGTTGCAGTGGTTTCTTCCCATCCCCAAGCTCCCAGAATAATGACTTATGAGATTCAAAATATATTTACAAATACCTAGTCCATATAGCTAGGCTCTTCTCTGACTAGCTCATAACTCAAAATAACCCATTCTACTAATCTCCATTTTGCCATGTGGCTGCTTAATCTCCTCATATGTTGCTGAGCAAATCTCCTGTGCCTGGCTCTATGCTGGATGTCCCACCTCCTATTTCCTGCCTCAGCTGTCGACCATTAGCTTTTTACTGACAGGTGATGCTTCCATACAGATAACAAGAGATTCCTTCTACAGGTGGTAGCTAGACCCAGAGCTGGTGGTATCTACATGGCCAGCTCACTATGGTATCATCACCAGAAGCCGAATACAGCCTTCCCACACCCAGGTATGTTATAGCTAGGAGCCTTGAGGCTGGGCCCACATATTACATGTCCAGTGCTGGAGGACCTTGAGATTACTTCACAGTGTCCTGGTCATTTTGGTACCCACCCCTTGACTTTACTGAGTCTACTCCTGTCCTTTAGATGCTTGACTAACCCTACAAAGGCTTCAAGATAGTGCTGGCATGAAGGAAAATCAGATTATACTGAAATATAATGATTGAAATGCTTAAATTTCTGTGACATGTATGTGAACATTAGTGTGGAAAATGAGGAAGTTGCTATGGGCTGAATATCTGTGTTCCACTAAATGTGCTGAAGTCCTCCCGAGGCAGGATCTAGGTCTCTGTAGGCAGTAAGGGAGAAGGACCCATAGTAAGGCTAGAACTGTAAAGTACTTACATACACTGCAATGAGAACACAGGCTGGAGTTGGAGGAAGGTTAAGGGCTAAAACAGCAGAATCTTAAGCACTGATGGAGATGAATGGGGGAAGATAGGTATTAGCTAACCAAACTAGACAGGAGGATAGGCTCTGGGCCAGTGATGACAGGCCAGCTGGCTCCCTGAAGGCCTTGACAAACACATGGTCCTTTCATATATCCTTGCCTCTGAAGCAGGTGATTATGGCAGAATAAATTCTAAGTCAGGATGGCTTCTAATGATGCCCCTACCCAGGAGACCATCTCATAGTCAATGAGCTAAATATGAGGTGACCAAGGAAGGTCACAGCTACATCTTGGTGGCTGGGGTAGAATTAGGTGTCTGCCATGAGAAAGTTTCAAGCTGATCATGTAAACGTGAGGATACAGGGTTGCAAGGTTGGAGGGGAGCAATGCTGGCCAAGAAACTAACAGCTGAGCAGATGGTAAAAGTCAAAAGCTGGAGTTAAGAGGTAGACGGATGGGGGCTTCATCCACCCTACCTGGCTGGGAAGTAAATAAAGAGCATATTGTAATTTCTCTGGTTGGGCCGGAAAAGTGGTCATAGAACATGTGGGCTCTTCATTTCTTTGGCCCATGATAGCCCGAAGAATTAATCAATCTCAATAGAGTATGTCAGCCTCTGTCAAGTTTCTGCCTTTGCCCCATAAAACCCCTAGGCATAGGAAATTCAATGTTGTCATTTTTTTCCGTCTTGGAAATAACCCCTGCCCCTTTAGAGTTTCTCTCCCTTCCCCTCAATTTCTCACCTTTCCACCACAGTTTCCCCTCCCTCTCCTCCTCCCATCCTTCTTCCACCCCATCCACTCCTCAGTTTCTCTTCAGAAAAGCTCAGGCCTCCCATGGCTATCAAGCAGCCATGGCATGCCACATTGCAGTAAGATTAGGCACCTCCTTTCCTGACAAGGAGAAGAGGAGAAAGAGGAGGAGAAGAAGGAGGAAGGGGTCCCAAATCCACAAAAATTCTTAACCAAACTTGCTTCTGCTTTTTGTACTGCCGTGATAGTCTACATTTAGTTTTCATCAGCTCAAGACAGCTGTGCCAGGCTGAATTTTGATATTCATGAGCATCTCCAGCATTGTAGGGCCTTGGGCAATATACAGCTGGGCCATGATTGCCACCCCCAGCCAGGTGATAGTATTAGAGGAGGGGCCTTTGAGGTGAAGTCAAGAGGCTGGAGCCCCACTGTGGGATTCAGTGTGCTTATTAAGGGGTCCCCTAGAGCTGCCTTGATTCCTCTGCCACTTGAGGCCACCCCGCCAAGGTGTGACCTATGAGCCAGTAAGCAGCTCCCACCAGGCGCTGATACTGATGCTCCCTGAGTTTTAGGACCTCTCCTCCAGAGCTGTGAGAAAGATGCACTGAGAGACCGTGTGACGATTCAGTGTCTGCCGTGACTCTGAAGCATGTGCACATCATCCGGATGGAGCTCTCTGAGTTCACTGCTGATGGGGATCCATAGGTGGAAGAAGCTCAGGTCAAGGTTATAGCCAGAAAATGAGACACGTACTTGTACCCTAGCTAAGCTTGGGTACTCTGTGGACCTGTGGACAGGGGTTGGGGTTCATATCTGGGACCATGCACTCCTGTAAGCATGGTACACTTTACTTAGCACTGCTGTAACCGCCAGTGTCGTGGTCTGGATTTGAAGTGCCCTCCAAATGGCTCATGTATTGAAAGCTTTGGTCCCTGTGCTGTTGTGTCATTGGACTACAAAGGAAGGCTCTGACCCACTCTGTGACCCAATGGAAAGATTTGCATTGAATGCGCTCTTAGGAGGTCGGGCCTGGCTGGAGGAGGTGGTTCACCCGAGGTGTGTCTTTGAAGGGCATATCTTGTTCTCAGACCTGGCTGCATCCTGTCCTCCATGCTCTGCTCTCCCTGCATCCTCTGCCAAGACATATGACTTTGTCACAAGCCACAAACCACGGAATCACGAAGCCTTGGCTGAATCCTGAAACCATGACCTAAAATAAACTTTCTCTTCTTTAAGTTTGCTTTCTCATAGCAACTAAACTTTGAAATAGAGCCAGGGACCTTCTTGGTAAGGGAAACAATCCCTGTGCATCCATTCTTTGGTTACAGGGACCCCTGGGCTCCTGTGGCGGTGTCAAATGAGCCACCGCTGACCCTCCTCAGTGGCTACTTCTCCGTGAGCCTCCAAGCCTCTGGCACTCTTATGTGATGGATGTAGATTTTCTCAGCTCACCCTGTCTCATCTTGTCCTTTATCAGTTTCTGAAGGTCATGCTAACTTGTAGCCCTGACAACAGGGCCTGCTTCGGGGACTGGAACTTAGACACAAGAAAGAGGCCAGGTCCCTGGTCCTAAGTGTATTTTTCTAAACTTCAAACACAGGGGAAGGATTTCAAAGACAACCCAGGCTACAATTCAGTACAAAGTTATGGAGGCATCTCAGGGTTCCCAGAAGTGCCCAGTGCTGGCAGCTTCTGAGAAGACCGAGTGGTAGACCACAGTAACCACAGAGATACCTTGAACATTCATGGGAACACAACGGACTGATCTCTGCATGAGGTCATCACTTTGGGTTTCTTAATTCGCCATGGACTTAAGCTTCAGCTGAGGGCAGAAGATGTGGTCTGTGCAGAAATATTGTGAGCAGGAGGAAAAGAGTTTCAGTGTGTGCCCTGACCCCACAGGATTTCAGTTTTTTCAGTCCTGCGTATATTTTTCCAAAAGAAAAATGGGTTCCCGCAGTCCAGATGACTTCAGACACATTCACCCAGTGCTTACAGGAACATTCTGTGTTAGGCAGATGACACCATCCGAACCCTGCCGTGTCTACGACCTGGAATCTGGAACTACACACACTAGGTGTGGCACAGATGTGGCCAAGCACAGGGTCTTAAGATAGGCCTTGGTGCTGGCTCACCTGGTGGGCCAATACCATTACCAGGGTACTACTTACAGGGATGGAATGGTGACAACAGAAACAGAGTTTAGGACTGCGAGGCTGGTGCTGCAAAAAGCAGGAGTCTTTCACTGGGTGAAAGGCAAGGAAGGATATTTTTAGATTCTCATTTGGGTCCTAGCAATGTCTAGCCATCACCGTTAGACCCAAGTTATATCTGGGAATCTACAGTGGTCACAGGACAGGTCTGTGACACAGGGATGTGGCCACATGCTACATCACTGAGTCTGAAAGGCACATGCCTGCTTGTTGAGGCTTCTGAAATCCCAGTGTCTCTTTGGTTCTGCAGCTGTGCAAGAGATGTGGGAGGATCCCAGACTGGCTTCATCTTGTAAAGATCTGTACTGTTCTATAGAGGACCTAAGCTGTCCAGGGCCTTTTAGCAATCTTCCCAACTTGCCATAATGCCAGAATCCAGTGGCAACCTTGTCTCCTGGGCTGTGATGAAAGCTCTGTGCTCCTTCTGGTAGCTTGGTACCCCCCCTTCTGCAAGTTCCCCGCTCTTGCAGATATCCTTCATGAGAGCCCTTCTCCATGCAAGGAGGCTAAAGTTCCCTCTTCTCCCAGCTTCTCTGCCTCTTCCTTGGGGCAGAGCCAATCTAGACTCCCACACTTGTCCCTATGCGCCAGGCCTGCCATGATGCGCTGCCAGAGGCTATTGCAGAGCGTCTTTCTGTGAATGTAAATGTTCGGTTCTAGGGGGTGGTTCTTAATACTTAGAAAGTAAGCTGGAACTTCAAAGCTTAGGAAGTTCCAGAAGCACAAGATTTATGAGAACCTTCTTTCCCTGGGCTAAATAAGCAGTGAGGACTGCTGGAGACAGGGGCTTCTCCTAAGAGATGAGCCGTTTGTGAGTCACCTTTTGTGACTTTTTTCCCTTGCCAGGGTAGGCTCCTCTGTGATGCATGTGTCTTTGAGCCCTTATCCATGCTCCTGTAAGTTAATACCTTAGCCATATTCCTCGTAAGCAACCCCAATAAACTCCCTGGTTCACTAAGCTAGGCTTGGATGGAAATCTTTCTTGGCCTGTCATCGGTGCCCTGTGTGGTGAAGTGACACAGCAGAGGTGCCTTAGCTTTCACAGATCCACACCTCTCTCTTTCGACTCGGCTCCCACTGGCTCTGTGGCGAGGGCACCAGCTGCATAGGCAGCACCTAAGCTGTTCCCACATCCTTGTTCCTGCATCCCTGTTCTTACAGCCTTGGCACACCCTAAAGAAATTCTGTTCTCAGGATGGAGTTGCTCCTTATGTGGCACCCTGTTTCTGGGCTTGGACACTATCATTCCTGTAGGGTAACTTTAAACTCACAGGGGTTGCAGTGGGCTAGCAAGGCCAGTCTTCCAGATGTATTTTTCTCTCCTGTTTCTCTCAGTGTCTGGTCTGTCACCATTTGGGGCTGCAGTTCCTACAACTGCATCTGACAACTGGCTGGTTCGTCTTCTTTGATGGCATCATCCATGTCACCTGCCCTGCAGCCCTTTCGAGTCTCACGGGGACAAAGCTCCAGGATAAAACTTCTTCAGCGTGTTCCAACTGTAACCAGCCACACGGGAGCCTCCTCTGGAGGCTGTTGTAGCTCCCCAATACTCCCCGGCTCTTGTGACTTTTACCTGTATGATTAGGTTTGGCAGTAATCTCTAGAACTTTTTGTAGCAGAGAAAGATCAGCCTTTTCACTTCTTTTGTGCCCATTGTCTCTAGCTGCATAAGAAACCATAGCTGTGGGCCATTTCTTCTCACACCAAGAACCATGCAGTCCAAAGTCAAAATGCCTTGGTTTGCTGTTTCTTCAACTTCCCACGTTGGCTTGCACATAACAGTTTCTGCCTATGTCCTCACTCAATCATTCCTCTGTGTGTCTGTATTCAAACCTTTTCTTCTTCTTATAAGGTAACAGTCCTACTGGACAAAGGCCACCCAGCTACCTCATATCTATGTGGCCCATATCTACATAGACACAAGCTGAGGGCCTGACAGAAATTCAACTCTGCATTTCTGGAAGATTCTACACATCCTGCAATGCTCTCTTCTGCTAGGGGCATCCATCAGGCTCTGAGCTGTGTGGGTGCTGATCCACAGCTCCCGAGCCCTTTTGCCATACTATTCCCTCCCTGCTCAGTACTTCTGTGTCCCTGACATCATGGGCTTGCTTGACTCTGGGCTTGAATACCTCCCTAGATGGGCTCATACTACTCAGTCTCGAACTGTCAGCCAGCCTCATGGCATCTGGGGGATTATAGGTACTGCCATGGTGTTCCAACCCTCCCCTCGACTTCCATCACTTTCCATACACATCTTCTTGACATGCAGCAGGTGTGTGTAGATCACTGGCTCATCACTCACAGTTGTTCCCAGGGTATGTGTGAGGACGAAGCTCAGACTTGTGACGATTCTACATTCAAAGCAAGCTGTCCATGCCCTGAACACAGCACATACCTAATACACTCTCATAGTCCAAACACAGCATAATGTTTTCTTTCAGACATAAGATGGCTTTTCTTTATTTTACTTTGGACTTTTGTGTCTTGAAATTTAAAGTGTCCATGTGTGACCTTTTGTCAATGTTTTCTGTTCATCTGTTTATTAAAGTACTTATGATTCTTCTTTACCTTTACTGGGAAGTGCTTAGATCTGAAGAAGCTGGGGACTAGGTCACAAAGCTCCAAGCAACTCCCAGGCCAGACACTTGGTATATCTCTCTGTGAAGACCTACTGTTCACACAACAGGGAATTTTACGAAGAAGTACAGAAAAAATTCATAGTATTAAGAACAATTTCCCTCTGTCTAATATTCAGAACACACACACACACACGCTAAGGATAGCTTTCCTCCTGTGTGTGAGCCAAGATTTGACTTGGAAACAGAGTTATTATGCACCCTGGAGAGAGAAGCCACTGTAGAAATATGAATAATAAGATAAAGTAGGTCTCTGTTGTTCCTTCCATCATACCCGTGTGGCTTTCCCTTGGTTCTGATGACTTCTAGAATTAGTTGTGACATCTGTGAAGACGATTTCTGACCCGGAGAAAAGCCATTATCATCTAATTTTATACCGCTTCCCTCCACAGTGTCAATGGTATTCCTTTCCTCGAAAAAGTGAGTGAAATGAGTATTTAGACAAGCAAATTTACCTGATAAATCATTTCATAGATGAGAGAGAAACCAAGTGTGAAATGGAAGTTAGATGTTTTCAAAGCCACTTCATTTAAGGAGGGAGGGGTCTACAGTCAACACCACTGCTTTTCATAATGGAAGGCGCGATGGGTGGGGAGTGTCCTGCCTAGTGCTGTGTCCCATGCCTGCTGGGACCACAGAGACTAGATGAGTGAAGCTTGGTGGGCTGACTCCCTGATCCCCACAGTGCAGGTGAGAAAAGAGGTGACCTGATTGTCACATCAGCGGGTAGCACCCATCTGTCAGGGTCTAAGTTAGACAGTCTACCGTGGTCTCCAAAATCTACAGTAATTCACTCATGTGTACTTTTGACACTTGATTTATTGCACGAGCGCTGGATTTCTATATTTACATGTTTATAAGGTGAGAGAATCTGATATTGCCAGTTTTCATTTTTCATGCAGCTGTAAAGAATATGTCTAAATGCATCTTATACTTCAAAACAATCACTTTGAGATGTTTTTGAAAGTAGATTTTTGGAGCCAGAAAAAGAAAGTATCATTTAAAAAATCCCTTTCAGCCCGGGGGACAAATCCTAGAGCCTCCTGTAGTCCAGATAAATACCCTACCGCTAAGCTGTACCTCAAGTGCACCAGGACAAAAGAAAGTTATTTTACCAAAATAATCTCCAATGTGAATGAAGGTAGCTGTCAAATGCTAGAATAACAGTTTACAAAAGGCAAGGAGTATAGATGAGTGACGTTACTTAAATCCACTTGCCTCCCTCACCGGCAGCTTTGATTGCAGATGGGGTTCAGCTCTCACAGTCGGCATGGTTAGTGACATAAGAACCAATCAAAGTAGGCAGGTTCCTGGAAGGTAGCTGCCATGGTTTTCCCTCCATGTAAACTTTGTTAAGAAGGTGGCAACATCAACTCCACAAGCAGCCACATGTGGCTCAGAAGGCAGGTAGAGAGAGAGAATGAGTCTTCGGGTCCAAAGAGCAGCTTGATCAAGCCATGGAGAGAATAGTGGAGGTACTGAAGGGAGATATACATCAGAATATTAGGAGAATATTAGGAGAGTCATAGCATCACGGCCACAGGCAGCCAAGATGGAATCATGAAAGGAGGGACAGGCAAGTCAGATCCTTCAGTTCCCTTCAGTCCTATGACATGAGGGAGTTTCTCCATCTGCTAGATTTCCAGGGGTTAGAGGTCAGGGTAAACTCTACATGTGAGTCACAAGGCAGAAAGGAGATGAGAACAAGAAGCAGAGTTGGCCTCGCAGTTAACGGGAAAGGATGGTGAAAATGTTGTTTTTATTTCATTTTACATTTTTTTTTAAACTTTACTTTTTACTGAAAGCTACAAATGTCCTTAGCCCCACTGATAACCGTGCCTTGCTACAGGCCAGAGATGTCTAAAGTACTTAAGCCAAAATGTCTTTGGTTCTGCCTTGGCTAGGGATCTGCTGAAGAATGGTTGGTTTTCCCATATCTCTTCCCTCCTGAATGGACACCTTTCCTGAAATCTGTACGTGAGGGTGTGGCCTGAAACTGACAGACACTGGACAGCTGAACAGAAACTGGACCGACTGGCTCCTCAGCCCCTCCCCCATGCCTCCATTCAATAAAGCCTTAACGGCTCAAAGGCAGTGACCTTCAACAGCCCCACTCTCAGGACCCCTCCTGTCATCTTTCTTAAGATCACTCCAATAAAATGCATCCTAAAACTCACCCTCAACAAATTTCTCTCTTCAGATTTGAAAGTCAAGAACATGGAGGCCACTGGCTCCAACTTTTGTGTGAATATGCATGTCTGATATGCTAACTCCCAAGTTAAAAGCCCATCTGAGAGCTGAGAAAGGCTTGGTTGCTCTCAAAGATGCCGCCAAATTTCCATGTACTAAAGGCACCAGAGAAGAGCAGAGTATAATTCAAGTTGTCTTGAGCTTTTGCGGAGCTGCAAGGGGGATGGAGAGCACAAGGCCACGGCAGTCATTGCTCCTCTGCTCGCAGGAAAAAGACAGGGCCATGTGACCTGATGTCTACAGAGAAAGAGCTAGGAGGTCTGCAGGGCAATACTTAGCTATTTGAATTCTGTCATTTGGGGGATGTTCCTCTATACTGTTTGTCCAGATTAACAGAAAATCTTTGACATTGTTGATAATCCTATTAACCAGATCAGGTAGCATATCCTCTAACTTGTGTTGGGTAAAGAAAACCCTCAGCATTTAGGAGGCTGTGCTCAGAGTAACGGTGATGGGGCTGGTGATGGTTTCAGGTTTCGTTCCTCATAATGGTGCCCATGCTAGCCCACGGTGCTGTGCCTGTAGCTGCCCACCTCTGTGCTCATTTCACATACTTTCTTCCCTGTTCACCCATAGTCTAGAAGAGATTTTTAACTAGGCCAGGATCCATTAGAAACTTTGAATAGAAACATTTAAAAATTTATTTCTTGTGTGGATTTTTGGAATGTGCAGTGTGCCTGGTAAGAACGATTTACTGTGTACATAAATCAGAACTTCAGCCTGAGTTCGGTACTGATTCTTATATTATCTCTGTGAAAATCTGTTCTATTTCTATTCTCTCCATAACGACAGCTCTAAAAACAGCAAAGCCATTTTCTACCACATAATTATTGTTTCAAAGCCTTTCTGAAGACCATGAAAATGCTTAATTGTTCATTTGCTTGCAGGAGGCACTCAACAAACATGAGTGGTAATGTGTGATCCCCTTCAAAGGGGTCGCCTTTTAATTTAATTACTTTTTTGAGACAGGGTCTTACCAAGAACTTCAGGCTAGTATGGGACTCACTCTGTAGCCCAGGTTGGCCTAGAACTCTGATCTTTCCACCTCAGCCTCTTGAATGCCGGGGTGAAAGGACTATCAGCCCCAGCTTCCAAGGGTTGCCTTTCAGTGTAGTGACTGTTAATCTCATCCCTTCCCGAAGCGTTTTTTTTTTTTTTTCATTTTTTTTTATCTTTATTTTTATTAATTACAGTTTATTTACTTTGTATCCCCCCTGTAGCTCCATCCCTCCTCCCTTCCCAATCCCACACTCCCTCTCCCTTCTCTACCCATGTCCCTCCCCAGGTCCACTGAGAGGGGAGGTCCTCCTCTCCTTCCTTCTGATCCTAGTCTATCAGGTCTAATCAGGAGTGGCTGCATTGTCTTCCTCTGTGGCCTGGTAAGGCTGCTCCCCTCTCAGGGGGAGGTGATCAAAGAGCAGGCCAATCAGTTCATGTCAGAAACAGTCCCTGTTCCCATTACTATGGACACTGAACTGCCATGGGCTACATTTGTGCAGGGGTTCTAGGTTATATCCATGAATGGTCCTTGGTTGGAGTATCAGTCTCAGAAAAGACCCCTGTGCCCAGATATTTTGGTTCTGTTGCTCTCCTTGTGGAGTTCCTGTTCTCTCCAGGTCTTACTATCTCCCCTTCTTTCATAAGATTCCCTGCACTCTGCCCAAAGTTTGGCTATGAGTTTCAGCATCTGCTTTGATACCCTGCAGGGTAGAGCCTTTCAGAGGCCCTCTGTGGTAGGCTCCTGTCCTGTTTCCTGTTTTCTCCCTAAGCTTTTAATTAGCTCCATTTCCATAGGTAGGTAGAGGGTGAATGTCAATCTATGACATCACTGAGGCAGAGGAGCACATGACCCAGGATATCTGAGAGAACAACCAGATACTATAACTGCCCTTCTCAAGAATCCCATGCCTTTCTGTTGACAGGAACAGCTCTGTCTGCTTCAAGTGTCATAGATGTGGGCTGTGTCTTGTGCTCTCCACAAGGCTGCCATGAGAACAGTGCTATGTTCTACTGCTCATCACTCACCAAGGCCTGAAGCTCGTGCTTCAGGGCACTGCTAAAGACCCTGTTGGGGGCCACCAGAGCACACGAGAAGGCAGTGAGTTTCCCCTGCATTTGTAGCAGAGTACTCATCATGCTCTCTGGATATATTACTCATTGTTATTACGACTACTGAAAGCCTTACCAACAGAGTCAGAGAGTAAGCAGGCCCAACATCTCCCCAAGGTCAGCAAAGGAAAGAGACTCGAATCAGTTTATTCCTCTACATGTTCCAGCATGAAGTACTCTATGCTCCCCAGGACAGAAGGTCTTGTTTGTTGTTACTTGGCAGTGTGTGGGGCCTTGGGTCTTGGTTCACGTTAGCCCTGGACAATGAGGCCTGTTGTGAGCACCTGGACTGCTTCCTTCGGGACATTTGTTCCTTCTCACCACCTCCCCTACTTGTCTTCTGGATCCTCACATTGTTTAATACGGACAAAGTCTGTTCTGTTCTGCTTCTCCTTGGGACCGTACTTTAAATTCCTTTGCTATGGGCCCAGCAGTTCGAATCTCAGGCTATCGGAGACACCTCAGTTTTTGACACTGGGATGTTTTACAGCCTTTTTTCCAGCCTTCACCTGGAGCATGGCAAACTTTTACTGCTCGCTGTGTTTTATGGGTTTCTCTGGGCCATGTATATTCATTGTGATATATAAATAATAATTGTGCAGTAAACTAGTGGGCAGTGGGGTTTGGTCTAGGTGGTAAATCTTCAAGGTGTGGATATGGTTTTTCATAAAAACCAAGGAAAACTGTGACATTGAGGCCTCCAAGCTTAAGTCGATGTATGGATTTACACTAACCACTGACTGGCTTTGTCGTGATGAATCACAGTTATGGATCTGCTACTGAGTGGCAGTGACTGAGGCTGGGCACCGCAAAGCTACCACAGGGCTCACTGCATAGGCTCCCCAACTCACTCCAACCTCTCCAACACTGGCATTAAGATGCAAGCGCTACCCATATGTCAGCACTTACATTCTTGTCGGCTGTAACGAAAGTTACACTTGATTGTTTAAAGAGCCTTGACAATGTAAGGAGTTCAGTTTGAGAAAAAGACAAGGTCATCTTTGAAGGAAATGCTTTGGAAGGCTATCACGACCGCCATTATGTGATGCATGGTAATTTCAGTGAGTGCATTTTACCTGTGGTGAAGGCAGGGCATCAGCTCCCTTCCAGGAAAAACCCTTAAGCACACCTGTAGGTTTCCTGCTAGGTAGGTGAGAAAGGACATTCTGTTACCTGCTGTTGACCTGATGGTTGAGGTCATGTTGGAGGGCGTCATCACAGGAATACATTCATCGTCTTGGGAGTAACCCGCTTGGATGGCTCGAAGGTAACTGTGACTTCTCGTTCGGAAACACCCAGGAAGGTCAAGGGCATCCATGGCCTGAGATTCAACTTCACTGAAGACTGATTCACATACCGACTCGAACTGCCCGTTAACTTCTGCTTCACTCATCTGGAACGGCAATAGAACACGTGATGCCAGGATCCATCAGGGTGATCACAACATGTCACACAAGAAACAGGGACGGAATGCACTCACGGTACTAGGTCACAGCTTTACATTTTCGGCACAGCTAGTTGGAAATCCGCACCAGGAATCCATTAAGCTTGGGGATGGCTTCTTAGGTTATTTCTTACAAAACAGGAAGGTACATAGCTAGCTACCGCTGATGGAAGTTCTGTGGACTCACCAGGCTGACAGCCATCAAAAAAAGACAAGGGGACAGGGCGGGTGAAAGCCTCCCGAAACACCTGGTACCAAGCCAAGGTCTGCACTGTCAGTCCTTCCTCCTTCCCCGCTGACCCCTTCACCCTCCCCGGCTACCTACCGCTCGGGCTGACTCTGGGTTGGAGGCTGTAGAAGTAATAAGCATACACATTCAAGAGCATCAGCTACTTTTAGTTCATTTTCAGGACGTGAGAGTCAGCTGCTGCTCATTGTCATGGAAACGGATCCCAAATTTGGCAGAGGCATTCCTGCCCTCATCACCATTACAGCATCACAAGCAGAGCCAGGGCGGGGAGGACATGGCTGACTGTGAGGAGTTCTGTATGCATGAAACATGGCACATTGACTTAAATCTCAGGCCTGAGTTTTGTTTTTTTTTTTTTTTTCCCCCCTATTAGCTTGAGATTTGCAAGCGTAGCAGATAATAACTTTTCAGCTTGTATCTTAAGTTGTGCACTTAGGTTCATCCAAGGAACCTAACTTTTCCAAATACTCTAGAGGAAGCACTGTGCTGGGCCCGTCAGCCCAGGTGGGCTCACAGGCTAAGTGGACATGGGCTGGACCATTAGCTCAGCCACAGAGCCTCCCCTTAGGGTGATGACCCAAGAGGACATGTTTTTTCTGATGAGTCCTGATGGTGATGCTCACATACACGTATCGTATACTGCCCCTGAGCTGAAATTAGAGATTTTGCACTGAAAATCAACGAAGGGAGCAAGAGAAACAAAACCATGTTGAAGGGTTAGGAGGGAGAAGCATGAGCATGGAGGATTTTTAAGTCTAAGAACTTAAATGGGGCTTGTGAACTCCAGTGCTGGAGACAAGAGGCTGAGAGCCCAGTCTGCTGCTCGTCCTGGGGAGTTCCTCCCCCTTCACTGACTTGGTTTTGGCAAATGACTTCTGAGATGTTGGCAGGACCTGGGAGCAGCTGGAGAATGAGCATCTGAGCATGCTCCTGGGGGAAGACTGTCTTGGTTGTATCAATTGAGGTGGGGAGACCTGCCCACTGTGGGTGGCACTATTCCCTAGTTTGGATCCTGAACTGTGTACACAGAGAGAAAGGGGGCTGAACAGTGGGAGGTACTCACTGCTGTCCTTTCCTGGTTGTGGACACTATGTGACCAGCTGCTTCAAGCCCCTGCTGCCCTGACTCCTCTACAGTGACAGGACCGTGCCTGGAAGTTGTAAACCAGAATAAGCTCTTTCCCTTCAGGGGACTTTTGCAAGAGGGCTTTATCAAGGCAACAGAAAAAAAAAAAAAAACAAAAAACAAAAAACAAACCTAAATTACACCCACCCTTTAACTTCTCAGGCACTATAGGTCTCTGTCTCAGGTGTGTGTTTCCATATTGACACACAAATACAGACGGGACATTGATCAGAGGCATGATGGGGATCTCTGAGGTGGTAGGCAGCCAGAGCTCAGGGACACAGAACAGCACCTATATTTTCTATCTGTTCCCCTACCTTCTCCAGTTCTTCTTTTTGTCCCATCTTTCAAACTGTGGCCTTAGTGAGGACCTGCATCCTAGATCTGGTGTTTATCCTCAGTGCCTGATGGACACAGGCAGATCTGTTTGTCTGAGTCTCAGTCTGCCATTCTTCACCTTGGTGCTCTCCTACCACATCTTCCTAGTTGCCTGCGATAGTGGAATGCTCAGCATCATGTCACCACACACAGCTGTCTGCAGCCACAGTGATCAAACTTAGAGCAGGTTCATGTATGGGGCTTTCCATGTTCCAGACGCCATTTCCCTTACCAGCAGACTTCCTAGACTGCTCTCTAACTGGGCCAAAGGCTAATTTGTGAAAATATTCTTTTCCAAGTTCCTCCTTTCTCCCCAGTTCAGAGTTTGAACAGGCTGCTCCTCTCTGTTGTGACCATCTCCACTGCCTCGGCTGACAACCACACACCTTTCTGGGATGTCACTTCACCCCGGTCTACTGGGTAAGATTCCCATGCTTCCCCAGACCAATGACATCTTTGCTCCCAAGATCAGGAAACTGGATCCTCTCTGTCCAATGCCATGTCCAAACCAGATTCCATCCAGTCTTCTCCATTCCTCCCTTTTCTCTCTGTTTCCCAGTATCACCTGCACTCCCAACACACACAAACAGCTGACAATTAAGATTGTTTTCTCTTTTTGTTCTTTCTGGTCCACTGCAGCTGGTCTATCAACAGCTTCTCAGTACTTGGATATGCTGGCAGACAGATTAAAGGGAAGATATTATTTTCAAAGTCTGTCAAAGAATCAAACCAGTTATAACAATGGAATGGATCAGAGCACGGCTGACCATGAAGGCTTGTGATATCAGCTAGAGACAGACATCTCAGAGGAGACAAGTTATAGCATGTCATCATGAAAGTCTCGAGTCACAACAAGTCAGTGCCCAGAACACATGGCTGCAACATGGACAAATCTGGAGACTAAGTCTACCTCAGGAAATAAGCTAGTCCCAGAAGGACCGATGCTGAATAATTACATTAGCAGCAGGTATCTTAACTAATACAGAAAGTAGCATAGGGTGACCATGGACTGGAGAAGGAGATAGGGATTCAGTTTGGGATGATGAGAGCATTCTGGAGCTGAATCATGGTGATTACTCTGACAGTGTGCACTGGGACACAGTTGAAATGAGACATTTCGAGTTATGTGGCTCTATTATGTAACAACATTCTGTCATCAAGAGCACCACGAAGCTCTTAAGAAGTAAACAACTAACAAAGTCTCAGGAAGCTCCTGAAATTTATAAGACTTACAAGACCACTCAGAAGAGTTATATTAGCAGTAAGACTTCTGGGGAAAAGAAACTTTTCAACCTACCAAGCTGACTGCGAAGTGTGCATAAAGCTCCAGGGAGACAGTGTTCATGGGGCAAACTTAGGCTAGGGCAAACTTTTTAGGAATGGAGTCGTCTTTCAGCAGTCTGTGCCCTGGTAAGTAATTCAGCTTAATACATTTGTTCCTCAAATTGGACTTTGGCAGAATTGAAGGGTAAACTATGGGTACCCTGGAGTGCAGAGGAGACTTTCATCTCGGATGGGCATAACCTAATAGTTTGTGGTTCCAGGTTCTTGTTTCACAAATCTGAAGAATAAATTTCTTCATGGACAAATGATGGGTGAATGAGACTGAAAGAGGATTTTTTTATTACTTTAAAAAGAAATTTAAAAGGAGATAGATTAAAGATTTATGGTTGAATTCATGATCCTTCTGCTTCAGGAGTTACAGGCATGTGCCACTATGCCTGGCTTCATACCCGATTTTAAAAATTGTGTTTGGAAAATGAATTGAATTAACAAAAAGGGAAGGTGTTTCCTTTAAAAGATGCAAGTCTACTTCAGCAAAAGATCCCACAGTCCTGACCTCTAGAACACGGACAGTTCTTTCCATGTTAGCTTTTAAAAAGACCTTTGCAAATGGCAACTTGACCTTAGTTTCTATCACTAAGGTAGGATAAAGAGGTAAAACTTCAAATTAAGGGTAAGATACCCCTCCTTATACACACACACACACACACACACACACACACACACACACCCAGCAGTTAGAGAAAAACTTCCTAAAAAGAAGGGATTATAGGAAAAGACTCATGGTCCCTGGCTAGTCCACAGGCATTCATGGCACTGCCCATAGCCAGGGGGATGTCTTACTGCCTGAGTTACATACCATAAATAAATAAATACTGTGTATCATTGTCATAGCAACAACACACATTGCTGTTATTGAATGTATACAGGACTCTTTCCTCAACAGTATCCTCATCCACTGACTCCTTGTTATGCAAACTGCACAGAAGAAGGACTCTGAGCCCAGGTTCTTCCATTCCTTGACAAGAAAATCACGAGTAAACCTAATGGTAAGTATAAACTGTCATTATTCTTAAAAAAATTTTAAATTTTAATTATGTGTTTTTGTCTTGCTGGTGGCCTGCAATCCCTTCTTCTCCTACCCCAGCTGCTTGTACCCTGGGATGATTGGCATTTAAGTTTTCTTTTTGCCAGCAGTTCCCACTAGTAAGCAGGTGTTTCATTAAAGCTTAGAAAGCCACTTTCTATCTGCTGCATGTCCCAGGATGCATGGCACCAACAGTACCTGCTAGTTGTTACTGTATGCTGTTTGGTTTGTTTACCCAGGTGAGGAAACCAGGGCCTCTCCCTCTGCTGGGTCCAAACTCTACCACGCTGTGATGACCCTGGTTCCTGCTTTGAGACTCGGTGCTTTGTGAGAAATAAGGCCCGCTGCAGGAGCAAGTGGCAACCAGTCCTTCTTTCTGCCATGCCAGGCTGTTAGAAAACCAAGGCCAGGCAGGTGCCCTCTGTTGTGTCCCACTGCAATCTGTGACAACCACTAGGCCTTGGAACTCCTGTTTGGAAGATGTAGCCTAAGACAATGAGGCTGTTTTGTTGGAAAACTAGGAAAGCCCATGCTAAATAAGGAGAGGATAGTGCCTGTTCCCTGCAGGGGAGAGCTGCCCAGAGATGCCTGCGTATTGTCTCCTGATGGGAGCCTCTGTCTCCAGCACAGCTCCGGAGGCTGCACGCCACACAGAAAGGAAGCACAGAAGAGGCCCCACCTGGCTCACACAGCTGGCCTGGCTCAGGGTGCTCACAGCCCGCATGTAGCTCTGGTTTCTGGACCGGAACTTCGGGGAGTTGTAGTTGACTGATGGGTCCAGGCTGTGACCAACAGGCACCTCAGTGGCAGCTTGCAGGTAGCTCTGGCTACAAAGACAGAGAAAAGAGAAATGTGGTCTTAGAGCATCCGGAGAAGGTGGGGAGGACACGGCTACCAGTAGACACCCCAACTCCATGCCTCGGCTGGTAGGTCCAGTTGACCATCTTTCAATGGATGACTTGACTTTGTACAAATGCTATGGTCTTTGCACCTACAAATGTGAATTTCATCAAAAGTTACAGTGCAGGCAATTTGGCAAATGGTTTTGAGACTTTTTTTTTTTTTAATGGCTAGGCATTGAGGTTGAGATCACCATCCATTAAAGAGAAAAACAAAACAATAGTGAAGGCCTCATAATTCAGACAGCAGAAGAGCAAACTCAGTGCCCAGATTTAAGCCACACCTCTCGAGAGCCTCATAAAAATATTGCTAGCTTATTGGCAACTTTACATACTTGGAAAAAAAATAAAGGCACCACTTTAGTTTTATTTTTAAGGTATATCTTTATTTTTGTTTCTGAATATGCATGTGTGCCTATGTGGGAATATGAGCCCATGAGTGAAGCTGCCTGCAGAGGTCAGAAGAGGGTATCAAATCCCCTGGGGCTGGAGTTACAGGTGGCTGTGAGCCACCCAATATGGTTTCTGGAAGCTGAACTCTGCAAGAGCAATAATGCTCTTAACTGCTGAGCCATCTCTCCAGCCCCTCGCTTAGTTTCAAAGTGAGCAGATTATACAATACAAGCAAAGAGATGCAGCAGGGAGTCTGTACCAGTGTGTCCTCACGAGGACCATTTTCTTCTGAGCTTCTTTAAAAGCAACACTCTCCAGTTTCCCATCTTGTTGTTTTGTAAAACATTACGTTGTGGGAAATGCTGAGGACTTCAGCAGTTTAGAAGGCTTGCTTAGCCCAAATTTCTGGGAAATTTGGTGGCTTTCCTTTTAAATTTTACTGTCAGATTTTCCACTGTGCCATAAAAATTCATGGAATAGCGTGGGAAGACATTATCAGTCACTCCACGCCCCCCTCCCAACTTGGAGCATGGTAGAGCATCAGGTTTGCTGGTGAAGATTATATGCAGAAATATTCATAAATATTAAACAGATTCCGACCCCCCATGCCTGGGCAACTAAGTAAATCCTTTCTTCTTACAGTGACTCTTTATATAATTTGTCTTAGCATTTATTTCTTTATAAATGGGGCATCAGGCACAAGTGAGAAGGCTCAGACACAAGGGGCTGACAAGCCTAAAAGCACAAATTTGATTCCCAGACCCTGCGGTAGAAGGAGAGAAACAGTTCATGCAGCCTGCTCCCTGACCTCCACATGTACCAAATGTCCTCTCCCACATATAAGTACAATTTGAAACCGAAACACTGGAGAAAACATTTGACTTTATTCAATCAATTTGGCAATGCTTACTAATTGTAGACTTAAAATAATTCTGTTACACTTAATTTTTTACTTTCTAAGAAGGTACATTGCATACTCCAGCTCCAAACGACCGTCTTCAGGCCTCTTTCTTCCCATTCCTTTGCAATGTCTGATTTCTTACTTGAGAATCTACCAAATGCTCCTAGAGTCTTTTCCGTTAGATTTCCCTACTTATTACCATCATCCATACCATTTTTAGGCTGTTTCTGAATCTGAGAACCATCAAAAGAACCAGTGTCCCCTGCACCTTGGTATTCACTGCTCCTAGCCAGCGTCTGGTGCCCTGACAACTGTCAGCTTCACAACATAGTCAGAAACCCTGCCGGTGGCCTCTGCTAGTATCTAAGTGTACACTTTCAGCATCCAGAATGTTGCAATTCTGTGCTTCAAATAAAATATCTAACTTTTTCCAAAGTTGAGTGAGCACCTAAAGAAAAGTTGACACTGCAAAAAGAAGAAAAAACTTACAAAAACTGTTTTCTTTTAGATAACAAACCCACAATAGTAACCGTTTGCTACCAACTATCACAGCAGTCTTCATAGGCATTTAGACTGTTAAAGTAGGTCTAGAGAATGCCCTGCAGAAGTCCATATCTGTGTTCACGAAGAGTGGATGGCAATAGGAGATTCTGAGCCTGTTCTGGCTCGATGCAGAAGTTCACCTTTTAACTCCCAGAACCAAGCTGCTGAATAAGAAGCAGGCTGCTAGAGTCCTGTTGACTGTTACCTCATCTAGCCTTTCCTTGGTAGCCTGAGAACTGGCCCCAGGACCCCAGGACACCACAATCCAATACATATTTCCTTCTGCACGCTCTGTTCATGTTCCATGACTTACATGCCTGGCATCATATAAGTGCCCTGGCATCTGTATATAACCTACTCATTTCCTTCTGTACATCTTAATCATCTTCAGACGACTAACATGCCTAACACGATGTAAATGCTACGTAGCTGTCAGGCATCACTTAGGTGTCATTAGTAAGGCCAAGAGAAGTCTCTATGCTCTCAGCACAGAGGCAGTGACCCAGGCAACCACTCATGATAGTCAAGAGGCCATAGCAGGATCTGTCTGCTAGTCATTTCACTCCCTCATGCTAAATTTCTATTTTGCTCTTTGGAACTTCCTGGAATTTTATTTTTGAATATTTGTGTTTGGTTGAATCCATAAATTGGAACCCTGGTAAAGAATGCTGAGTATATTTTAAAAATAGTAATAAAATCCCCTTTAGTCTTACTAGGATTAACAGTGATTTTTGAAAGTATTACACTTTGCCTTTGTATAACACTGTGCCTCAGATGTCACCATCTGGAAGCTAGGTATGGTGGCTCACTCATCCTTATACCTCAATACCCTGCAGGGAGAAGCTGGAGAGTAGTTGTAAGTTTGGGGTCAGCCTGGGCAAGAGCCTGTTTCATAAAACTACAACCAACAAAACTCCTAAACAGATAAAGAGACAAAAATCTCATCCCTGGGGACTGAACACCAAGAGCCAACTGTGGGAGGCGCAGTGAAGCCAGGCATGTGTGGGTGAGGGCCCTTTGCTCCTCATGGGGTGGCAAGCTTCATGCTATCCTTGGCAAGGCCTTGCCATTGCACATCCATGAGAGACTGTCCTGGAAGGCCCCCAACATTTCGAAGTGGACTTTCTTCCTCTTGGCTCAATCAAGTGGCAATTCCTACTTTGTCATCTCAGTGGACGGAATCTTGAAAAATGATTTCCTACATAGTGGGGTGGTGATTCTGGGAACCACAGAAGGAAAGCATTCTGGAGTATTATCCGGTATTTTTGTTCTCATTTTTGCCTTTCAGATGCTGCTCACATGAGAGCATCATCTACGCGTATGTGAGGCAGGAGTCCCATTCTGGAACACTCTGAGGGAGATAAGTAATCTGATGGAAAACAATGAGATTTCTAAAGTTTCACTCTTTCCCCCCCACTTGCAAATTATTCCAGGTTATTTACTAGATTTTAGACACCTCACCTGGAATTTTAGATCTTTATAAAAATGAATTTGCATAACAAAATATCTGCCTGTGCAGGCCTTTGAATACAGCTATCAGACCTGTGTAAATAAACTTAAAAAAAAAGAAGAAGAAAAGATCCTCTTTGAGTTACCTTAAAAAGCTGTACAGAGTCTACTCAGGTTGTAATAAGGGGAAAAATACGAAAACAAGCTTTTTGTGTTCAATGTATTCATTCCAAACACAGAGAACACCTTTTCACATTTATAAATGGAACAGGGCAAGAAGAGCACCCGCTTACAAACAGCCACTGCCTTAAATGGAACATGGGAAACCACATTAGGTGTGAGTGTGGTTCCTCCCACACAGTGGAAAGTCCTGTCTCTTAGTGCACAGAATCCCCTAGTCAGTCTCTGTCCTCAGGCCATGGCATCTTTCTATATCTTTTCTATATCTATATTCTTGGTCCTGGCTCAGGGCCTCTGACAAGACACAGCCTGTGGACACTCCAAGTTGACTTCGCAGGGCCCCACAGTTGTGCTTGTTACTGGCATCTCCCAGCATGCGGCTCAGGAATTGATCAGCTGCTTACCCTGCCCTGCCCTTCCCTGCCCCCACCCCCACCTGATGGAGGGTTCACAGAGGTCCTGCTCAGTGGATTAAGAGATATGTTCTCTTTCCTGAAAGGATACCCCACCACACACACACTCATGTTGGCTGTTCTTTGAAAATTGGGGTGTACCAGATGGTAATGACGCAGTCTGTGGTTCTGGAGTACAGAGCTTCTGGCCATGGCACATGTGTATGTATCTTTCCAGCAGGGAGAATGGCTCAGGCCATGTGCTCCACACCCAATGCTGTGACATGTTCATCAAGACTTGCAACAAGAGTGTCTTGGGCCTGTGGGCTTCAGCGCTGACCAAGGGCACTGTGACAGGAAACCTCCATGGAGTGCTAGCACTGGCTACCAGTGTGCAAATCCTTTGCAGAGGCATCTGTGAAAGTTTCAGAGGTAGCGTTTAGAGCTGGGATTCCTTTATCTTATGTCAGGCCTAGGTGAGTGTTGGAAGAAGCACCTCACCCTGGAAAGAAAGCTAGCCACAGGAAGTGTCACCATGCAGCAACAGGGAGACTTGTGAGAGATAAGAAGCAGTCTCCCTATGCTTGTCCTTACTGCCCCACACTCATGACTTTAACCCTAAGCCTGTCCTAAGCTTAAGCCTACATCTAACTCTAAACCTGACCGAAACCTTAACCTAGCCCTAAGACCGTCTCTCTTTGCTATCCTTCTCAGGTGCCTCATCTCATCATCTGGTTGTCCTGTTCTCTGTGTGGTATGCTATGCCTGCTCCCTGTACTTTCTGTTGCAGTCTGAAGCAAATCCTCACCGAGAATCATTTGCCCCATGTAGGGAAATCCTATAGAGTTTTCATGTTCCATGTGTCAGGAACAGTACAGGATGCTAAAAACATCTGAAACCATAAAGCTACTGGTTAAAACACAGGACTCCAGTTGTAGCTGGATTTTGGATGAGAGATGGAACATTTTAAAGTCTAGATGTATCTAGATGTATCCCAAATGTTGCTTCAAATAAACCCCCACATGGAACATATGGAGAGGACAAAAATTAATCATTTTTCTGAAATTTGAATTCACATGGACATCTGGTCAACCTGCAGGAGCTAGGAAGGAAGGAAGGAAGATCTCTCTTCTGAGGGAGTTCACACTGTGTTGAGCCTCGGACGGGAACAGCAGCTAATGGATATCAGTGTGCACTGGCTCAGGGGAAGTTAGTATCAGAAGACTAGAGCTCAGAGGTGCCAGTCAAACATCATCAGAGAGAAGACTGGAAATAGGTGGGTGGTGACCACGGAGACTACTCTAAGGAGTTTTAGGTTTGTGGAAGAAGTAAGATGAATGAAAACCAGCCAATGAATAAAGCAAGAGTGTGCGAACTTTTTCCTCCAGCCAATGAGTTGAGGAAGAGTATGGGAACTCCTGTGTTGGCCCTGGAGGCGAGAATGAGTAAAAAGATGAGATGAGAACCTGAGGCATAGTGAGGCCAAAGTTAGAGTCATTTTCTACAGGACACTGCTCTGGGGACACTGAGTCCATGAGAGTGACTTGAACTAGGAACTGACTAGATGGGCATCAAGTAAGGCAGAGCTGAGATGTTTTGCATCTTCTAGACTTTTCCTAAGTGTGGCAGGCACGTCACAGTGAGAGGAGCAGGGCTGAGATTAGACACTGTGGAGCATGGGCATGCTTACCTTTAAGGGTAGGAATAGAGTGCTTTTCTGGCCATACCTCCCATGTACATGGTACAGGTGCAATTTGTAGATAGTGCCGAGTGTGCCCAGGCCACACCAAAGTGGTGCAGGAGAGGTCAAAGGTCTCCATCAAGGAGTGACGAAGAAGGAAAAAAGTGGAAGGTGAATGGGTCCTGGAAACCAGTGGATCTTCATGGAGCTGAAGTGACGTGTAAGGTATCAGACCTCCCAAGAAATCAAGTGGAGAGAGACCAAGAGAGGCATCATGGGGGATGATCTGGTCATCAGATACTTCTGCAAAAATGGCTACAACAGCTTCAGTCTGGACCAGACTGTAGTAAGTACAGGTGGAAAAGAAATGGCCCATAAGTGACTGTTTTGAACAGTTTGTCCATTTTTCAGAGAAGAGGACAAAGGTCAGGGCCATGTGAGAATAGCGAGTTCCTTGGGGGCTGAGGCAACAGGAGAACTTTTTGCAATGGTGGCAGCAGCTGTGTAGACTGGAAGATGCCCAGAGAAGAAAGCACTGCATTGAGGCCCAGGATACACCCAGCCGGGGGCTAAGCCTGCTTGCAGGGCCCGAAGCGTCAGTGCGCAGTAGGTGTGTTCTGTATGCTCAAGCTTGGAGCTGCTGCCTGAGCATAAGGTGCTGTGTACACGGCGGAGTGCTGAGCACACAGTGGAGCTCTGCTCTGATTCTGGCCAGTCTGTGGCATCCCTCCCAGCATCCCTAGCCTTAGGGTGCACTTTGGGACCCCTTGTGCAGTTCTTTGAATATCACACAGGAGAATATGTTCACTGAAGACTCATGAACATCATGCTTATTGCTTAGAAGGGTATATTGGAGATAACTCTAGGGCAGTAGTTGTACATATTGGTGATTCTGGAAGTTGACTGAGCTGTCTCAGGACACCCCCAGGATGCTGAGGTAACAAGCCTGATCAGAGAGGAATCTGATTTTTGGTTGAAGTTTTACATGGACATGTGGATATGAGTTTGATCACTAGCGACCAGGTAATAGCAGGATAGGTGGAGCATGCTTGGAGCATCAGTGCTGGACTCTGGATGTTTGCTGGCTAAACAGTGTAGCTAATTGGTGAGTTCTAGGTTCAGTGAGAGACACTGTCTCAAAAAATACAGTGGAGAGAAACTGAGGAAGAATCTGATGTCAACTTCTGGCCCTTAAAATGCATACACACGCGCACACACACACACACACACACACACACACACACACACACACACACACACCATACACCCCTATCATCTATTTGTCATCTATCTGTCTGTCTGTCTGTCTACCTACCTACCACCTATCTATGATGGAGTATTATTCAGCCATAGTGAAGAATTATATCCTTCAATTTTCAGCAAAAATGGATGGTACTGGAGGACATTATGTTTAGTAAAATCAAGCAGATGTAGAAAGAGAAATGCTACCATGTTCTCTACCTTTCACAGAAGATTAAAAATAAGTCGATTTGGCAACAGGATAACAGGCAGGATACTCAACAGCAAGGTAAGTAAAGGGAGCTGGTAGGATCCGTGCATGTGTGACTGTGCATGAAATATCACAGCAAACCCTAGCAAGTTAGACAGCTGATACATGCTGATCAAAATAAAGCAATTAGACACCCTTATCCTTTAAGACTTTCAACTATGTAACAGCTGTTACATATGACTATAACACCTGCCTTAGAGTTCTTTTCAGCTGTTCTTAGATTTGTTTTGATTGGGACCTTGCTTCCTCCTTCCTTCTCTCTCCCACTCTTCGTCCCTCCATCCCCTCCTCTGCATTCTTTTTTTCCTTCCTGACATACACAGTTGGTAGAGGCTCTGGATTTTATTATTTTCTTTTTATGAATGTTTTTATTTACTCTGAGCTATCTTGGCTTATGTTATTTGGAACAGGTCTGTGAGAGGCTCCAAGTATTGCCCAGGGAACACCATATTTTCATTTCCTGTGGGCTTCAACTGAGTCCTAAACTTAGTTCAGGGATGCACATTTTTTTTTAACATAGGTATTGGGGTCTTCTCCTATATAGTTCTATTTTTTCTGTGCATTTTCTTGGCACTATGGAGGCCTGAATCCAACCCTTTATTATACTAGTCCAATAAGATGGTGGCTTTCTGCTGAAGTCTTAGTCCTTTCTACTTACACCTTCTGAGAGAGAAAATATGCCGTTCGTGTGACTGTGGAGAGCAATGAGAGGGTGAAGCTTCTGAAATGTGAGCATCTTCCACCCCACTCTTATTTTTGTTTTGAACTGGTGTATGTATTCCAGACTTCATCTTCTGTGGGTAAGTTAGTTCAACACAAGCCCTATTCTGGAACCTGATCTAAAATTTTAAGCCATGCTGGTGTTTGTTACATGTTTGAGCAGCTTTGTGTCAGTTACTGGCTGGCTCTTTGTATACTGATTTAGAGAACTCCGTGCTGGGTCCCACCCTAGACCCAGATGCTAAATGATTTCCTCTCCTTGTGGTGAGGAAGCTTTGGCACACGCCAAGGCTACTACTGCAAGAAGTGCTTGTGCCCAGGCGTTGACAACTTGTCACACAAAGCTGAGTTAAGCTATTAGTCAGAGTCAAGTGTCGTGGTGGCTAAACTCTCTGTGTGTAGCAATGCCACCAGTTATGGCCTCTGTGTCTGTGTGTGACTGAGGCCAGCAACATCCCCTGTATGACCACACTGTACACACTGGCAAACTGCACACCAACTAACTCCACGCCTACTTCCCAGGCCCAAAGCCTTAGGGTAGGACTCTGCTCCTATGAAGGTTCTTGCAGGTGTGCCAGGTCCAGCACAGGGTCCTCTCCTACCTGTCCAGGCTGTTTTCTTTCTGTTTAGCATCCTGGCAGAGTCCTCACGTGTTCCCAAGGACGTGTGTGGTGACAGCTGGTTTCCTAGACGACAGGCACTTGAGTAGGCAGGTAACCCTGGGCATTATCTTGTCTTCTGAGGCCCCTTGGCTCTGCTAAAAGGTTCCCTTGGGTCCATTTCCACTGAAAACATTGCTGGCTCCAAGACCTCTAGCCCTTGTCATGCCTCACAAAAACTGGCCTCACCACTAATGCCGGCTGAGGCTAACTCGAGTGGAAGGCAGAATTTAATCCTGTGACAGTCGTCATTTCTGAGATGTGCTGTAAAAATTCAACTTGCAAACAAGTTTCCCTATAATCTGTTGTTCTAGGAAGGCACAAAATGGAAAAGGGCAGCATTGTTAAACTATGTGCTTTGCTCTGCTGGGACTGGGTGCGAGCTCCGTGGGAAGCTATAGCCACCCAGACTTTGTAGGAAAGGGTGACCTCACTGAGAGGTGACCAGATGGGCTGAGTCCCCAGGCACAGGACTGAGCTGAGATTTCAGCATAAAAACTGTAATTTCAAGTTATGTTTTCACACACCTGCAGCGGAAGATCATGGCTACATGGTGAATTAGTAACTTAATGGACAAAGCTGAGCCTCTAGGCTGTCCTCAGCACTGAGTGCTCTGGCCTTAGCTCACTGCTGTTCCTTTCTCTGCACGCTCCATTTGCCCCTTAAATGGAAATGTCACGTCCTGGGTCATGGGTTTGCAGATGGAGTAGCCCTGAAATGATCGGGGCAAAAAAAAAAAAAAAAAAAAAAGTCTTAGTGCAGTTCACCTGAGTGGCACCCTACAGCACATAAGGCCACACCCAGCATCTAAGGTGTGCAGTCTCCACAAATGTCAAACGAGCTCTCTTCACCTACTGCTGAAGCTGTGAGTAGACCCTCAGGGAAGACAGAAACTGCCCAAATCTCTGCAACTTTCAATATCATCTGAAGGGCCAAGGTCTGCTGGAATGTGGAAACCAAATGCTTTTACCATCTGTCCTTCAAAGGTGCAGGGACAGGAACCCCCAGGTGACATCAGAGGATATGGGCAAATCTTGAGAGTTTCTGATTCCAAAGAAGCCACAGTTACACCTGGCTTACTCTTCTTAGGGTGCAGCGTTCGGGGTCAGCAGATTGAAGTGACGGCGATAACTTTTCAACAGTGGAGACTATGGAAGTCCCGTATTCCAGGGTGGTGAGCTAGCTCTCGCTGGCTCTGTGTCTACGGCTTCTGTAGACAGAGGTGATGGCACCATTCCATCTTGTCACAAGTACCAAGGACAAACAGGAAAGCCACAGCTCCACGCAGCAGCCCTGCGCTCAGCAAGCTCTGTTGCCACTGCACATCTGCCACAGACACTGCCCACTCACCTACGATCTTGTTTCCAGAGAAGGGGTGTAGAAGACTATGGCATGCCCCCAGACTCCTCCTTAAAGAGACACTGCAGGCAGTTTACAGACCAGACCACACTTGAGCAATACAATGGACTCGGACAGAGGGCTGGGGAGCCTCTTGGGGACTGGTCAGCAATCTAGACATTTTAAGAAATCATTTCATCTACAAAGCACAAATGTATGGAGTCCATATTCTTGGTGTTGGGAAGTCAAGTTTTTTTTTCTCCTCTCTCTCTGCATTTTCAGGAAACTGTAATTCACTTAAGACGTTTTCCCCAATAGTAGAGCCACATTTCCTGGAGAGTATGAAGCTCTGGAATGGCTCAAAGAGCAGCCACAGCACCTGCCGAGAGGCAACAGCAGCCGCCTCCCTGCCTTCCCTTGCTATTCTGAGCATTGGTATGCTGTGCACTCTATCTGATCCAGCTCTGTCTCAGGTGCCTGTAGGGAAGGCAGGCATTGGCAAGCCCGAGGCAGGTGAGGGTGAGGAGACAGGAGTCTCAAGTAATCCTGGGTTGGGAAGACAGGACTCAGAAGACAGCATACACTGAGGTGACTAGAGTTTAATAACTCTCGGGGAATCTCATCAAATATTAAATGATCAAATATTGAACTACAGCTTCTTGCCAGGAAACTCTTGACACAGAAGCTTCCTACCCCTCCCCAGGCCTGCTTCTTAGGCAAATATTACAGAGATGGGGAGTATGCATGGGCCAGCTATAGGAGCTGTGATCCAGGCATCTGTGTGGAACTCCAGGGGCCTGCTTCCAGGCTAGTGTGGAGACACGATGATGGGTTAGCAATGACATCAGCGTCTCACCTGGAGGCTGCCGGTCTCAAAAGAATGGTGAAACAGATTAGACACACAGTGAGATATGGTTCTCGGCGCTCAGAAAGGTCCTGGGGGCTTTCTGTGACTCCACCCCTCCCTCAGAACCACACACACAACTGAGAGCAGCCACAGACAGTATTCAGTACATACTGCTGGCCGGACCTCTGATGATCTACGTAGTTGTGAACTACAGTGGACAGGGGGTGGAGCTCATAGCATACTCACCCCTGATCTCCATAACTGGCCACAGACTTACGGTACTCACTCTTTCTATGTAGTTTGATTCCTTTTAATTTTATTTGATCGATAGTTAGTGCTTTTGAAAGTTGTTTACTTGCTCCCAACCTGAACTTGAGCCAGAGACATGGTCCTAATCACCCCTATTCCATTGTCCTCTGTATGCCCGAGACCTCAATACAGTCTATGTCTTCTGCAAGGCTGAGACACATGTCCACCCCATTGTTCTCTGCAAAGCCAAGGCCCATGCCTACCCTTCAGTAATCTGCATGGTTGAGACCCTGTCTGACTTACTGTCCCCTTTAGGGCCAATACCAATACTGACTCTATGTCCTTTGTAGGGCTGCGGTCTGTGCCCACATTACTGACCACTGCAAGACAGGGTCCAAGTCTGCTTTGCTGACCTCTGCATGGCTGAGACCCTTGTCCTATCTATTGAGGCTCCACAGACTGAGCCTGGTCTCACACATTTCCCAAATAAGGTCTTCCACTGAGGTAGGTGGTCCCTCTATCTCGGCTTTTAGACTAAGCTCATGAGCGCTGGTGCCCTCGCTGGTTTCTTGTTTCTTCACTTCCTATCCAGGCCTTCAGGAAGGGTTGCTGGCTTTGTAGTCACAGTACCCAGAACATGATACATCTCTTTTCTTTGTCTGCTGTGCTAGTGAAGATCTTGTCACATGAGGAAGTGGGTCTGTGTTACTGGGGACCCTATAACTGGTTTCCTTGCCTCTACCCTTTTGTTTTCTTTTCTGTTTTTAAATTTCCACCTGAAGACAGAGTTCCCATTACAATTGGAACAAGATGATTCTACCCATCTTCTCCAATCATTGGCTCTTTCTCAGGCTCCAATAAAGATGGCTGTGACCAACCTACTCTGTTCTTCCATCTCCAACCAGCTGTGTTTATAACCAATGATACTACTGTCCCCTTTGGGGTAACTGTCCCTACCATACTGGACTCTTGAATGGTGAAAGGTGTTCCCACCTTGGGTCACTGGCCACTGTAGACTATGGCTCCCCTGAATAGTGAGAGGTGTTCCCACCTTGAGTCATGGTGAGTCACTGGCCACCATGGACTCTGAGTCCCTTGAACAATGAGGCACATTCTTACCTTAAGCCACTGGCTACATTAAACTCTGCCTTTCATCACAGGTGAAGTGTGTTCTTATTTTGGGTCACTGGCCTTGCCTAACTCCATCTTCCCCTGAAGGGTAAGGAATATTCCTAGCTTAGGTCTGTTTCCTCCCTGTAAACAGCAACAGGCTCAGGTCCCTGTGTTCAAGGTCACCTTATAGTGGGTCCCAGCATGGCTACATTATCTCTGACTTCTGTCTTCCATCACAAACATGCACATAAACTGGCTTGATCCCACTGCTCTGGAAGCTTTCTCCATTCCCTTTTAGCTTCAGCATGCTCAGCACTTGCTATGGATTCATCTTATGCTCAACACCTGTCTCCTTTGATAGAATCATTGACTTTGATGACTGAGATCTGTCTATCCATTTCATGTCCAGAGGACCCTAGACATTGTGTGATTTACAGGAATTTCCAGCAGTTGGAAAACCGTGATACATAGGCGCTGAGTAGATGCCTATGGGATGAAGGAGCTAGTTGTTGCCCTATATCAGGGGAGATGTGTTCTGCTTAGATCAAAGTCTCTGAGTTTGTAGTCTGGGATGGTCGGTGGCATCCTGCCATGGCTCAGGTGAGTCCATTGAAACAGACATACAGGCAAGCAGAAGGAGGGCCAGGCAGCCTTGTCTGGAGTGCCTGCATCTAGCCTTGGACAGTAGGCTGAAGAAGGATGTGTGTTTCTCACTTTGCTTGGGACTTTAGCTTTCAGAGCAAAGAGTCTTGATAATACACAACCTGTCGAGAAATGGGTTATTTAAAAAGAAACCAAATTTCAATAGCACCTACTGGCCACAACATATCTATCATTAAAAAGAAATGTCAACTGTTCTCTAATAAAAATATTTTACTCCTTATGCCATATTAATACAATCAACAAAAATTTCTGAGCATTGGAAATATGTCTTATGGGTTATGCGCAATGCTGAACCTCAAAAATATATTCACTTATTCTTTCCATACATTTGCTTATTGGAAGAGCCCTTGCTAAGGGCCTCCATGTGGTATACCTGGCTCCAGGTTCATGAGACATAGCAAGAGACATGACTGAAAGGTTTGGAGTGGCGGTACGTAACACAAGGAAATGAACAATCAAGAAAACAGCAAAGAAGGATAAGCAAGCAAGTCCTAGAAAAGAGAACAAAACGAAAAACACAACTAAACTCGTATGACAGCCAAGAACCACCGCTACTTTCCGGGTGTCACATGTACATGGACTGTCATTCTCCATCCCCCAGCCCGTCTGCAAACCGGGGGTGTATTTCCTGTGGACAGTCCATACGCTTTCTTTACTCTTCGCTTTTCATTCCTTTTGCCCCTCACACTGAATTATTTGTACTGACTATGTTTTTGGGTTTACTGTCTCAGTCTTTGCTTGACCTAGTCTGCTGTGGACTCCTTAAACATTTTCCATTCAGCTGTATTCTTCATGATGCAGTTTGGGGCTTTCTTTTTTTCCTTTTTATGTTGAAAGTCACATTCATCCCACATTTTCCTGACTGTGGTAATAGGCAATTTCTTGACAATGATTTTGAATTCTCTGTCAAATAAATGATGTACCTCCTTTTCTCTGGGGTTTGTTTCTAGTTCTATTGTTTGTTACTTTTGTTCTTTTGCTTCCCTTGTCTCTAAGTGTTGGTGTCTACACATTAGGGGAGGTAGGCTCTTCTCCTAGACTTGCCTCACATGAAAAGAACTCCAGTGGTCGGTCTGGCCAGAGATTCTGGGGTCTCTGCCAACCTTTTTTTCTCAGGGAGAAGTTGGGTCCTTTGGGCCTGCTTGCTTTCTGCTGAGTAGGAGGAAGGAGCTATAACACCGATTGGCCCAAGTCATCAACTCACTTCCACTATAGTTGGAAGTTGCTGGACCCACCAAAATTTCCAGCGTTAAGGAGAGATATAAGCCGTAGTGAAGCAGGAGTATTGGGAGCATGCATCAGTTCTTTTTCCCAGAAGCTCATCACTTGGACTCCTGCCCCTTGCCTTGTGCTAGGCAGCGTGAAGCTATATCTACTACTCTAAGCTACCATTTCCATCCTCTCCAGGCAGCTGGACTCTGTGTATCATTCAAATTTCCAAGTCAGAAGCCAGACCTCTGGAGAGCCTGTTGGAGAAGTTGGTGTGGTATCCATGCCAACCACCTTTTCCTCCCTGAGATGAGAGGTAGGGCATCACAGTACTGTGCCAAGGGCAGGGATTCTTGTGAAATATTTCCTGCATCTTCTCAGTTTGGCTTTAGGTTTGCCTGAGATGTTCAGGCAACTTTCTGTTGGTTCTTGAATTTCTCGCTCAGGGGACTTATCCATAAACGATTGCTGAACTGGAATGTTTGTTGGGGAAATGAGTGTTCATGTCTTCTTCCTCCACCCTCTTGTTGATGTCACTCCAAGACTATATTTAGTATAGCATTATTTAATGATGGATGCTGAATTTAATAAAAATAATCCATACACTCTATAACATGAATGTAAGGGCTAATAGACGGGACTTCCATCCACATCATCGTTACATTATATGATCGAGTATTCACTCAGTGTGAACACACTTAAGCTAACATGTCATTGTACCATTGTAGTGAAGCCACTGTACTGCTCTAGTCTCTTAGCAATCCTTCCTTAACATGACAACCAGACAGTGACTATGGGACAGAGAAAGAAATGAGTGTACACTACCTTTGCATCCAAAGAAGCGTTAATTTAATCAGACACTAGAGAGAAAAGCTAATGAGCCGGGCATGGCAGTGCACAGCTATAATCTTAATCTTAACCCTGGAGGCAAAGGTAGGTGGATGGAAAGTTCCAAACTGGAAGGGCTACAGAGTGAGACCGCGCTTCAGGGAAGGAAAATGTATAGAAGGAAAACACCTACAGCTAAAACAGCATAACGACACTAAATGGTACAACAGGAAATGTCAAATGAGGAGTCTCTCCATGGAGACATCCCTTGGTTGGAAATTCTGCACATGAAACAAGGCCCTGGGAAGAAGGAAGTCCTTGTGAGAGGCCCTGGCTGAAGACAGGAGGTGTTATGGCCCCTGCAGCCAGGCCTAGGTGGGATTCTGAGACACCACATTGAGTTGTGTGAAACATTGTGCTGTGTGACCACTTCAGTCTCAGGGATGTCTTTCTTGAAAGAACAGGAGTAAAGTCAGGCGAGATGCCATTGGGAGAGGAATGAGAGCAGATGCTGGGTCATTCATCATTCTGTAAAGACTAGAGAAACCGGGGCTCAGATCTGATTCCATTATGGTGAAGGAACCAGGAGAGGGATGCTATAAGATGGATTTTTGTATATTGGGCATTGGCTAGCTTCTTTAAAGCCCTAGGTTCAATCAATAGTACTGGAAAAAAGAGACAAAAAAAGAGGTGATAGAGACAGGAGGAGAGGAAAGAAGGAAAAAGGGAGAAGAAAGAAGAGCAGGAGGGAGGATGGAAAAGAAAGAGAGACAGAAAGATTGGAAAACAATGTATAAAGATTTTGCACAGGTTTTATAATTGGAGAATTTTGCTGAACACAATTGACCTTAGGGTAATATGAACAGCATTAAAAAAGGAGTATGGAGAAGGACCTCCCCTAACAGTGGACTGGGGGAGGGGCATGGGTGAGGAAGAGGAAGGGAGGATGGGATTGGGAGGTGTTGAGTGAGGGGGCTACCGCTGGGATACAAACTGAATAAACTAATTAATAAAAAATATTTTTTAAAAAAATCTGAAAAAAAGGAGTATTCTGTGAAGAACTGTGGTAAATACAAATTGGTTAAAACCAATAGATGGAACGACTAGAGAGCTGTGACCACAAGGCCCCCAGCTGCTTGTAAAATTAGTGTGGTGTGTGCTGAGAATCCATGGCCAAGTGACCACTGAAGCTGGATGCAGAAAACATCAGGCACAAGGAGAAGCATGGTCAGGGGGAAGATGATGAGGGAAGAGACAAAATACACTGTTCCATGGTGACAACCAGACAGGATAAAGTGGGGGACAAAACAGAGCCCATCTGATGTCCACGTTCTCCCATCTATCTCCTGGATCCACTGTAGCATGTCTATATAAGGTCTCTTCTCATCTGTGAAGCCCTGAGGCTCTTGGCTGCAAAACTCTTCTGGGCATTGTTATCTCCAATCAAAGCTTTATAATTGGCACTATTATGAAGTAGCTAGAACTACCAATGCATATTGCAAAGTGAATATAGGGTTCCTTTATTTTGGTAAAGGGTATAGATCTGATCTTGAAGATGATCAAGGATCCTACAAGGTAGAATGGGACAGGCAGGTAGCAGGAGGACCATGGGTATCAGCAAACTTGCCTATGTCCTCCTGGGCACAGCAGCTCTGTCTGCATTCCACAAAGGTCTGAGTTTGAGCCATAGACCATCCTGCTTGGCCTAGCAAGATGCTGGTGGTGCAGGACTTGATGATGCCATGAGATCAAGCCTAAGAGGTAGTACTCAAAAGAGGGGTACTGAGCAGGGAGAAAACAAAACACCTTGTGTATTAGAGTAAGGAGACTGATCAGGTGCCCATATGAGAAAATGATAGACAGATACAGCCAGGCCTTGGGAGCTAAGGCCAAGACTAGAGAGCTACGACCACAAAGGTGCTGGAAGGACCAAGAAGAATAATTCCTGGAGCCGATGGAGGAGCACGGTACAACCACACCCAGACTTGGAGCTTTGGCCTCCAGAATCAGTGTAGGTACTCTGCTGAGTGGCCCCCAGAAGCCAGGAGCACCTTCCTCTCAAAGTGAGTTGTCCTCATGTAAGCCCATGGCTCAGCCCTGCTCCAGGGTTTGCCTGTGTTCCAAGGGAGGTAAGAGTCCCACTGTTTCCTGGGATGCATGTTTGTCTTTAGTATTTTTACACCTCCATAAAATGAGTCAGTATCATTGAAAATAAATCTCATTTTTGTAGTTTTGTCACACATGCTTCAAATTACAACTCTACTCATAGCTTTTAAAATGTGATTCAAACGTTTGGAAAACATATTTACAGGTTACCTGGGACCTTAGAAGACAGTAATCTTTCTAGTATCTTGCCTGATATTAACATGATATATGATTTTTATTAAAAACAAAAAACAGAAACAAAAGGAGGGGACAAGATGGCGGCACCAGGAGAACACTGCTTCTGAGGAGCAGGACAACATTTTCAGTGCAGCGACCAAGAGACTGAACTCTGGGCCCTAAAACAACAGCGTTCGTGTTTCCCAGGTGAGAGGAAACCCTTACGGCTTGGGAATCAGTCGGGTCCATGTTCAGGTCACCCAGCCAGAACTCGGAAGAGATCCTGGGTCCCATAGGCACTAGGTCACCAGACCAGAGCCACATGCCTGTGTGTCCTGATCACCTTCCCAGGCTGATCAGTGGGCACAGAAAACATCAGAGACTGGGAGTCCCAGTCACGAGAAAACCCCACAGGGAAGGAAGGAAACAGTACTGACTTGGGTCACCCAGTCTTTCCCTGAAAAAAGTCTCGCAGGCTGGAGGGTATAAGCCACCATCACTGAACTGGGCTACAGCCACAGGCACTGTACACCCAGCCTTCGGCACAGATAGAGCTGTGCGCCCCAGGGAACCAGAGAATGGGAGTCACTGTTGGGAGAAATCCTCACAGGGAACAAAGCAAAGGGGACTGACTTAGGCCACACAGTATATCTCTGGAAAAGGGCCCACAAATCGGCCCAACCCAGGGACCTGCTGTGCACCAGATAGCTTGCTGTTACCAGGAGAGTGGTACCCACCCGCCACAGATTACCGCTTGGGTACTGGGGCACAGAGACCCAACCTCAGACCTACAGAAGCCCAGAATCCCTGAGATCAACCCCCAGATACTGCTCCAAGGGGCAACCAGTTATCCCTAACAAAACAGACCAAACCACGGGACACACAGGTTATAGCAGCAGATCACTAAATTCACAGCAAGAAACAGGGCAGCTGTCTTCAGGACTTCTCCTGGTGAGAGGAGAGGCCTCTTGACTAACAAGGACCACAGTTACCACTCAGGTCTCTGTGCCTGAGGTGAGCAGTGGCAAGTCCTGAAAAACACCAGCCACCCAGTGACGATACCCAAAAAGCTGAGAAGGCTTCCTTCAGGAAAAACCATCTTCCTGCCAAGGGGATTCTCTCCACCACAGGATTCCAGGAACCACCAGAAACTAACTCCAAACACCTAAGATAGCCCAATGGGTAGAGGCCAGCATAAAAGCTCAACCAACAAAAGACAGAGCAATATGGCATCTCCAGAACCCAGTTATCCAGGGGCAAGTAACCCTGGACACCCCAGCATAACTGAAATTCAAGAAGATGACCTAACATCTATGCTCATGAAGAGGATAACAGAGGAAACAAATAAAATGCATAAAGACCTAGAGGAAGATAAACTCAAACAGATTATGGCCATCTGTAAAGAAATACAGGAAGATAAAAACAAACAGATTATGGCTATCTGTAAAGACATTCAAGAAGTTGCAGCCAAACAGTTTGTGGCCTTTAGAGAGGAAATGCTTAAATCACTGAAAGAAATAAAAGAAACAGAGGATTGTTCAAACAAACAGCTGAAGGAATTGAAGGAAAATACAGTCAGACATGTGAAGGAAATCAACAAAATCTGAAGCTCAAAATCTGAAGATAGAATTGGAAATATTAAAGAAAACACAAATGGAGGAAATTGTGAAGAGAAAGAACTTAGGGAAGAAAACAGGAACTATGGAGGTTAGCATAACCAATAGACTACAAGAGATGGAAGAAAGAATCTCAGGTGTGGAAGATACAATGGAAGAAATAGATGTATCTATCAAAGAAAATGTTAAATCTAAAAAATTCCTGACACAGACCATCTAAGAAATTCAAGACAACATAAAAAGACAAAACCTAAGAACAACAGGAATAGAGGAAAAAGATTCCCTGCTCCAAGGCCCAGAAAATATTTTCAACAAAATCATTGAAGAAAATTTCCCCAACTTAAAGGAGAAGCCAATAAGAATACAAGAGGCCCACAGAACACCCAACAAATTAGACCAGAAAAGAAAATCCTCCCACCCACATAATAATCAAAAGAGTAAGTATACAGAACAAAGAAAAAATACTAAAAGGTGCAAGGGAAAAAGGCCAAGTAACGTATAATGGCAAACCCATTAGAATCACACCTGACTTTTCAACAGAGACTATGAAAGCCAGAAGGGCCTGGATGGATATCATGCAGACCTTAAGAGAACACAGATGTCAGCCCAGGCTGACTCTCAAAACTGACAGCAAAACTCTCAGTCCTCATAGATGGAGAAAACAAGACATTCAATGACGAAAACAAATTTCAACTATACCTACACACAAATCCAGCGTTACAGAAGAGACTAGAAGGGAAAATACAACCCAAGAAAACTAGCTACTTTCAAGAAAACATAGGAAATAATTAACCTCACTACAGTAAAACAAAAAGCAACCAAGCACACAACATTATGACCACAGCCAACATCAAAATCAAAAGATCTAACAGCCACTGGTCATTAATCTCTCTCAACATCAATGGACTCAATTCTTCAATAATAAGACACAGACTAACAGAATGGATGTATAAACAAAACCCAGCAATCTGTTGCATACAAGAAACACACCTAAGTCACAAAGATAGACATTACCTGAGGGTAAAGGGTTGGAAGACGGCTTTCCAAGCAAATGGACCGAAGAAGCAAGCAGGAGTAGCCATTCTAATATCTGATAAAATAGACTTTCAACAAAAATTAATAAAAAGAGATGGGGAAGGACACTTCATACTCATCAAGAGAAAATTCCACCAGGAAGACATCACAATCCTAAATATCTATGCCCCAAATACAAGGGCACCCACATTTGTAAAAGAAACATTGATAAAATTTAAACCACACATAGATCCCCACACATTAATAGTGGGAGACTTTAACACCCCACTCTCAACAAAGGACAGGTCAACAAAACAGAAATTAAACAAAGAAACAGTGTCTCTAACAGAGGTCATGAATCAAATGGACCTAACAGACATTTACAGAACCTTACACCCAAACACAAAAGAATTTACCTTCTTCTCAGTACCTCATGGAACCTTCTCCAAAATAGACAATATAGTTGGTCACAAAGCAAGCCTCAACAGATACAAGAAGATTGAAATAATCCCTGTATCCTGTCTGATCACCATGGAATAAAGCTGGACCTCAACAACAGAAATAGCAAAAAGCCTACACACACATGGAAACTGAACAACTTGCTACTAAATGACAGCTGGGTCAGGGAAGAAATAAAGAAAGAAATTAAAGTCTTTCTAGAACTCAATGAAAATGAAGACACAACATACCCAAACTTGTGGGACACAATGAAAGCAGTGCTAAGAGGAAAGTTCATAGCACTAAGTGCCTTCCAGAAGAAATTCAAGACAGCTCATTCAAGCAACTTAATGGCTCACTTAAAAACCCTAGAAAAAGAAGAAGCAGACACACCAAAAAGGAGTAGATGGCTGGAAATAATCAAACTCAGGGCTGAAATCAATCAATTAGAAACAAATAAAACAATTCAAAGAATCAATGAAACCAAAAGCTGGTTCTTTGAGAAAATCAACAAGAGAGACAAACCCTTAGCCAAGCTAACTAAAAGGCAGAGAGACACCATTCAAATCAACAAAATCAGAAATGGAAAAGGGGACATAACTACAGACACTGAAGAAATCCAAACAATCATAGGACTACTTCAAAAGTCTATATGCCACAAAATTTGAAAATCTAAATGAAATGGACAATTTTCTTGATTGATTCGACTTACCAAAGGTAAATCAGGACCAGGTAAATCAATTAAATAGTCCTATATCCCCCAAGGAAATAGAAGCTGTCATCGAAAGTCTCCCATCCAAAAAATGTGCAGAACCAGGTGGTTTCAGCACAGAATTCTACCAGACCTTCAAGAAGAGCTAACTCCAATTCTCTTCAAACTATTCCACAAAATAGAAACAGAAGGAACATTACCAAACTCATTCTATGAAGCCACAGTCACCTTGGTATCTAAACCTCACAAAGACCCAACAAAGAAAGAGAATTTCAGGCCAATCTCCCTTATGAACATAGATACAAAAATACTCAACAAAATACCTGCAAACCGAATACAAGAACACATAAAAGATATCATCCACTATGACCAAGTAGGCTTCATCCCAGGTATGCAGGGGTGGTTCAATATACAGAAATCCATCAATGTGATCCACCATATTAACAAACTGAAAGAAAAAAAATCTCATGATAATCACATGATAATCTCCCTAGATGCTGAAAAAGCATTTGACAAAATCCAACATCCATTCATGTTTAAAGTATTGGAGAGATCAGGGATACAAGGCACATATCTAAACATAGTAAAGGCGATATACAGCAAGCCTATAGCCAACATCAAACTGAACGGAGAGAAACTTAAAGCAATCCCACTGAAATCAGGGACAAGACAAGGCTGCCCACTCTCTCCATATCTCTTAACATAGTTCTGGAAGTCCTTGCTCAAGCAATAAGACAGTTGAAGGAGATCAAGGGGATATAAATTGGAAAGGAAGAAGTCAAATTATCACTATTTGCAGATGATATGATAGTATACGTGAGTGACCCCAAAAACTCTACCAGGGAACTCCTACAAGTGACAAACACCTTCAGCCAAGTGGCCAGATACAAAATTAACTCAAAAAAATCAGTAGGCCTACTGTATACAAAAGACAAAGGGGCTGAGAAAGAAATTAGGGAAACAACACTCTTCACAATAGCCACAAATGACATAAAGTACTTTGGTGTAACCCTAACCCTAACCAAGCATGTCAAAGACTTGTAGGAAAAAAATTTCAAGTCTCTGAAGAAAGATTAGAAGATATCAGAAGATGGAAAGATCTCCCATGCTCATGGCTTGGCAGGAATAACATAGTAAAAATGGCCATCTTACCAAAAGCAATCTACAGATTTAATGCAATTCCCATCAAATTACCAACACAGTTCTTTACAGACCTGCAAAGAAAAATTCTCAACTTCATATGGAATAAGAAGAAACCCAGAATTGCTAAAACAATCCTCTACAATAAAAGATCTTCTAGAGGTATCTCCATCCCTGATCTTAAGCTGTACTGTAGAGCAACAGTTATAACTGCATGGCACTGGCATAGAAACAGAATGGTGGATCAATGGAACTGAACAGAAGACTCAGAAATAAACTCACACACTTATGGACACCTGATCTTTGACAAAGATGTCAAAACCATACAATGGAAAAAATATAGCATGTTCAACAAATGGTGCTGGTCTAACTGGATATCTACATGTAGAATAATGAAAATAGATCCATACTTATCGCCCTGCACAAAACTGAAGTCCAAGTGGATCAAAGACCTCAACATAAAACAAGACACATTAAATCAGTTAGACGAAAAAGTGGGGAAAACCCTAGAACTCATTGGTACAGGAGACAACTTCCTGAACAGAACACCAACAGCACAGGCTCTAAGAGCAACAGTCAATAAATGGGACCTCATGAAACTGAAAAGCTTCTGCAAAGCATAGGACACCATCATCAAAACAAAACGACTGCCTACAGATTGGAAAAGAATCTTCACCAACCCTTTATCTGACAGAGGGCTAATATCCAGTATATATAAAGGACTAAAGAAGCTGAAAGGCAGCAAATCAAGTAATCCAATCAAGAAATGGGAACAGAGCTAAACAGAGAACTCTCTGTAGAGGAATATTGAATGGCACAGAAACACTTAAAGAAATGCTCACCATCACTAGCCATTAGGGAAATGCAAATCAAAATGACCCTGAGATTTCACCTTACACCCATCAGAATGGCCAAGATGAAAACCTCAAGGGACAACACATGCTGGAGAGGTTGTGGAGAAAGGGAAACCTTCCTCCACTGCTGATGGGAATGTAAACTTGTACAACCACTCTGGAAATCAATCTGGTGCTTTCTCAGACAACTAGGAATAGCACTTCCTCAAGATCCAGCCATACCACTCCTAGGCATATATCCAAAAGAGGCTCAAGTACACCATAAGGACGTTTGCTCAACCATGTTTGAATCAACTTTATTTGTAATAGCCAGAAGCTGGAAACAGCCCAGATGCCCCTCAACTGAAGAATGGATGCGGAAATTGTGGTCCATCTACACAATGGAATATTACTCAGCAATGAAAAATAAGGAAAGCATGAAATTTGCAGGTAAATGGTGGGACCTGGAAATGATCATCCTGAGTGAACTGTTCCAGAAGTAGAAAGACACACACGGAATATACTCACTCATATAGACATATAACATAGGATAAACCTACTAAAATCTGTACATCTAAAGAAATTAATCAAGAGTGAGGACCCTGACTAAAATGCTCAATCCCCATCCTGAAAGGCAAAGAGGTTGGACATCAGAAGAAGAAAACAGGAAACAACCTAGAAACCTGCCACACAGGGCCTCTGAAAGGCTCTGTCCTATAGACTATCAAAGCAGACGCTGAGACTTATGGCCAACTGTTGGGCAGAGTGCATGGAATCTTATGTAAGAAGTGGAAAATAGTAAGATCTGGAGAGGACAGGAACCCCACAAGGAGAGCAACAGAACTAGAAAATTTGAGCACAGGGGTCTTCTCAGAGACTCATACTCCAACCAAGTACTGTGCATGGAGATAACCTAGAACCCCTTCACAGATGTAGCCCATGACAGTTTAGTGTCCAAGTGGGTTACACAGTAATGGGAAGAGGGACTGCCTCTGACATGAACTGATTGGCCTGCTCTTTGATCACCTCCCCCTGAGTGGGGAGCAGCCTTACCAGGCCACAGAAGATGACAATGCAGCCACTCCTGATGTGATCTGATAGACTAAGATAAGAAGGAAGGAGAGGAGGACCTCTCTTATCAGTGGAGTTGGGGAGGGGCATGCGTGAAGAAGGGGGAGGGAGGTTGGGACTGGGATGGGAGGAGGGAGGGGCTTATGGGGGAATACAAAGTGAATAATGTGTAGTAAATAAAATTAAATAAAATTAAAGAAATAAAAGGAAATAAAATTCACTGGCACACTTACCATCCAAAGACAACCATGATTAACATTTTGGGACCCTCTTTTTTGTTTTTGAGACTGGGTGTCTCTCTGTAACATTGACTGTCCTGGAACTCACTCTGTAAACCAGGCTGGCCTCGAATTCAGAGATCCACATGCCTTTGCCTTCTGAGTACTGGGATTAAAGGCACTAACACGCCTGACAATGTTTTAAGTTGATTTTCTGGAGTCAAATATGATTGCTTTGTGTGTGTGTGTGTGTGTGTGTGTGTGTAGCAAGATGTTGTACAACTCCAAGATGATTAATGTCCAAATGGTTAGATTTTCAGTGAAGCATATGACCCTTTGGGATGGACTGGGGGACTCATCCAATCAGCAGAGAATTTAAAAAATAAAAAATAAAAGACTGGGTTGCCCAAGCAAGAGGGAATTCAGTCTCCTGACTGTCACTGGCCTTCAGACTCAGATTGCAGCAGCATCCCTTGCTAGGACCTCCAGCCTACACCTGTTGTGTGGACACAGAACTCAGCCTTTGCGGTCCATAACTTCCTGGACACTTTTGCCTAGATGCACACGCACCAGCTCCTTGTGGCTCTGTCTCCTTGGGCTGGGCATGCTGCTGAGCAGCAGGTTCTAGTCCTCCAGCCTCAGCTGCTCTGCACAGGAGCTCAGTGTTGCAACCATGGTCTGCATAAGCATGGCTTTTCTTAGGTCCACGCAGGTGGAAAAACACTTGCTTTTCTGTGTTCTTCCAGGCAATCTGGGTGTGCCACCCCAGACTTACCCAGGAACAGGTAACCAGGTCCTTTCGGACCTGGAAGCCTCATGTCCCTCGTACTTGGACACCCATCTTGAAGGCAGCAACAGTGGGACATGTTCTTCTCCTGTGTGGACAGTCAGCTTCTCTGCTGCTTCCAAGACAAGGCCAGTCCCCAGGACACTGTTCGTTCACCATGATGAGCTATAACTGAAGAAGTCATTTCTGACCATGACGCTAACTCCACCCTCACCCAGCAGGCCCTCAGGTTCTCCACCCAACCTTTACACATAGCCTGCATAGTTCTGCCATGCAAACCCAAGACAATCAGCTCTCAGGAACCTAGTGATGATGTCCTCAATATAATAATGCCACAGTTTTGTTTAGTATGAAAAAATTGGTGACCCTTGGAAATTGATAATAAATAAATAAATCATAATTTCCTATCCTAATGAGGACCAGTGTTCCTGATTCTTTATCATAAATAAGAGTAAAATATTCTGCTTCTGCTGGGATTTCTTGCTTTGCTTAAATATATACCACAATCTTATTGCTTCCTTAGGCTCCAAAGAGAAATTAAGTTGTGTATTTTAAAACATAGGTTGACAAATTGCTCAGTGAAAGAGATTTTGAAAGCAGTTTTAATTCAAGTCAAACACTTTCTTCACAAAGAGATGTAATTATTAAAATCTCAGTTTCTAAAACCATAAAGATGTCTTTTGAAATTTTAAATTGAGTGTCTTGGTGTAGGAGCTCTGCTAGTGTCCCCACCCTCTTCATTGACACTCTTCTACCTGCTTATCCACTTGATGATTTACAAAGTCTGTTTTTAATGCATTCATATTTTGCTGAACAAATACATAGCTTAATATAATTAAGTATCACATGCCAAAGGAGATGGTAAACTTAACAGATCTCATCGCCTTCTCCATTCAAGAGAATCCACAAAGTATGATTTAGTAAGCATCACCACTGCTTCCAGCAATAGGTTTATTGACACCTTCACTATGCTGTAAATCTTATACATTTGCCTTTTTTTGTTCTGACCTATTTCTCGTTGTCTTCTCTGGAATCTTGAGGATCAGGTATTCAACAGCCATCGGGTTGGTTACAGGTCATTAACAGAAATCCTAATTGCATGACGTTAGGCAGGCATTGTAATATATGTGAAAACAGAGTATCTCACACTTAAGGATTGGTCACATGACTGTTTGATGTGAGTATATGTATACCTAACCTTGGGATGAATGTTTACAAGGGCTGGGTCCCCTGGAGGAACATACAAGTTACTTGTAAATGATGATGAGAGCAAAAAGATGCTCACCGAATGATTGATGGATCAGCAAATCCATTTTGAGAAATTAGGTCATTCAGTTCAATCTGAAATTGGAAGGAAAATTTCATATAATATGTCTAAACTGATTTCCTTCCAAAAGTGTTAAAAAGAAAATCAGGTAAGTATTAAACATACTTACAATCTGTCTGTAAAAGTAATTAAAAGGAAAAATTATTAAGAGGAGCTGTGTTCTCTCCAGTACTCATAGCTCACCCTCATTAATTTCATTTCATCCCTCAGTGAAAATGGAAATCAAAATCAAAATTGCAGAATATCCAGAAAATAGAAGCATCCTATGCCAGCAGATCTCAGATATGTTAAAGATACATCTTTAGGAAGATTCATAGTCTTTAACTTTTTATAACAAATTAATTACTGAGTACTCATATCTGGCTGAAAAAAAATTCACAGGGAAAAATGAGTGACAGAAGAAATGGATAAATTAGGAAACAGGAAAACACGAGAAAATTTGAAGCCCAGTCCAACCTGGCTATACGATGTGGTCCTCTATAGCTTCTGGCCTCTCCCTAGAAGGCCACTTTTCTTTTCGGGATAGCCTCTGATGTTGACAGATGGATGCAGCCAATGTTATCTCTTTTGGAAAATAAGTGCAAAAGAATATTCTAGGCATTATTGGAAGGATTTCTAGGAACAGATGAATTGGCAATGGGTGTTTGGGGAAGGACAGATATTGTGTCCAAAGCTAAATGGTCTATAAATTAAGACATTCCCAAGATGCTCTTTGGAACATGTGTTTGTTTTTTGTCTGACTGTTTGTTTTCATTTTTATTGTTTGTTTGTTTTTCTTCTTTGTTTCTCTGTGTAGTTCTGCCTGTCCTGGAGCTCACTCTGTAGACCAGGCTGGCCTTAAACTCAGAGATCTACCTTCCTTTGCCTCCCGAGTGCTGAGATGAAAAGCATGTGCCACCACCACGTTTCTGAGAAAGCATCTTGTTAAGTGTTTTAAGGAAGATTGGCAGTCTGCCATCCTAGGATGCATTCCTGCCCTTCCCCATCAGGCCTTCATAAGACAAGGTGCTAAACTCTGGATGTATTAAGCAATGTGGAATTGTTTCCAAGCTAGCCAGAGCCTTCTTCCTTGCCCTGACGAAGATGAAAGATTTGGAGGTACACACACCCCAGGACAGTTCCTTTGTTGTGTTGCCAAAGAGAGCTGCGCAGGCAGTAAGTAGGTCAGCAACACTCAGCATTGCTTGCAATTCTGTTTGCAATCCTGAAAACTCAGAGGCAGTTCCCCGGAAATAAGGCCCTTAAATTACAGCTTATCAACTCACTGAATTCCATTCAGGGTGAGCTAGATTTATAGGGCTGTAGGAAGAGGCTGCTCATGGTTGTTCTCTATGTAGGGTTCTGACCTTACGAGCTTCAGCTCTCATTAATGCAACCTACAAGTGTGTCATAACTACATGAGCAGGGACAAGAAAGCTGTGGATGTAACCAAGGTCCTAATTGGAAGGCTCCAAGGTAGAGGAATAACCTAGATCACCCCGGCGGCACAACAGCCCTCTTAGACACCCCCTGAATCAGAAGAGGAAGGCAGAAGGACAAACACGAAGATAAGAAAGGAGAGGTCTAAAGAGTGACATAGATAGTTCTTGTCCAGCTGGCTGTAAATATGAAGTCAGGGCTAGCAGCCAGAACATACTTCTGGGGAGGGGGGGCTCTGTAAGTGCAGAGCTAACCCTGGGTGACTGTCAGTAGGGACCACAGGATCTCCACCTTACACAGCAACAGCTTGACCTGAGGGAAATTCAGCGTCCTGCCCAGAGGCCCCAGGAAAGAGTGAAGCACACTGACACCACCAAGGATGCTGCCTGGTGACAGCATGTAAGCACAGGATCCCAGCCTTTTCTGACCGTGTTTGCTTTGTGTTAAGTTGCTGAGTTGGCAGTGTGTTCTGGCTATAGTTGAAAGCTAATAAAACAGTTCAGAGGAAAACAGTGTGTAGTACGTTCATGATCTCATCTTAATTTTATAAGATATACCTGCGTGCACATGCTTGCACGCACATAAGAGTATCCATGGAATGTTAGTGACATGGGCACACTCTATTTCATGCAATATGTTTGTGCTAGGCTCTTGCCATGAGTGTAACTAATTTTACAATTTAAACAATTGATTTAATAGTTCATTTTGTTAGCTGTCTGATGTGTTCTAAGGCTGCCTGATACTGCTCTGAAGGCTCATGCTCAGCAGAAGAACTCTCATGACCTTGGGTTTCCCACAGACATCCCTTCAGGAAGAATATCTCACTGTGACTAACATACAGGATAGATTTCTTATGCTGTTCCTTTGGTTTGTCCCTAATTGACACAGCGGGTCAGAAATATGACATGCCTTGATGAACTATAGGTTTGAAGTCTGCATTGCACACTTGGGTTGGATACCTGGAGACAATATCAGCTGTCTCTTTTCCACAAGATACCCTCTGCATCACCCAATGTTTGGCTGTGAGTCTTGGCATCTGTTTTGAGGCACTGCTGAGTAGAGTCTCTCAGAGGACCACTCTGTCAGGATCCTGTCTGCAAGTTAAGCAGAGTGTCATTCATAGTGTCAGGGGTTGGCACTGTCCAATAAGGTAGGTCTTTGGTTGGGCCAGGCATTGGTTAGAAATTCCCTCAGTCTCTGCCCTATCTTTATCCCTTAACAGCTTGTAGGTAGGGTAAATTTGGGGTTGAAATTTTTGTGGGTGGATTGATATTCCCCTCCCTCTGCTAGGAGACTAATCTAGTTAGTGGGCATCCTCTTCAGTCTCTATGGCTTCTGCTACTAGGAGTCTATGCTTGAGTACCCCTCATATCTTCCCAGGAGCCTACTCTGACTTAGATCTTCATCTTGTCACAGAGATAACCCCAACCTCAGTTTTTCTTTTCTCTACAGTACTTCTGTCTTTTTGCCCTCACTCTTCCCAGGTCTGATCTCCACCCTCTTAACTCTCTGAACCCCCTCTTCTACCTTGTTCCCTCTTTTCAGCCAGTACCTCTGTCTATGCTATCTTCCCTTCTGAATGAGATTTATGCATGCTCCCTTGGATCCTCTGTCTTACTTACCTTTTTTTGGGTCTGTGCCTCATAGTATGGTTATCCTGTACTAAATGGCTCAAATCCACTTCTATGAGCATATACCATGTGTGTCTTTCTGCGTTTGGGTTCCCTCACTCAGAAGGACAAATGGCTCCTTGATTAAGCAACCTCTACCACCCTTGTCCAGCCCAGGGTAACACTGCAGGTCTGTTTTGGCCTCACACTGGTGCCCCACGGACATGTTGCCAACTTCTGTCTTGGGAGATTTCAGATGCCTTCTCAGTTCTCTTCATATGCAGGAGACCAGGCCTTAGGCCTGAGTCCTAGAGTTGCTATTGTCAAGCCTAGATACAATTTGCCTTCTTGCCAGACTCAAGAAACAGGCTTAAATAAAACCTTTTACTATCCCTTTATTTAGTTAATGGACAATAAATGTTCATAGCAGTCTCACCTATGTCTCATGGTACATAATTAGATACAAGGGTCCCCCTCAAAAAAAAACCTGTTGTTTGAGAGTCTAAAAAAGTGTCTTAAGATTAGTAAACGCAAGTTATACATGTTTGAGAGTCTAAGAAAATGCCTTAAGATTGTTAACTGCAAGTTACACATCTTTGAAAGTCCAAAAGCATCTTAAAGTTGGTAAATGCAAGTTATAAATGTTTAAATGTCTAAGAAAACGTTTTAAGTTTGGAAAATGCAAGTTATAAAGGTTATAAGGTCTAAGGTGATTTAAGGTATCCTAAATAGGTAAAAAGGCTTAATAGTTCCTCCTACTGCTATGCTACTGTTATATTGACTGTCAGAGCTTTGACCTTTATCAATAGAGCTCTGATTTATTAATCCAATATTAATACAAAAACTTTCCACTATAAAACCCACTATTATGGTTCCAAGCTCAAGATTTTAAATCTCCATAACGTGTGCCTATACTAAAGGTTAAGATCAAGTGAGCTTTTGTCCCTTCTACTTCAGGAAAGGCTTCTGCCTTTTCAGAGCTCACCTTAAAGAATACTTATATTGTTAACACAAATGTGTATGTCTACTGCCTTTTCTACAATGTATATTTCAGTGCAGATTACAATTGTGATGCTAACAGGTCTAAAGTTTTATCTCCTTCATAAAACTTAAAAATAATTCTTGTAAGTTGCAGGAAATCCACCTGAGTCTACCTCTCAGGTCAATTGGGCTGCAAATAAGTACTGTACTTATTGCCTATCTCAGAAGGTGGGATTTCTCCCCTTTCCCTGATTTTGGGACTTCCCTTTCCTGGCTACCAGATTGCTAACTTCTACAGGCAACACTGGCTGGATTAGTGAGTTTCCTTCATCAGCCAGCCATTGGATTGGTGACTTCACCTCATTAATCAGCATAAATCGCCTCTCTTGGTAGGGGAAGATTGACCATTAAGCATCTGGCAACTTCCTACTATCTTTTGAGACAGAGGATCCCCCCCCCCGGCTATGGTTGACCCTTTTTGCTGACCTCCATTTAGGACTTCCTCTTTCCCCTGGGAGAGATATTTTCCCTCTATGTGCACAGTTTTTTCCCCTCATGCTCGCCTACAAAAATCCTAGCACTAGGCGAACTATGCCTCCTTGGGCAGCTATGCCCCTGGTCTCTGGCCAAAAGCTAATGAGCTGTTGGATCAGGTAGGAACATTTCCACTGGATTAAACCTTGCTCTTGGGATGCCTTGACAGGTCACTGACTCCTACCCTCCCAATGGAAATAGTCCGTTCCTCCATAGTCTCCTCTGGGATGTCTTCTGGAGAATTTCAGGTTTCCACACCTAGTGCCCACTTTAAGGATCTCTAAGTTTACACACTTCTGTAACCAAACTTGGCCTCAGTTTCCTTGGATGACAGATACAAAGCAAAGCCTTTGTAATTACTGCCAATGATTGGGTAAATGGAGGTTCCCATGTTCAAGTCTCTTTGATCCAAATCTTCCCCTCTGTTCACTCTCCCAAAAGTTTTCAACGTATACCTAATTTTTTTTCTCCATAACATATTTAACTTTATCTTCTGCCTATATATATATGTTTCAGTATCCTGCCAGACACAGATGTTTCCTACATCCACAACAGTGCCAAAGCAGCTACCGCAAATGTTCCAGTCTGACCTCACAGACTTCCATCAAGCTGGACCTGTATTTTCTCTCCTAGCCATGGATATTCTTACAGACCCTGGACAGCATCAAAGCAGCCTGTTCTTCCTGGACTTGCCCAGCATTTCAGCCTTTTGACCTCCCTACAGCACCTCCAGTGTCAGCAAGAAATAGCCAGAAGAGAATCTATGCCCCTTATTCACTTATTATTAACAAAAGGCTGGAATGGTGTGCTTCAGGCCCAGGACAAGCAACTCCAGGTTCTCCCAGCATTCCTCAGTCCCTACCTGCTGCCTTGCATGGCTGGCAACTCTCTACTGGCAACCATCTACCCTAAATTTTCCAGGACAGAGGCTTCCCTTCCTCCTCTTGACCATGTAATCTGGCCATTTTGTTGCTCTTATTTCTTCTCTCTCTCTTAACCCCTGACATGGCAACCAAGAGCTGCTTCCAACGAACCTAAGTTTATATACTTTAACTTACCTTACATGAAAAGCAGCCCAAGTTCCTCATTTTTTAATTATAGAAAAAAGGGAGAAATGCAAGTATTTAGTCACCTGCTTCTGGGTTGCCTAGCAACCTATGATGTTATCATGTGTCTCCGGCCAGGTGGCCACACCTGGAAGGTGTGGTTACCTTGCTCTTTAAAGGGACCAACTTGCCATGTTGCCCCTCTCTTGGCCCCCCTTGCCCTCTTGGCTCCCTGCCCTCTCCCCTTTCTCTGTCAGGATGCTCTCCTCTCTCCCCCATCATGTCCTGCTCTCCCTTCTCTGTCTCTCTTCATCTCCATCTAATAAGCCTCTTTCATATAAAATCTCTTGTGTGCCTCATCATCGACATTATTTAATTTGTCCCACACTAGTTCCATCCATTTGCCTGCAAATTTCATGATTTTTAAATTTTAAATAGCTGAGTAGTATTCAATTGTGTAAATGTGCACAGTTTCTTTATCCATTCTTCATTTGAGGGACATCGAGAAATTGAAGAAGATAACAGAAGATGGAAAGATGTTCCATGCATCTGGATTGGCAGGATTTATATAGTAAAAATGGCCATTTTACCAAAAGCAATCTATAGACCAATGCAATCCCCATGAAAAGACCAACACAGTTCTTTAAAGACCTTGAAAGAACAATGCTAAACTTAATATGGCAAAACAAAAAACCCAGAATAGCTTAAGCAATTTTATACAATAAAAGAACTTCTGGAGGTTCTGACTTTAAGCTGTTCTACAGAGCAATAGTAATAAAAACTGCATGGTACTGGCATAGAAATAGACTGGTTGATCAATGGAATTGAATTGAAGGCTCAGACATAAACCCACACACCTATGGTCACTTGATTTTTGACAAAGGGGCCAAACCACACAATGGAGAAAGACAGCATCTTCAACAAATGGTGCTGGTCTAACTGGATGTCAACATGTAAAAAAAATGCAAATAGACTCATATTTATCACCCTGCACAAAACTCAAATCCAAGAGAATCAAAGAACTCAATATAACACCAGATACACTAAATCTATCAGAAGAGAAAGTGGGGAAGAGCCTTGAACTCATTGGCACAGGAGACAACTTCCTGAACTGAACACCAGCAGCTCAGGTTCTAAAATCAGCAATTAATAAATGGGACCTCATGAAACTGAAAAGCTTTGTAAAGCAAAGGGTACTAGAATGAAATGACAGCCTACAGATTGGGAAAAGATATCCACCAATCCTACATCTGACAAAGCAAAGGGCTAATATCCAACATATTAATGGACTTCAAAAAATCAAACACAAATAAATAAAATAACCCAATTTAAAAATGGGATACAGAATTAAACAGAGAGTTCTCAACAGAGGAATCTCAAATGGCCCAGAAACACTTAAAAAAAATGTTCAACTTCCTTAGTCATCAGGGAAATGAAAATCAGAATGACTCTGAGATTCCCATTTCACAGTGGTCAGAATGGCTAAGATTAAAATCTCAAGTGACAGCACATGCTGGTGAGGGTATGGAGAAAGGGGAACGTGCCTCCTTTGCTGGTGGGAGTGTAAACTTGTACAAGCACTTTGGAAATCAACCCGGCCCTTTCTCAGAAACTTGGAAATAGCTCTATCTCAAGCCCCAGCTATACTTCTGGGTATATACCCAAAATACGTTCCACCGTACAAGAACACTTGCTGAAGTATGTTTATAGCTGCTTTATTCACAATACACCTAGCTTTTAAAAAATATTTGTTTTTTTGAGATTATAATATAGTCATATCATTTACTTTTTCCCTTTCTTTCAAACTCCTGCATAACCTTCTTTGCTCTCTTCCAAATCCATGACCTTCTTTTGTATTAATGGCTGCTACATATCTGTATACATAGCATACACACATATATACATATATATCCCTAAATATAGCCTGCTTAGTCTGTATAAAGTTATTTGAATATATGATTCCAGTGCTGACCGCTTGGTGTTGGACAACCAATTGGTGTGCTCTTCCCTAGGGAAGACTATTCCTCTCTCTGTCAGCATTCCTTAGTTGCCTGTAGTTACCTGTGTAGGGTCAAGGCCTCCTGAGATTTTCTTTGCTCAGTCTGGCATGTCTATTGTTACCTTCCTCATTCAGCTCACGTGTAGGCAGTGATGTTCTTGAGATTGTATGTTGCAACTTCTGACATTACTAGGAGACACAGTCTCACAGCAAACTCCTTGATCCTTGTCTCTCACAACCCATCTCCCTGTTCTTTCAAAATAACCCCTGAACTTTTGGTGGGGGCGTTGTTTTGTAGATGTATTCATTGGGACTAGGCTCCACAACCCTACATTTTGATCAGCGGTAGTTTTCTTCAATGATCTTTCTATTGCAAATAGAGGCTTTGATAGATGGGTGAGGACTACACGTAAGGGTTAGACCCTAAAGAAGGGTGTCATGCCCCGTTAGTTTATGTGGGTTCTGGGGATTCAGATTAGACCTTCGTGCTTGCACAGCAAGCCCCTGACCAACTGAGCTATCAATCTAGTCTCTTGGTTTTTAAATTAGAGATTCAGAATGACAAACTTTGAGGGAAAATGCTAAAATAGGATTGGAGGCAGGTGCACATGAAAACTGAAGTCAGGTAGAAAATGACAGATCTTAGGACAATTGGGATACGGCCAGAGCAATGCAGGAGGGGTGCCTATAAGGACCAGGGACAGGACCCAGGCAGCAAAGAGGCACATCCCCAGGAGCAGACTTGTTGTCCCAGCCTGGCAAGTATGCTGGAGCATTGCATACTGACAGCAGGGACCTGAAAGACATACGCCAAGTGCTCAGCCACCTCCCAGAAGCCATGTCCCTGCTGGGGTCATCATGAGCTGCCTGGCACTGGAGAGCTGGACTCAGAGATACAAACACAGGCACAGAGCTGGCAACAGCTTCACACTGCCTGGCACTGAAATCCACCCTGGTCTCCAACAGAAATTATGAATCTGGAAGCTCTCAGATAGCCATGGAAACCATGGAGAGGAACCCTCCACCAGGGGGCATATGGCTTCCTGCTAATTGAAACATGGCTGGGTTAAGGTGTGTGATGCCTGGGGAGGCACCAGCTCCCTTGACTAATAGTGCAGAGTGTAAGAAGCTGGCTGCATGACTTGGATGTGCACTCTTCTCCTATCCCGATGGCTTCTGTGGTCACTTTTTAACAACATTTACTGCCCAGGAGTCTCTAAAAACAGTTTATTGATAAGTTTACTGGCAACAGACCCTGCATGTGGTCCCTAACTTACTTTATACATATAAAATATATATGTAATATACTGAGCCATGAGTACGTGATAGCAGTGACACAGACGATGAGCTCTGCCTTCCCTGGTGTGTGGACGCATAGGAAAAGCAGAAGGTAGATGTGCTGGCTAGCTTCAATTGACAATTGCCATGACCTCGAGTCACCTGAGGAGGGTGTCTCCATTGAAGAGTTGTCTAGATCAGGTGTGCCTGTGGGTGTGACTATGGGAGACTGTCATAGTGTTCTTAGGAAACTGCAGGTCGGGGGTTTGGCAACAAGGACTAAAGCTTCTCAGACACTCAGAGGTCAGACAGCTCATGGAGAATCTACCATGAATGGCACAGGCTGTGTGGCTGGCTGGTTAGAAACACAACAGTGAGGGATCAGCTTGTGATTCAAGTGGCAGGGCTGGGGGCATCCTAGCCCCCAGCTTCACATGGGGGGCTGCTGCGGCCAATCTGAACAAGGCAAGAGATAGGGTCTCATGTAGCCCAGGTAGACCTCAAACCAGCTACGTAGCTGAAGACGACCTTGAACTTCTGACCAAGTGGACTCCACCTCCTGAGTGTGTAATCACCATCGCCCACAGTTTGTGTGGTGTTGGAGAGGGAACCCAGGAGTCTGTGAACAGAAGCAAGTGTTCAGTCACCTGAGCCACATTACCAGCTCCTGAAGGAGGTTTTTAGGGCCCAAATTCGTACTGGAGACCTGCACCAGGAAATGCAAGAGAGGCAAGGCTGTTGGAGGAATTAAACGTTAGAATCTTAAAACAAAAAAAGCATAGAAAGAAATCTCCAAAAAAGCTTGTAGAGGAAAATCGCCTGGGGATAAAAGCAGAAGTGAACATGTAGGAAATATGGGAGGCATGAGATGGTCCAACACATCATGGGACCTCCAGAAAGAAAAAGAAAGGGAGTAAGCCAGAGCCTGTGGAGGTATGTGCCCATGAGTGCAACTGCATGTGGTGGTGTCAGAGTTAAAGCTGTTGTTACCTCCTGATGTGGATGCCTGGAACCCCACTTGGGTCATGGGTGAGAGGGATCACTCTCTCTTAACTGCTGAGCCAACTCTCCAGCTCCTGTCTGCATGGTTTTCTAGGTGTCCCAACTCAGGTCTTCATGCTTGTGCTCCAAGCAATTTACCCACCGAGTCATCTCCCCAGTACCTTTCTCTCCTAAGTTTTGGTGGAAACTTACTGCTGTCATTTGTGGAAGAGCAAAAGTTGAGGGGAATGGTATTCACGCTTGGCGGTGGACACACCTCCTGCTCTGCCAGGTGCTTGGGGCTTATTTATCAATGGGAGAATCTGGCCGGGAAGTGAGTTGGTAGGGTGTGCCACGCCTGGGGTGCAGGAGGCAGGTTGCTCATTTCCCGGAGCTGCCTTGCCGACAGCAGGGTGCTCGTTCACCTCAACATCTGCAGGATGGAAACTCAGTATTCCGAAGCTTCTTACAGGGACACACAAACAGTGCACTGTTAACATTCTTCTGTGTTTCTAATAATCTTCAGAAAAGATTTCAGAATAAATTTTAGGTTCTTCAGTTCCAAACTCCCTATTCTCCAGAAATATTTAATTACTTATAATTATCTGTTTTTATATTTTTTTCTTCTTTGATTCCTAAGATGTCTTTGTATATTGGGAATATGAACATGTATTCTCACACTGAAAATTTCCTCCCAGGTGTTTGTTACTGTTTAACCTAGTAACAACACATTTGTTCTGTTGGCTTCTTTGCTTTGGTCATGTATAAAGTTTTAAATTTTATCAGAGTTAACTCAAATTTGTCGGTATCTTACAGATTCTCTCTCAAATACAATGTTTTAATATTTCTTATCTATTCCAAGGCTATAGAATGTGTGTGTATGTATGTGTGTGTCAGTGTATCTATATTAGGAAGAGTTCTCTAAAGGGGTAAAACCAAAAGGAAAAAATGTACACGGGCATTTACTGCATGGGCTTCACATGGGGCTGGGTAGCCCAACAATGACTGCCTTAGTGGTGGAGAGGTAGAGAACCAGGCTCCTAAGTCAGGAAGGTCTGTGGCTTAAGGAAGTGCTGCAGCCTGAAGCGCAGCCGGTTCTGCTTCCACAACAGAAGGCTGAAGACGCTGGAGTCTGATGTCTGTGAAAGATCGCTGCAGTGGCAGACCTACCTGCCCAGAAGAGAAAGAAGGGCAGCCCTCATGCCACTTCTGCAGCCTCCGTTTTCATCTGAGTGGCTTACTACAAGTCGCCACCCCCTCCCTGGAGGGGAAGGGTTACCCTCCCGGTCACAGCACCGCATGGCAGTCCTTACTAGTCCTAGTCATGACTCAGTTCAGTGGAGTTGACCATCATGGCCAAGCCTCACAGTACCATGTGTCTCCAAGATTACACGACACGTACGTCAAGACTTTGATGCCACCATAAGAGTTCATCCTAAGATGAGCCTGAGTGTGGTTCTTGCAGTAAGTCGTCCTTTCACTGCAGATTTGAAGTGTTGCCTTCACCACTGCATGGCTCAGGCAGGTTCAACATTGTTAGACTTTTGATTTTTAATTTAACTAAGCAAAACAAAGCAAAAGGCTCAAATTAAATTATTAGGTCTACTTTTCATAATAACAGACTTGAATTGGTAATTCAAGTATCTCAACGCTAATACATAAGCTAATTAAAAAGTGCAGTAAATTGGATTCAGTAGTTGCTTGGAATTCACATTTAAATTAATTGGTAATAACTCTGCTCCAGGCTCTGCACACAGCAGGGCTGATGTACAGATTGGGCAGGCCTCCATCTGGCCCCTGGCGGACAAACTGACAGTGAACCCAGCAGCCGGAGGCTTGTGCTCCTAGGCACTAAGACAGCTGAAACAAGGACTTGAGTGCTTCCTGTTTGTTTTGTTTTTCTTTGAGAAGGACTTTCTAGAATCATGCACTGTTTTAGGGAGCGTATCTGTGGGAGTGAAAATGCCTTTGGAAACAATATGGATACACTGTAATGAGGGGACTGACTCTTTAACGATGAAGGACAAGACAGCTTTCATCAGCAGAATAGTTCTGGTGTTGTTCCAAGAGGTACAGCTTCAAAGAAGGATATCAGCAGCTTTATTCAGTGGGGGGTGGACGGAGGGGGGAGGTTCTATTACAGAGCTCAAAAGAAGAACGGATAACTGACAACTAAAGGTCAGTCTCCTATTAGCCCCTGAGCTAGGCAGCTTTAACAGCCTGCTAACACTTTCTAGTGACAAGGGACGCACCTAAGCACCAAAGGGTCCCAAGGGTGCAGAGGGATGAAAGAATGACAAGACTCAGGACACTGCTAAGTTCATCTCACATCACATTTGCTTTCTTACACACTGTCACAGGTAACCGAACTATTTGTGCATAGAAGAGAACAGACTCCCATAGAGACTGGCAAATTTCTTGTGCCCGTTTTCACTCTTCGAATCACTCTGCATCTAGGCCATGTTTGTCAATCACTCCTGCTGGGAAATTCTACACTGTGAAAAGGAAACAATAACCAGGGGCCTGTCAGACCCCATTATTTACAATTATATTTTGAATGCAATTTTAGAATAATTAATTTCATTTGCAACAGTCCCTGAATATAAATAAGCTTCAGAATAAAGATGGTCTATTTATGTGGTTTATTGGAAAATGAAAGCTTCAGTTAACTAAAGTGGTTTCTGTGTCTGGTCTCAGGAGCCCCCCCTCCCCCCTTTTATGCCAGCGGCTCTGCAGGTGGACAGGCAGGTAAGCAGAGGAGTAGGGTCAGTTCAAACTGCACTAAATACCTCTGTTCTCCAAGAAGGAGGGCTGCTCATATGTCTCCTCCTCCCCCCGGCTGCACGGCCCTCCCAGTAAGAGTCTGCTGTGATTCAGTCTTTCAATTTTCATCCTGTAAGCTAATGCTCAGGAGTTATTGGATTTACTGGGAGAAACTGTGGAAGTATTGCCTTGCTATCCTGGGTACCAGGCTAGGTGGAAGATGCATAAAGGTGACCCCTCTCATCAGAGCTTTGATGCTTCGCTGTGCATCACAGCAAGTGAGGCCACACAGAGCACCGAGCAGCTTGTCACCTGTTGCTGTCCACTTGCACAGAACAGACATCTGAGAAAGGAAAGCAGGGGAGGCACCAGGTGGTTCTTAGCGTTTACAAGCGCACTCTCTGACACACTGGACACAGCATCAGGGGAACTGCTGAGAGCAACTGTATTTCGCACAGTTCAGTAGCTAATTTCCCAAATGGGTTTTAGCTGTTCACAATTCAGAAGTTAAACTCATCAATGAATAAAGCTTTGAACAAATATACAAAGTTTATCGATCTTGTGCCTGTGATCCTAAGCTGCTTCCTTACACCCTTACAAAAAGCTGCTGTCTACGCATATGCGTATAAAATGAGCATCGACAGAAAAGTCCCTGTTCAGATGTTTCCTTATAGGCAATCACACGCCCGCACTGTCCTTTGAATAGAAACATGTCCCTATTAATGCAAATATTGGAGTGATGTGCCAGATCCTGATGCATAACAAGTGGAAGCAGGAGGATCAAGAGTTCAGGGCAACCTGGACTACATGAAATTCCACCTTAACCACCCAGTTCCTCAAACAAACAAACAAACAAACAAACAAACAAACATGCCCAAGCATATTTCCATAATTACGAAATAAACAACCAAAGGTCTGATTGGTCATCCAATTGGTTATCCAATACCAAATGGCCAACTGTTAAAACATTTATAATAGGGACTGGGGAGATGGCTCAGAGGTTAAGAGCACAGCTGTTCTTAAGAAGGTCCTGGGTTCAATTCCCAGCAACCACATGATGGCTCACAACCATCTATAATGAGATTTGGTGCCCTCTTCTGGCGTGCAAGGCAAACATGCAGGCAGAACACTGTATACATAATAAAGAAATCTTTAAAAACCGCACATACTAATAACATTATATAGATTGAGAAGTTTGTACTTATGTACAACTAAAGAAAAAAAGGACACAATTTTGAAAGAAAGAGCAAGGAGGAGTATATGGGAAGATTTGGAGGGAGAAATGGGAAGGAGAGAATTATATAATCAGGTAAAATAAACATACTTTAAAAATCTGGTAGTGAAAGTCTCATATGATAGCAATATGAAACAAAGAATGAGAAAACAGATGGTATAGCCTCTAACATTGCCAACTTAGATTCAGAGTGACCATAGCTCACCCATGGCTGAGTAGCCATGAGGAGCAAGAGGAAATAGCAGGAGAGAAAAGACCTCTTTCTTACGTTTGGTGGTCTCCAAGTGGTCTTTGTACAATGGACTTGATCAGGGGCTCTGGCCGGATGGCCACCGTTGGGGAGGTTTTGGGGCTGGAGTCTGACTCGCCACTCTCTTCATCACCCATGGCTTTGATGTAGCTGCCACTCCTCATCCTGCGGCAGGGTATCTCCTCCTCTTTACCACCTGTGGGGTATGCACCCCAATCGTCCTGAGGCACCTGGGAAAGAGCAGAGATGACATACCTTAACTGTGCCCTCCAGAAGTGTGCCCCGTGATTTCATGAAGACAAAGCTCCTTTGGCTCTTTATCATTTTAAGTCGTGTACACACAAGGATGTGCTTTTTGATAGCCTTCCAAACCCGGAAACGGTCTTAATATGAAACCATCGATTTTTCCAATTGTAAAAGCAAATGATAAACATTATGGAAAATGTGAGAAGGTACCAGGAACGTAAGAAAATTTTCTAACATTTAGACTTACTTCCATTTGTAATAAAACTTCATTAAATGTGAAGAAAACTGAAAAGGAGATATGGAAGAGAAAATGATGGTGACACCCACATTACTGTTAAACATCTTTCATTGGCAAGTGTTAATAAAGTAGAAGAGAATTAATCCCCAAAGCAGAATCACAGCACATTCAGGAAACACATGCACTGGCAAATGCAAAAAGATACCCCATCGTCTTACATATGCAGCCCTTCATACATCTGCACACTGTTCATTCTGAGGAAGACTCAAAGAATGCCATCTCAAAACTTTCCTGTGGTGTCCCTGGCCTAAAGGTAGATCTGGTCACCAGATGACAAAAATGGTCAGCATCCTGGTTCCTCCAACAGGCCAGATCGCACAGGAGCAAACATGATATTTCTCACAACAGCAGCCCACCCCCAACTCAGTACAGCTCCTAAACAAGGCACTGGCCCAGTCTGTGCAATTCTGCCAATGGCCCCAAAGACTAGTAAAGGGTGACCTGGAGAAGAAGGTCTCAGATACTGGTGGTGGAGGAAAGTGATAAAACTGCACACTTGAAAAAGACTTCAGTGTGGCAATGTCATTGTAAAACACCTAGATTTTCAATAATATTCTCAAATTGGCCGGAGAAGGAAGGCTGCTTTTTCCTTCCAGCCCCAACACTGCATGAAGCCAAGCACTCTGGCCCTTCTATCGGAAACCCATATGGCTAATGGACAGCAGGCTCTTCAGCAGAAGGCACCAATATTCCTCTCTGAATAGTACAGAGTGCCCTGTGGTGTCTGTAGATCTGACATCTTCCATGTTGCAGTCAGGAGCTTGTCTGGATTCTTCTTCCGTCCTGCACTTCAGGCTTGTCAGGCAGGTCTTGCTCTACCCTGAATGAAGTCCACCAACTCTGTAGGTTGGGGGCTTTAACATTTTACAGACTCAGCGCTCTGCCACGCTATGCACAGGTCTAAGGAAGAGCATAGACCATGCCAAGAGGGCTTGGTAAAATTTTAATGACCATGTCAAAGCACATGCCACCCTGATCCCACAAAGCAGCTGAGGTCTTAGGCAGACTGCCATGGGAGCCAATGACATAGACAGCTTTTGTTCAGCATATAATAGGTACTGAACCACCCATGGAGAGGCTTGGTTTACAGGGAGACATCATTTCCTGACAGCAAATATGCTTGAATACTGGGGAGATGACACTGGATTGTGAAGAATGAACTCTTGGGGCATCTGATGACTTATTTGGATGTTTTCTTATCCAAAGCCTCTTCAATGCCACACAAGGAAAATCCAGGCAGAGGAACATGATCTCAGTGGCACCTACCAGAAGATCAAGGCATTCACACCATGACCAGCGTCCCAGTTTTCATGCAGAGGTGTGCCAGCCCCATGCAGGCTCTGTGTAAACCTTGTGAGTCAGTCAGCAAAACAAAGGAGGGAGCCAGGATGGCAGTTTGTCCTCAGGGATTTCAGGAGAATCTGTCCCCAGCTAAGGAAAGATGGTTATGAAGGCATCGTACTCTGTCTTCTGTGCTATCCTCAACTGCCAGAGATGCAGCAAGCTATGAAGAAGACTTAATTTATAGTTCTGGAGGCTCAGTAGTCCAAAAACATGGTATTGACACCTGCTTGGTGTCTGGTGAGGGCCAGGGCAAGCAAGCCTTGCTCTCTCTGCCTCCTGACCAATCAGTGCACCATGCATGTCCTATTGTCATAGCAACAGCCAGCACAACTCATCGTCTGAAGGGCTACCCACCTCGGGATACCATGAACATGTGAGTTTGAGGACTCACTTCCCAGGACATGGACTCTCAGAGATACATTCAATCCACGGCAGGGGGGAAACAACAGGAAGCAGACATACTTGCTTTAGCATAGGAACACGGTAAGGTACATGGCAGATGTCATGCCATGGGGATGGGGACAAACACTGTTCAATGATTTTCCCATCTATTTATATCTTCTAAGCTTTTCTGAGTTGTGTATTAGTTTTGCCAGAGCCCCCAATACCACTACACTTGAATGGAAGTGATGCATGCTGAAGGTGATGAATTACAGCGTGATTAGGCCAAGAGAAGGTTAGGGTGAGTGGGAGTTCCAGGGAAAGCTAGTGACTGGGGCCAGCAAAGGCTCCTGGAGGGGAGGCACCAGGGGCTACTTAGTCTGAATTTGGGCAGCAGAATGGTGAAGGCAGAAGAAACAGCATAAAAAGGGATTGGTGGCCAGCCCCTGAGCTGGGCCAGAAAAGCTTGCATTCTTCATCTCTCAGTGAGCATTACAGGTGGTGACAGGGAAGAGGGCTGATGGGGGAAGGGGCTAGTTGCCTCCAGAGGGGAGGCTCACACTGGTAGGTTTAAGAAGAGCTTTTTTTTTTTAAACAAAAACATGTTTCTATAACAAGGTAAAGATTGTTTTTTGTTTTTTTTTTCCCCCAGCAGCCTACAAATTAACTAACAAATGAGACCAGCTTGTATGTTTCTGTTTCTGATTTAAGAAGCCAATTTCACAGCCTTTGACAGAAAAAAAAAAAATTCAATACAGAAGGAGTGTAAAGCAGCCGATTTCCAGAGCATATGCCCGGGCTATGAAAAGCCACCAAGTCTCAGTAAATAAACCTTCCCCTTATGGCAAAAACGTTGAAACCCGCAGCGGAACGCGGAGGAGTGGCCAAGGGCGCACCTGGCACTTGTGTGTGGCAGCTTCACAGCTTCAGGGAAACAGGCTACAGGCTTCCAGCCTCTGCAGAGCCAACCCCCTGCCTCCACCGTGCCAAGGCGATCAGCTACCCCGATTGCCACCAGCATGCAGCCCTGAACAGCATTTCTAATTTCTACAGAAGGGGAACTCTCCCGGGACTGACATCGTGCACAGTCCCGTGCTGCAGTTTAAGCACGGCTTAACACTACACACTAAAACACCTTCTCCTTCTTTCAACTGGCGAAGCGCAGGATGTAGGGGGTTAGAATTTTGTAATAATGTTCTTTTTAGGTGAACTAGAGAGAAAGGCCATCTAAAGCTGTGTTCTCCCTCAGGAAACATCTTCCTCATTCCACTGGCAACACGTGTGTGTGTGTGTGTGTGTGTGTGTGTGTGTGTGTGTGTGTGTGTGTTTAAAGCAAGTACATGAGCCACAGGGGAGATCGACAGAGCAAGACAGCTGGTCCCTGCACACTGTGAACAGAGGACAGATGAATGACAAGGGATCTAAGCACTGCAGCCCACGGAGGCACCAGTCATTCCGGAGACCCATCTGGGGAAACTTAGTTCACCCGGGGAGCTCTTTCACACACCCAGGGGTCCAAAGATGCTTGTTTTAAGGGAGCCATGTGCAATCCCACCAAGGAGTGACTGCCTACATCCTACACAAATCTGATCCAGTTTTCCTGAAGTTTGCTAAGCTTTGTGTGAAAATTAGGCTTTTTGTTATAGTTGGCAATTTTAATGAGCAATGGACTTTTTTTTTTCTAGAATATAACTTCCATGTAAATCAAGGGGAGTGAGAACATTGCTCAGTTGGCCATTTGCCAGGAATTGTTTACCATTTACAAATCCCCCGGGGCTGGCAGAGCCTTGCTAGAGTCTGGGTCCTCATTACAACATTGCTCTGCTGGTCTAATTTGTAGCTCTCCAATTACTGTGACCCTTCACTCAGAAGCAAACACCAGAACACTTCATTCTGTGCAGATTTGCTATGCCCCAACATTTTTATATCAAAATACGTTCAGTTAAAAGTTACTTTTCTTTTTTTTCTTTTACATTAGAAATCAGGCGACAGACATAATTTATCTTACTCCTTCCCTGCCCTATCTGCCCTGCCACTCAATAACATGTATCTAAATATGTTATATGAGCTTCGTTTTAGAATACCCAGAAAGATGTTGAAAGTGTTTGCATAAAGGACACAGTCTGGCTTATGAAGAATTATACAGACAGAGAACAGTGGTTCTCAAGCATCCTAATGCTGTGACCCTTTAAGACAGTCACTCATGTTGTGATAGACCCCAAACATAAAATTCTTTTTGTTGCTATTCATAACTGGAATTATAATGAAAATATCTGTGTTTTCTGATGGTCTTAGTTGACCCCTGTGAAAGGGTCATTCAACTCCCAAAGGGGTTATAACCCACAAGTTGAGAACCACTAACAGAGAAAGAGAGGAAAGGGTGTAGCCAACATTAACTGTCAACTTGACACAGTCTAGAATGACCTGAAAGGGCAGTCTCAAATGAGTGATTGTTTTTGTCGGGTTTTCCTGGGGGGCGTGTCTATGCGGGATTGGTACTTAATGTAGAAAGGCCCCACACACTGTGGGTGGCACCATGACCCGGGAAGGGGGTTCTAGGTTGTACAAGAAAGCCAGCTTGGTATGAGCCAGAGAATAAGCATGCAAACAAGCCAGCAAACACAATTTATCTATGGTTTCCACTATACTTCCGTGGCCATCAGTGAGTTTCTTGACGGAAATGATACTGCATGAATAACAAGCAGCTTTGCCTTCAGATTTCTGACTTGAGTTCTTGTCCTGACTTCCCTCAGTGATTGATTGAGACCTGGAAGTGTAAGCTGAAACAAACCCTTTCCTCCCTACATTGTTTTTTGTCAGATTGCTTTACCAGAGCAACATAAAGGAAGCTAGGATAGGATGCCCGGATGTGTTACAAGGGCCATGAACCTGGGAACACACCACAAGAGCTCTGTGTAGAGCTTCTGGTTGGGAAAAGACTTCCAGGGCCATGGTCTTCCTAGTCAAGCTGGGCAGCGGCGACCTGGTTTGTGATGGTGAGCATTGGCTGGCTGAGCGCTCACTGTATGTGAGGAGAGAGCCGGAAGAGGTTTTAGATATAGATGGCAGAATGTAGGGCATCTAGATCTGGGAAGGGAGGTCCATGGTACCTATGGGAGCTGAGACACAAAGAGGAAAAAGACTGGCTGTGGAGGCAGCCTCAGACCCATGCCCGTATTTCTTTCTACACCATAGTATGTAGATACACTGGAGCCTAAGTATGTTCAGAATTTAGCCCTCCAGGACCTGGGTATCAGTTTCCTGCTCAAAGACACTTTGAGTCATTAACTCTTGGCTAAATGTTCTTTCCTTTCCCTCGAAACTCTCTGTCTCAGTGTCTCTCTCCTTTCTCCATCTCTCCCTTTTCCTTTCTGTATCTGTCTCTCTTTTGGTGCTGTTTTGGAGAGTCATTCTTTGGGCATCATTACACATGAATGAGGCCCATTGGAGCCTGTGTGGGCTGAAAGTGCTCTTCACAGAGTAAATGCAGCTCCACAGCAGGCAGACGCTGAGAAGGTTTGTGTGCCCAACTTCAATCAACTCTTGCTTAGTGTTGGGGGACCCAAAGCAGCTGCTGTGGTGCCTGGGGTCAAGAAGATTGCAGGTCAACAGCCTCCTGTGACAAGAGGTCAGAGGTGACAGGAAACACAGCTGAGATCTCTCTTCTGATCTTTATGAGAGTAGTGGGCCTGACGGGGCCTGGGACAGGTACCCAGGAGGCTCTATGTTCAGAAAGAACCTTTGATACAGCCCCATATTTCTGAGTGAAGGTTAAAATGATGATACTCATGCCCTGGCCTTTTCTTACTTTGGCCACGTGAGGACACTTTGCTCAAGGTAATCCACTGCTTTGGAGCTTCACTGTTTCCTTTGCATGTAACCTGACTTCCCCCCTAGGGATACCTCATGCCTTGTGTGTCAGTCAGACCTTTTTTGGCCTCTGTATCTCTGATGCTTTGGCCTCTGTGGTCTTGATAGCAATGGAAACACAGCCTTTCTCAGGGCCTGGTGCATCCTAGGGACAGCAAGTAACTGTCAAGCTCATCATTCACAGCAAGTTCATAAACCCAGAGTGTTCACCCCACTTTCTCCCATGGGCCCCACACTGAAGTCACTACCCTTTGGCTACAGACACCCAGGAACAATACTGAACCGTCCTAGCCCCACTTAACCCTGCCTTGCTACTCCTTCCCATGGAGATCATAAAACTTATGTTCACACTCACTCCCCTGCCCCTGCCTGGCCCTGGTGGGCCCTGTGTGACTCTGCAGTGAGTAAATCCCCTTCTCCTGGGGTCTGTGATGAAAAAGGTATTGTAATAGAAAAGAAAGAGGATGAAAATAAAATCAAAGATGATTAAGGACACATTACAGCCAGTATCCCAGATACACAAAGGCACATTATAAAAAACTGAAAAACTGGGTTGCTGACAACAAACTGCAAAGTTTATAGGACATGGATGAATTTCTTACTACACACGATTTACCAACATTGAGCCATAAGGACATAGAAAACCTTAATAACCAAAAACAAGAAGAAGAAGAAGAAGAAGAAGAAGAAGAAGAAGAAGAAGAAGAAGAAGAAGAAGAAGAAGAAGAAAAATGACCAAACCAGCAGGAAAACATCCCCAAACAAAGAAAAACAGAACAAAACAAACATATAAAACAACAAGAAAAAGAAAAAAATGAATCCAGGACCAGATGGATTCAGTGCTGAATTTTACCAAACTTGCAAAGAACACATGTGACTTCTTCTCAAAGTAATCACAAAATGGAAAGAGGAATCATCACTCATTCTGGGAATCCAAACTTGACACAAACGAACAAACAGCTAAGGTCAACATCCTCATGAAAACACATGACAGCAAGCCAAATCCCAACACATCTCCAAGGCTCATGGAGCGTGATCAAGGGGCATTTTCTCAAGGACACAAGGGTGGCATAACATCTGCGAACCAGTGATCCACTACCTCAACAGAGGGCGGGAGGAAAACCACGTGACTGACTAGCCCAGCAGGCACAGCCTCTGGAGCCCTTCATGATAAACCTCGACACATTAGTGTAGAAGGGATATACCGAGTGTGCTGAAGACTGTATATGACAGATCCATAGCCAACATCACATGCAGCTGGGGTTGGGGGGGCATGCTGAAAATGTTTCTTTAAGGTCTACAATTTTTTTTAAAAGTTATCTATTGGAACTTTTCTTATTTGGTAGAGTACATAGTACTGGATGTCTTAGAACAATTATATCAGAGAGATAAATGAAAGGTGGTCCACTAGGACGCTCCATGTAGAAGGAACACAAGACTCCGCCAGAAGCCTATTAAAACTGACAAACGGATTTGGTAAAGTTGCAGGGTATGAAGGCGACATGCAAAAATCAGTAAGACTGCTAGAAATCAATATAAACTTGCTAATAATGAAGCCAAGAAAGTGTTCTCATTCATGGCAACCACAAGAAAATCTATCTAGTAATAAATTTAATGAATGAAATGAGTATCTTCTATAATGAAAATTGTAAAAAGCCAATGAAGGAATTTGAAGATTTCTCTCTGCTCCCTTTCATCTCCCCACCATTGTATACACACATTCACAGATAGAAAGACTTCCCATGTCAAGGGTTAGAACAATTAATATTATTAAAACATATATAATATTATTAAAATATAAAACTATTAAAACATAAAATATTATTAAAAGATAAACCCTCAAAATACACAACACAAAGCAATTAATAGATTTAATGCAACCATCCACAGAATATCCACATATTCTTCATTTAAAATGAAAAAAAGTTCTAAATTACAAAAGTTACTGGATAGTAAAAATGGTCTTGTGCAAAACGAACATTGCTAGTAATAAATATCGTATATACTATAGAACTACAGTGATCAAAACAGCATGGTAATCAAAGAGCAGGCCAGTCAGTTCATGTCAGAGGCAGTCCCTGTTCCCATTACTATGGAACCCATTTAGGGGAGCAGCCTTACCAGGCCACAGAGGAAGACAATGCAGCCACTCCTGGTGAGACCTAATAGACTAGGATCAGAAGGAAGGAAAAGAAGACCTCCCCTATCAGTGGACTTTGGGAGGGGCATGCGTGGAGAAGGGGGAGGGAGGGAGGGGTTGGGAGGGAGGGAGGGGTTGGGAGGGGAGGGAGAGGGTGTTACAAGGGGGATACAAAGTGAATAAAGTACAATTAATAAAAAAATTTAAAAAACAGCATGGTAAACTCCTAAAAACTGACATGTAAACCAATGGAACAGAATGGAAAAACGAGAAATCCAGTCTGGTAGCATATTGATTTTTGACAAAGGTACAAATAACATATGCTAGAGAAATGACAGCATAAACAATCAATGATACACAGAAAACTGGATAACCCCATGCATGAGAAGGAAGGGCCCCAGTCTTTCACATTGTATAAAAGAAACTCAAAATGGATCAAAGACCTAAATGCCAGATCTGAAACTCTGAACCTAGAAGAAACTCTGGAACTAGAAAAAAAGCACAGGGAGACTTCAGGTGTCAGCATGAGAGATGGCTTTTATATGACTCAGAACACTGGGAAGAAGAGCAATAACAGCAAATGAGGTTATATGAAACTAAGAAGCTTCAGAACAGCAAAGGAAGCAATCAACTGGGTGAAAAGCAACCCACACAGTATCTGTAAGCTACCATCTGTGATAGCTAATATTGGTGCTCAACATGATGAAATCTGAAATGAAGTATGAGGCACACCTTCAGGCAGGTCCATGAGGGCATTTCCAGGAAGAAGACAGTCCCGCAGAGCGGCCAGCATCTTCTCATGGTGACCCAGATGCAGAGAGTAAGGATAGAGCAGTGCTCTTGCCCTGACCACCTTCACTTCTTGGCAGTGGGCGCTGCTACTCTGCCAGCTGTTGCTGGCATGGCCATTGCTGTCCTCGGCTGACATCTTCAGCCTTCCTAGAAGTTCTTTAGGAATCCTGAAGATTCTCATCATCCTATTGGAATTGCTGAGGCATCCAGCTCTCTGAACCCATGAGCTAATAGGGTCTCAGCTTCGTCAGCGTGCAGACAGCCATTGTTAAGCTGTCCAGTGCACCCAGTGGCTTCCCTTTTCCCATAGGAGAATAACCTCTCTCTCTCTCTCTCTCTCTCTCTCTCTCTCTCTCTCTCTCTCCTTTTTTCCCCTTCTGAGACAGAGCCTGGAGGTCACTATATAGGTAAGGCTGGCATTGAACTTCTAATGCTCCTGCTTCCACCTCACAAGGTCTTGGGTCACAGCCATGCAGCATCACGAACACTGATAAATTCCAAAATACATAAATAACTCACACAATCCAATAGCATCCTCACCAATAATCCTATTAAAATATAGAGAAATTAACAGAGCAGTTTCTATAGAGGATATCCACCAAGTCAATGAAAAAAAAAAGGATCAACAACTTATTTTCAGAGAAATGCAAAATCAAAACAAATGTGAGATGCTAGCTTCCCCTGCCTGTCTTTTACCAAAGGCAAACAAAACCACACATTCTGCCTAGGGAACAGAAGGGCAATGGCCCTTGCTCACTCTTTGTGGGAATGTAAATCAATAGGGCCATTATGAAAGACAGTGTTGGACTCTTCCCCCATACCAAAAATATCTAAAACTAGATTTAGTTGTAAAGTGATCACACTAGTGGTATACATCCAAAGAGAACAAAATCATGATAAAGGGGATACCTATAAAATCATGCTTACTGCAGCCTTGTCCAAACAGTGTGGCATCAATAGAGATGACCATTAACTTATGGAAAATATAATATATTAATATATGTAATATACAATGACACACATAAATCTACACAGTGGAATGCTATTTAGTCAAAAAAGAGGAAATCTTGTCATCTGCAGCACCATGGGTAAAAATGGGGGTTATTATGGTAAACAAAACAAGGCAGAGACAGAAAGACATACCATGTACCTCACCCATTTGTTGAAGATTAAAAAAAAATGATGGCTAAGATGAAAAAAGTGTAGCCAGCAGTGATTAAAGAAGCCTGGGAAGGGTAGATGAAGGTGGAAGAGAGAGGGTGGGCAACAGGCACCGAAGACCCAGTGGGAGAGGAGGAATAAGGCTAGTGTTCTGTAGAGGACAGTGAGTGCCAAGGTGTACATCAGCCTTGAATCCTTATGAAGAGCCAGATGAGAGGAACTTGAAGGCTCTGTCCGTGAGGTGACACAGAAGTGGAGCTGATCATCACCTTGTTTTGAGCCCTGCCTGTTTATATGTGTTGAAGTGTCATAGTCTTCCCCATAAACACACAGCAATTGTCTGTCAGTTAAAAAGAATGAAATAGAAAGAGAGAGAGAGAGCGAAAGAAAGAAAGGTTGTAAGGCAGAGGTTCTGTGAAGGCAATGAACAAGAGACATGACTGACAGGACGAGGCAGGGCTTCTGTTGGGATGTTCGGGGCTAGTCAACAGTCCCAGCGCTCATTTCCCCGGCTTTGTGGAAGCCGAAGGCTAGGGCTGGGTGTTTCTGGGTAGGCTTCTAAAACGCCAGTTGTAGCAAATGTAAATGTAAATGTGAACTTGAATGTCAATATAAATAATACAAGTGCTGCTGAGTTGAGCAAATCCAACTGGGGAAAATGAGATTTTTTTTTTTTTTTTTTTTTTTTTTTTTTTTTTTTAGTGATAAGTGGAGAAAATATTCCAAGAGTGAATTCACCCTGGGCCCTTGAAGGGAAGGAGCCACATGGTCAGTCAAGAGGGATTTAAGCCCTTTGCAGTGTGTGGATGGATGGGAAAGTGCTCTGGAAGGCAGCAGGCTGGGAAGACCCCAGAGGAAAGAAAGCCAAAACACGATTCAGAAGCAACGCAGCCACCATTGCTCAAAAGGAACAGTTCCTCATCCTTTACTCCTCTGGTATCTCTCAACATTTCAAAACTTGGGAATCTCATTTGTAAAAATACAAAACAAAAACCCACATATCCTCCTGGCTAAAAACACAGGGAAAAAACCCTGAGGGCCAAAGAAGCCAGGGTCATTGTGGTTCCAGACTATATGTGGGGAGACAGCCAAGCCACAAGTCAGAGGATATGGGGGCCAAAGAAGGAGGTGATGGGGCATGGTAGAGGCAGGGGTTTGGTGTTCATAGGGGTTGAAGGAAGAGAATATTTTCTACGGGCCAAGCAAATGTGACCTCCTTGGCTGGGACCAGGTATCCCCCAAGGTCACTATCTTCTCCCCAGGACACAGGGACTCCAGTGGCCCCTGAGCAGGCTGTAGTGAACCTCTGGCCCACATTCCTGCCACATTGTTCCAAGTCTGGCTTTAAGACAGTTTGTCTGCTGAAGCAGAAAAATCAAAGAACAAAAGCCTTTTCAAAGAACATGGGACAGAGTCCCCTTCAGTTGTATTTACCATGCTCTGGCCTACTTCCAACTACGAGTCTTCTTTGAATGTTAACTGCATGTTCTGCACAAGCCAAAGGTAGATGCTGAAAGCTGTCCTTTTGTTCAACTGAAAATCTCTAGTTTTGGGTGGAAAAAAAAAAAAAAAGAACGGTGCCCCTGGGCACTGACTTTTTGTTCATCTAGACTGTGTCCTTACTCGGCACCGCAGGCACATCCCTTTAATTTGTCTTTAATTCCCAATGCTGGTTGGAAAATGAAGTCTTTGCTTGTGAGGCCCATAGCTGGGACCTTTCCACCAGTAACTTTAGTGCCACCAGCATAAGGGACAACCCTGTGAGGAAGTCTTTGAATGCACCCAGACATCAATTCAGCTAGGTACAGGGACAAATGCTGCCTGAGGAGAAGTGTGCATTTCATAAATCTTCCCACGAGTGATGGTGAGACAGCTAAAGGACAACAGGGAAGGGGAAAAGGATGGTGTTCAGAGGTGAAATGGACAGAGATGGAAGGCTTTTCATAGATGAGCTATATTCGGGGAGGGGATGGTCCTTGTGAAAGCCTCGATTTCCTTCCAGGGCCCTCAAACCTCCCACCGACAGGTTCAATGTTTAGAGCGTGGCTGTCCATGTGAACACTGGGAAGGGAGTTAGCTCTGTGTCCCTTGCAGGCGCCATGCTTAGTGAGAGCCAGCTAAGGTCATCACTGGCTACAGAGGGACAAGCGGAGGTTGACAGAGGACGTAAGGCTGTGGAGGCCTGTAGGTATGTTCTATGGCTGGGTTCCTCTCTTTCTTGGCTGCGTCTTGCTATAGTTTTATGTAGCACCAGGGGACCTTTACTTCAACACTCCATTCCATCATTCCATTGGATCTCATGGCTCTGTTGAATCTTTACAGCACCATGCCAGCCTTTGTGTGTGTGTGTGTGTGTGTGTGTGTGTGTGTGTGAAGCTGTGAAGAGACACAAAGTGTTGATGCTTGCAAAACACATTTTGGTAAGATAACAGCTGGTCCTGGCACTGGTTGTTTGGCTGACTCTCTCTACTGGTGTCTAGCTCTAGGTGAAGAAGTAGGGAGATCCAGGGGAGACATGGGAGGGGGTTGGCTTGGCTACCCCCTCAGTGGTAACACTGGGGCTTCCAGAGGCTAGCCGAGAAAATGACTGATAGGAGAGTGATCAACACACATGCATAGCAAGAAGGCATTGGGGTAGGAATGTCGAAAAGCTGGTGGCTACCTCCAGGCCTGTGACAGCTAGAGGCCAGAAAAGCATTGGGAATGACAGCCAGACTGCAGGGCCTGACAGCACAGAGACTGGTTCCCAGATGGAGGAATTTAAAAGGAAGTCCAAGGGTAAAGATGAGAAGAGAGAGGCAGAGGGTAGCGCACGGATTCCAAGGTGCAGACAATGTTTCTGACACAGGACAGACATGGCAGGATTCCCGGTTTTGGATTCCTGGCCACACATCATGGATGTTCTACCTAAGCTGCAGCCTTTCTCTTTCAGTGTGCATCTTTTTATTTTCTTTAAATGTGTGCATACACGAATGTGAGTGCTTTCACGTGTGTGTACTTGCACGTGTGTGGATATGCATGAAGTGGCCAGAATTGGATGTCAGGTGCCTCCTTCAATTACACTCCACATGATCTATGGAGGAGAGGTCACTCTCTGAACCCAGAACTAATCTGGCTAGCCTGATGTCTTTGGGGATTGCTGCTCTCTGTCTCTTAATGTTGGGATTAACTATGGTCCACCATGCTCACCTGGAATTTTCGTAGGTACTGGCGACCTGAACTCTGGTCCTTACATTTCTGTGACAAGTACTTTGCCCCCCAAACCTATTTCCCAGCCCTGCAGCATGGGCTTTTCAGAGATGGATTATGGAACCATTACAGCTGCAATGATGTCCTGGGACCCCTTTCTACATGCCATGCCCTAACCTGGCAGAGAAGAGGTAAGGTATTGAGAAAGCAAAACTATCATAAAGTCGCAGGTTTTAAGATGAGTGGCAGGTAAAAGGTGATGTCACACTTCACATTTGGAGACAATTAATTGTTCAGAAGCAGAAGCAGTGAACAGGGTAGTGAGAGGGCAGAAAAGGGCATGTGAGAAACAGGAACAGTAGACTCTGGGCTGGTGCTGAGCAGGCAAGGGTGGAGTGCAGAGCAGAGATCTCAGAGCCAGCGTGAAGTAGACACGGGGTGAAAAGCGCCTCATAGCACTGTCCTGTGTTCAGAAAACACTGCACCACAGATTTCCCAGGCACAAAGAAAAAAAAAAAAAGACAAGATTTTTGCAACTACAACTGTGGTAGAAACAGAATAAGCCCCAATTTTACTCACCGTGTTCCTTTGGATAAGCAGAGAGAACATTTTACATTTGGATATCATTAAGGTTTGCCAACTACAAGCAAAATTTAAGCCTTTTCTACTGCTATAAAAATAATACTTTATCTAACTACCAATTTGTCTTTTTGAATAAATCTGTCTATACAAGCAATTTGGTTAGCATCTCCTTTCAAAACAGAACCAGTGAGCCTTGGACGATATACCAGGAAGAATTGGCACTGCTGGAAGCCTCTGCCACCTGACGCCCAGAAAGATTCGCAGTTGTTCATCTGTTTCACTAATTGGCCACTTGATGACTCAGCCAGGGTTTAGCGCCATTACTCAGTATCTAGGAGGGTGTCTCAGCAAGCGCATGGCCGGGCCAAGCTCCTGTCCTCACAGGGCAGGGATCCGAGGTTTGTGAGCCTGTACACACTGTACAGCCGTAAGGAAACCTCAAGCGTCGAGGGTGTGGTAATGGTACCACTGGCTGGCAGATCCACAGAGGCTGCCTCAGGAAAGGCAGCATCTTCTGAGGCTCAGGCTTCCCTGTTTTTCTTGGTTATAGTGCCACCAGGACACAGAGAGGGGACTTACATAAAATTGCAGAACAGCACAGCACTCTGAATTCTGCCAACATGGTCTGGTCTGTAATACGTTTTTGCCTTTGGTGAATCCATCTCATCCTGGAGAGCAGTACCCTAACCACAGACAAAGCTCCCCTCATCACCACGTGCTGCATGGCTTAGGGATGTCACTGTCACATGAAAGAAGTGACCTCTTGTGAATGGCAGGCCTATGGGCACAAGCGTCTATGTGTTCAGGATACTTTGTTTTGCTCTGCCAAGTCCCCGGCCTCAACGGATGGGTGTTCACATTGGAGCGATGTTTCAAAGCACAGCCAAAAGTAACCCACACATTTCCTGTCAATCACGTTGTGGCTCTGTTCACAGAAGCCAACTCAGGGAGTCAACCTGATGTGTGTCAGTGAGTGTGTGGCTGGGGAAGGGGTGCATACACAGCACGAGACGCTGTTGAAGCCTCAAGGGAGAGAGGGATCCCTGCCATTTACAACAGGCACAGACCTGGAGTCCATCACACTCAGTGCAACAAACTAGACTCAGAAAGACAAACTCCACACAGTCTCCTTCACATGGAAGCTCAAGAGCTGGGATTCATAGAAGCAGAGCATAAAGGATGGCTACCAGGGGCCGGGGTGGGAGCTGGGGGTGATTCCAGTGACACAGGAAGAGTTCATCCAAGAGATCTAGTGTCCAGGATGGCGTTAGCCTTGTATTATATACTTAGGAATTACAAGGGAATCAGGAGGAATTTGAGGAATGAACATGATCAAACCATTATGCACATGTATGAAAATGTCCTAGTGAGACCCATTATTATGTATAATTAACATATGCTCATACACACTTTAAAAATGAAGGTAGGTTAAACCAGCCCTGGTGGGACACAATTATAATCCCAAGTAGGATGAGGCAGGAGGATTTCTGAGAGTTCAAGGACAGCTTGGTTTACATACTGAGTTCAAGGCCAGCCTGTATTATAATGTGAGGTTTTGTCTTTAAAAACAACCAAAACAGGAGCCTACCGCAGAGGGCCTCTGAAAGACTCTACCTAGCAGCATATCAAAGCAGATGCTGAGACTCATAACCAAACCTTTGGTAGAGTGCAGGGAATCATATGATAAAAGGGGAAGTTAATATGACCAGGAGAGGACAGGAGTTCCACAAGGATCAAATATATCTGGGCACAGGGGTCCTCTATGAGACTCTTTCTCCAGCCAAGGACCCTGTATAGCTATAACCTAGAACCCCTCCTCGGATGTAGCCCATGGTAGCTCAGTATCCAAGTGGGTACCTTGGATACTGAGTTTCTAGTAAGGTAAACAGAAACTATTTCTGACATGAACTCAATGACTGGCTCCTTTACTTCCCCCCACCCCCCAAGGGAGGTGCAGCCTTGCTAGGCCACTTTGCAGCCAGTCCTGAAGATACCTGATAAGCTAGAGTCAGATGGAAGGGAAGGAGGACCTCGCCTAGCAGTGGACTTGGAAAGGGACAGGGAGAAGATGAGGGAGAGAGGGTGGATTTGGGAGGGAATTAGGGAGGGGGCTACAGCTGGGATACAAAGTAAATAACCTGTGATTAATATTAAAAAAATAAAAATTAATCTAAAAAAAACAACCAAAATTTTAGCAGGGTAAATATTGGTTATAATAACGTCTAATTCCAAATGAACAGGAAAAATAAATCTGTAAAGTTTCCATACTGGTGACTGACACCGAAAATCATCATGCTTGGAGCATGTGTGCCAAATGATCATACTGCACAAATGAAGATAAACAATATGATGTCTCAGCAAAAACGATTCTCAGGACAGTGGGCTTGGAGAGTCCTAGCCACACCACAGAGGTATGTAAAGCAAGCACGCTGGCCTGTTTTGGAATCCTAAAAAGCACGTGTGCCTTCAAACTTCACTTTGTATGCTATGCATGGTTACAATCCCCCTTTCCCCTCAATTACAAACGACAGTGATGGACACGACTTTCCCCACCAGGACACAGTCGCCTGAGCCTTACCTGGAGGTAGTGGCACGGGCGCAGGGAAGGCTTGGTCTCTGGGTGAACCAGGGGCTTGTCCAGGTTCAGGGAGCTCTTGCGGTAGGCCTCCTTGGCCTGGCTCACCGTGAGCGTGGACCAGGAGCTACGCTTCATGTACCTGGTGTCTGGCGTCAGGGCCAGGCCTTCGCAAGCTGAGCACTTAACATCACTGTTGCTTTTGGAAGTCTTTAGGGAGAGGTCCCCAAAGGGGCTCTGCAGCGCCTCGGGGTAGCAGTGGGAGATGTGGTCCATGTGGTGGCGGTTGGCCACGCTGGGTGTCCGGTATGTGCTGTCACTGTCCAGGTTGTCGTCGGAACTCCACCAGCTGCTCATACCAGACTTGTGCTTGCCCTCCGGCTTCCGCTCCTTGCTCTTACTCCTTCTGCTGTGTTTGGAATGGTGACTGTGGTGGTGCTCATCCACCCGGCTGTCACTCTTGGTCCCGTTGACGTTACTCTTGGATGACCCCTCCAAAGAATGCGACTTGGTGAAAAGCTTCTGGACGGAGTGGACCAGATGCCGGATCCTGCCTGGACTCTCATTCCGTTGCTCTGTGGTGGCCGAGGCCCTCTGATACTGCAGTGTGTGGAACCCGTCCCTGTGCAGGGGCAGCTGTTTCTCAAACTGGTCCAAAAGGTTGGCGGGGATGCGATTTACCTTGGTACTTGTGTGGGACATGGCACAGTCATCCCTCGTGTCGTAGTGTGAACTGTAGTGCATCCGGGGGAAGGTGCTGCTGGACACGTGGTCGCCCAGCATGACTGGCATCATCATACACTCTGAGTGGACAGAGCTCCTGGGCGAGCAGCGGTGGTGGTCCATCGGGCAGCTCTCAGCCGGGCTGAGGAGATAGGGTTGCCGCACGTCTGGCCCATGGTGCATGTGATCATGGGGGTGCTCGCAGTCATCAGCGGGTGACAGGCCGCACGTATGACCTGCACATAGCTGAGGCTGGTTCCGGCTTCCGGCTAACCCTTTCATGTTCCTGGGTGCAGGCGAATACCTCTCTTCATTGAAGTGCTGCGTTGGAGACCATGAGTATTGCTGGTCTGTCAACAAAAGAGAAATGGGATTTAGTGCCTGGAAAAACCCTAGGAGCGCTGGGGTATGGTGGAGACACAGGAGCTGTTTCCCCAGTAGCTGGTTCCCGGAGTGAAGAGTCACATGTTTAGACCGTGGTGACGCCTCAGGATGTGGGGATGCTAAGAAGCAGGAACTTTGGTTTCCCGCACAGGAGGGTCCACAGAAACACATATCTAACTTCTGGTAGACACACCAGTGGTCTCAACAGGCAGACTATGAGATATGAAAAAACAATGGGTTGAGAAGAAAACAGTCAAGTGCTTGAGAGCATACAGACCTGTGTTCAAACCCTAGCACCCACATCAAAAGAAGGGCGTGGTGGCATGTGCCCGTAATCCCAGCTTTGGGGAGACAGAGATGGGCATTTCCAATGAGAGACACTTCTCAAAAAAATGGTGGAAGGCACCTGAGGAACCCTTTCTGGGGATGTCCTTTGGCAACTGCATACTTGTACATACATATGTGCATACCCTTATACACACGTGTACTGGTGCCCACATATGAACGAGTACCCATAAAACACAATCACATACACACAGAGAGAAACCTAGCTGTAGATCAATTACACTGGAGCATTTTGGTTTGGCTTTAAACACTTGAAAACTAACATCTGATGTTTAATTTGCAACATTGCCTGGTGAAGCAACGTATTAGAACTAATGAATTAATCATGAAATCATTGTTTAATGTCACATGCTGCCAGAAAGGTAAGCTGTGGGGGCAACTTTCTCATCTCCAACTTTCTACCTTTGAGGGTCATAAACAGAGAGGCCCAACGAGGAGAGCACCATGCCTCTGCTCTTCCCCCAAATTCTGCTCCACGAGTGACATAGTGGGGGACCATAGGGCACCCCCACACCCCACCCACTGACTACTCTGGAACACCGGGGGAGGCTTCCTTCCTGCCCATTTCCCCCACTGACCTCCATCTCAGGCTCTTTCTGGCTCGAGCTCAGGAGCCTGAGAAGCAAGTGCTCTAGTCACTGTGGGCTGCCTACCCCTCCTAGACCATCACTATGGGTTCTTCCCACACTCTTCCCCAGGCTGGAGCCTTTCTGAGCTGATTCGATATGATGGCTGAGGTCACCTGCTCTTTGCTGGATGTCCCCACAAGCTGACCCGTACACAGGAAGAGGAGTGGCTTTCTTCAGCAGGGGTGGACCTTGACAGTATCAAGTCTCAGACTGGGCCTGGGTTCATCGCCTGTCATTTAACCCTCCCCACTCCTTGCTTCTCTGGTTTGTCTTCCCTTGACGCTCCACTGACTCTTCTCCTTCCACAATATCCACAAAGCTGGTAATCCTGGGTTGGTCCGTCCCACCTAGAGTTCATGGGGAGGTTAGGCAGAGCCCCAGCCACATGAAGGCTGATGTGGTTCTCTCTGTCCATCCCAGCAGCTCACCTCATGGCTGTGAGGAAAAGGTAAGTTCCTAGGGAAACTGTTGCCATCTAACCACTCTAAGGCCTAGGCACAAAACATCCTATGCCAGCTCTACTGCAACTGTCAAGAGCAGCTCAGACACAGAAACAAGGGACAAGGAAGGGGCCTGAGTGTCAAGGCTAAGGCTCTAGGATGCGAGGGGAGACCATCAGAGCAGACATCAGTGTTCTCGGAAGAATCCCAGCAGACAGCCGGAGAGCTGGGGGTGACTGTAGCCTGGTGGGGCTGCAAAGGGGCCTTCTTATCTTTTGCATCGTAAGTGGTTGTCAACTTAGGAGTACAAGCGGGCTCCAACGAGGGCTTCCTGGACTGGTGGCCTGAGGTGTGCCCTTGGTACTGGGATAGCTGGAATAAAGTGCCTGTAAGCACCATCCTCCTTCTAGCTAGGGTCCAGCCACAGCACTAACGCCTCAGACAGGAGCCATTAGAGACCATCACACGTACTATAATTAAGAGGAAGATTTCAAAGGAAACCAACAGTTAGTAGATAAGTTGTGAGACCATGTTCCGAAATCCAGCTTTAACCACACCACAAAAGTTATTGCCCTTTTATCTTTTGCTTTATTTTTTCCATTATCTTGTCATTTAATACAGTTCCAATCTCTTTTCACATTAAAAAGCAAGCCCATTACTGCTCCGCTCACATGTCTTATTTCAGACCAGTAGCTGTGTTATGAATGTGGCCGCATCAAAGAACAGTGTGAGGGATAAAAATTTAGCTGAAGTGATAAAATTTGATTATGCAACACGTCTGCGGCACAGTCTCATTCTCACCGTGCGGCTCCAAGTTTCCTCATGGAGGCGTGGAGTCTCTCATTGCCTCTCACGAGCACCACAATATCAACAAATGAGATAGTGGTGGGCTGCGGATGACAGCGGCTCCGACGAGCACAGGAAGGACACACACTCTTAGGTTTTTATGAGTCTACACAACAGCTAATAAAGTCTTAGGAGCTGCGCGTTTCTTTTTGTGGAGACGAGGTAGCAAGCGCAGAGTGAGTGGATCATCTTAGTTGCTTAATCTCTAGCTATTCATAACAGCATCTTGTTATTAGGAGAAAACAGCAATTAGAGTTGTCATTCAGCAGCACGCTCCCGCGTCTGCACATGGAAGACAGAACGTAAGGGAGCCCATTACAGTAGGGCTTGGGGAGCGTGGAGCTACTCATTCTAAAAGCCTGTTGTCAGTTCCACAAATGTCACCAACATCTCTGTGCACTGGATGTGTGCCATGGGCTCCACAGGGCCTCTCCCTGACCTCTCCAGGGCACAGTGCTAAAGGGCCAGGCAAGGTGACCTCCCACAAGCTCCTCAAATAACCAGCATTCCCCGGAGATTTCAATGGGAATGGAAGGTCGTGAGGTCGCCGTGGCAGATAACCGTCATCATATCAACCCTTCTCTGCCACTTTCAACTTCCTCTAACGTCACCAACCTTCTTCAGTTTACCACAAAGCACCTGCTCATGACTGTCTCATACCTCCTCAGGATCAGGCTCTCTCTTGGAAGGCTCAGGAACGAAACACAGTGCAGACAGAGGAACTGTGCAGGAAGCAGCCGTGTGAACCTCATGCTACACCCATACCGCCTAAGAGAAGACGAGTCACCATATGCCCCAAAGAAGCCTGTCAGCCCCCCTGAAAATGTTTCCTCAGATCTGGGAAGACAGGATGGGTAAAATACTTGTTGCTTGAGCATGAGGACATGAGATTGGATCCTTTGCACCCACTCAAAATGCTGGATGTGGTTGTACTTGCCTGTGACCCCATTTCTAGGGCGTCAGAGACAAACAGATCCTCTGAGATCAGTGTCCAGGCAGTGTAGGTAATCAGTGACCACCAGGTTGAGTGAATGACTGCATTTCTAATGATAGAAAGTGGTAGAAAACACCCAGTGTTGGCCCCTAGCTGCTTACACACAGCACACACACACACACACACACACACACACACTACATGCATGAGTACCACACACCCACAAATGCACTTGAGCACACCATGCACACACGCATGTGCAACCTAAAATTTAAAAACCTAAAATTTAACCTAAAAACCTGAAATTTAAAAATACAGAGGAGAGGTCCTTCCTGTATCCGATGGGGATTACTTGTGGGAAGGGTTCCCAGGAGTGCAGTACCCATGCTTGATCAGAAATGTCCTTCTGATACAACTAAAGCACAGATGATCCTCACACCTGCCTCCATGGTTAACGTGAGCAACAGATAAACAAATTAAACACATGTTTCAGACAACATCAAGACCACACTAAGCACATAAAAAATTGCGGCCGTCATTCTTTTAAAATTACCTTCCTATCTCCTACCGAGATTGCCTGATACCTCCTGTAGGGGATTAATGTAGCTGTGTCAAGTGAGGTGTCTGAACTGGAATGAAAAGAAAAGGTAGTAAAATGTGGGAAAATAAAGTGGTGATGTGAAAAAGAAGGAGTAGCAAAGGATACATATGTTCAGATGGAAACTGCTGAGAGCAATAAGGCCAGGACTGCTCTTCACAGCATTTCTCTGAGGAGCTCCTAGGGCTGCCAAGACCGTGCAGCCCTGGCCAGCCACACCTAGGTCCAGAACACCTTGCATGTGCAAATGCCATTCACAGCATAATTAATGTATTGCTTCAGGTTAAAATGCAGGAGAATTCCACAGCAGTGCAGACTTCTAAGAAGGACCATCCCTGTCCAGAAAGCCACTTCAAGGCTAATGTGATGAATGACCTAAAAGAATCCAAACGGACCCAAATCCATCTTATCTATTCCTCCACAGCCTCGAGCTAATTGTTTAGGATTTCATTAACCATTGGTACTACTGTGTACCACAAACACAGTATACACATGTGCTTGTGTACACACATACACGTGTACACACACCAGTGATTCTTCTTGGTTCTTCGATCAGCAGATTCAACAGCAGCATCAATAGTTCGTAAGATGCACAAGAATCTTTAGAAATGAAAGTCTCGACTGATTACGTATACATCAAAACCACAATACAAAAAGAACATCTGTGTCCAGGCATCTCCAGTAGCAAAGTATGAATACGGGGAGCACAGGTGTCCTGCCTTTCAGCTCTTTCTTCTAATTGCATTGGTGTTTTCAACGGAGTGGAATAGTGAGCACATTTGCAACGTACCCGCACTTAATTACCAAACAACATCTTATTTATGGGCTTAATAAAGAGCTTTTAAACAGCTCCTCATTGTAACATCCAGAAACAATGGCTTCCAAAGCACAGAAGACAATTACTGTTTGCTGTAAAGCCTGGTCCCATTATTCTGGAGGCCAAAGGTCAGGGTTTGCTTTTTGTGCTTGAGAAATCTACTCTGAAATGAAACCTTGGTGTCACATAAGCAATTATATTTGCTATGTAAACAATTTCTCCTGTCTGGCTTCTTTTAATGCAAATCAGAGGCTTACTAATTGAAACCCACCAGCTTTCTCTCTTAACTTTTATTTGGTATTACAGCAATGTGTTGATCCTGAAACTCATGCTCCAGAATCCAGCAGCAAAAGAGGGCTTCTACAACAGCTGCCATTGAATGTTGTTTCACAAGTGAAGAGAAATCGGAAATACGATTCGCAAGGTGGTGATCCTGACTTCCTTATTTTTTTAAAAACATAAAATTTAAGAAAGCAAAAATAATCCTAAATTTCATCATAAAGAGGCACATGATTTTTGGTGAAAACAGTGTGGACATTACCATTGTTCAACCTGGGAGTAGCTGGGTGGTGCTGACTTTCTCTTTAGAGACATGCCGGGCTGTTTTAGAAGCCACATGTTCTCTCACTAGACTGAGAGGTAATAGCATCATTACTGTGTTACCCATGCACTAATTTTATTTTAGTTCTCATTGTTACTGTTTAAATTTTTATTTTATTAATTGTTGTTGCTGTTGTGTGTGTGTGTCTGTATGTGTGCAGGTGCACATGGGCCACAGTATGACTAGAGAGATGGTTCAGTGGTTAAGAGTATTGGCTGCTATTTCCAGAGGCCCTGGGTTCGATTACCAGCAGTAACAGAGCTCTGAGGAGACTCTGCAGGCAGTACACATATGCCATGCAAGCCATACATACAGGCAAAATGCCTGCACATATCATGTGTGTGGAGGTCAGAGGGCAACTTTCAGGGGTTTGTGGAACCTTGCTAGGGAGAGGGCACCTGATTTGGGAATGCGTAAGTCAGGCCTGTGAATTCCAGTGACTCCTCTGAAAATAACCTAGGTGGGTGACAGGTTGGGAGGCACACCTGTCGCACTCTACCATCGTAGGCACTACACCTGCTGAGGGGGGGGGAAAAGGATCAGGCTACCACACGTAAAAGGGCCTCCTCAGTGTTTGAGTGTGAATTATATTTTCATTCTAGGAAGAGCCAGCTTGGGAGTTAGAAGTCTTGAAGAGTCTCCAAAGCCTTCAAATGTAGATATCAGAGAGGTGTTCCCATGAGACATCCTTTCCAGTCTACCCATTAAAAAAAATCTGCTGTAAATTGAGGTTGAAATATTTCTTAGAGTCAAACAGATACATTAAAAATTAAAGTGCACTGTGAGGTCACTGTGTGGCAAAGCACAGCTCTCTTGTTACTTGAGGGCATTTATAAATGAGTGTGACCTAAGAAATAAATGAGGCAAAAATCTGAGAAGTTGTAAAGTGTTCATACCCTTTGGCAAGGCAATTACAGTTACTCTATGTAAAAAAAAAAAGAAAAGAAAAGAAAAGAAAAGAAAAAAGTAACACTCTTAAATGAAACAAATCACTTTGCACACAGTGTTTCTATAGTATCAGGAAACCAATTTCACATTGCTTACTTGTTTACACACTGCCTGCCGTCACTGCAAAGATTTAATCTGATGTTGCAGACGCTAATGGGAAAGTAAAGTAAAATATTGAAGAGCTTTTATATATATATAAAAGAGGAGGAGAGTGGGACTGTGTGCCAGAAACTTGGGCAAGAGTTCCAGGCAGCTTTCAGCCTTCTTCTTTCTATTGCCAGTAGGGGTAGAGAAACACAAAGCCATACTAAGGCCACAGATGTGGTCAGAAAAAAATACAGTTTCCAAATAAAAAAGGGGTCCTTTTAGAGAATATTACAATGGGGGGAGATGGATTCTCAACACTGCTGCTACTGTTTAAGGTGCTTATGGAAATAGGGTCTGACCTTGGCTTAGGGAGTCGAGGACCTAAATTCAGGTCCCTAGTACCCATATAACAAGGACAAATCACTACAGTCGGGGAGCACTAGAGACAGGCAGATCTCTAGTGCTCAGTGATCAGCAAGGCCAGCTAATGGCTGAGCTCCAGATTCAACGAGAGACCTTGTCTCCAAAATAACACAGACAGTGGGCCAGGAAGAGGTTTGGCATGGGTCTCTGGCTTGCACATGTACACATGTACTCAAACATATGTACAAATTCATGTACACATACATATTCACGCATAGCCACATGTGCACTTACTCACACAAATGTACATATAACACACACGTACACACACATGTACACACACAGGAATTCATGGAAATAAAGTGGGTTTTTTTTAAAATATTAGTAAACAAAATGAAGGTCATTTTATAGACATGAAGATGATATAAACTACAAGTATGTGCCTAAATTTCAACCTCTCCAATAAATTATAAAACTATAGGAATAAAGGATATACTTTAGACTGGAGCCTTTTCACTAATTTGTCCTAGGAAAACAATAGAACAAAAACAGAAGCTGTCACTGAAGATTATCAGAGACAGACAGACAGGCATATTCCAGTTTCTGGCTAGTGTTTTCTTTTGATTGCTATGGTTTTTATACTGGAACTTACAGCATCTGCTCCAAGAGCACAAATTTTCACATCTGTTGCTTTTAAATGCTCACACCACCACAGATGGCGCAGTCTTAGCCTCCAGGTCCCACCTGGAGAGTGTACCTTGCAATGGAGGACAACGCCTAAGAGTTTTCAGATACAAATCAACCACCCCATTTTCATAGCCTCGCTGTAGGCCAATCGCAGCTACACTATCATCTTGGGACCTCAGAATCCACCGATCCTGGGAAGAGTCAGGTTCATACATACACGTTACAATGAGTTTAATAACAGAATGTTTGCACATGGTACAAGGCCACTGCAGGCAGAATGGCAAAGCTGCTGGCTGAGGGCTGAGAGGAAAACAGCACGGGCAGGACCCTTGCTCAGGCCTTGGTCACCTGGATGGCCCAGACTGCTCCTCTGTTCCAAAGGATCCTGGTTGTAGTTAGCTTTGCTGTGCTGACAAATAATAGCAAACCCATCTTTCTGATATCTGCAGGTAGGAATTTAGAATGCATGATATCTTTTACTTTCTCCCTAACCCATGTAGTGTTCATGTCACTGGGCTCACATGGGAACTCATTCCTGTTTCCCACACTATAGACCCAGGCTGTGAGCTACCAGTGTTCTGGGCTCACAGTTCTCTGTCTGAATATGCTTACACCTGGCCTAGATGTGGCAAAAGGACTTTGGGAGGAAACCGGGCAGGTGTCTGGGCATATGCCCTGCAGATGAGGTGACACAGGCGTAAAGCAGTGCTTCTGCCGAGCCCCAGGATGCATGAGTGCTCAGGCACATGGGAGAAGGTAAGCAGGAGTGTAGCCATGTTGTCAGTGAGCCCCTCTTCTTGGGAGGCGATGCTTCCCATGTCTGAAACATCAGTAGTGTTCAGAAAATGCCCAGGAAAGTTATGCTTACTACACACAGTCTGCTGCATGTTTCTGAAAACATTTAAAAATCCCAGGCTCAGACTCAAGGCTCAGTGACATCTGCCATTCTTCCTCTACTTTCAGGCCAGTTTTCCTACTTTCCACCTGAGATTGGGCACTGAAGCTTCTAGGGACCAAGCAAGTGTCAGTGGCGCTGAGTTGCACGTTGTTTGTAATAGCTGAGTGAGTGAGTGACATGTGGCTAAATAGAAGAAATGGGTCACTGCTGTTAAAACAACAACAACAACAACAACAACAACAAAAACCTAACAGCTGAACCCTGGTCAACAGCATAAACCTGTGGTGTGGACAGAGAAAGCAACACACAAAGAGGCCAATGGCCAGAAGCCACACAGATAGCTTGGGACACTTTGTTTCACGGAATGAGGCTCAGACAAATTGTACCAGTAGAGACTGAGTTAAGGACCACATCAGCATTACCCTTGGAGTGCAGTTTGTAAGATGTATGCTATTTTCAATACACACTTGTGGTTTTGTTTGGGAATTCCTAAAGTCTTGGGAGAAATCATGAGTTCTGGTTTCATTTCTGCTGCTGCTATAAAATACCCTGACAAAAACTAAGTGTTGGGATAATTTTTTTTTCAGCTCATAATTCAGGTCATAGTTTACTGGAACATGGAAGTTGAGGCTGGAACTCAACATAGCTGGTCAAATCACATCCACAGTAAAGGGCAGAGAAGAATTAATGAGCACATATTTACTTGTGCTTAACTCTCCAGCCTTTACAGTCCAGGACCCCTTGGCTAGGGGATGGTGACACTCACAGTGGGCCTCATGTTAATTAATAAAGACAACCCCCCTCAGACAAGGTCACAGTCTAACTTGATCTACATGATCCCCTCTGAGATTCTCTTCCTAGGTACTTCAGTGTTGTGTCAAGTTGACAATCTCCAAGTGATCCCATCATGCTTCTGCATAGCGAAGGCAGCAGGTCCTTCCTCTGTGTGAGGGTGGTGGCCTGTGTCACCCCAGCACATTGCAGCCTTTGCTAAAAGTGGACGACAGTGATTATGACCACTGCTAGAAGATAACCAACCATGTTTGGAAAAACAACATTCTCGAGATTCTATCAGCTATAACAGAAGTGTAGCTCAATACCCCACCTCAACCCAAGCAGAATAGAAAGTGATTAAGCTACACTACATCACAGGCTTGAATCCTCAACCCCTGTCCTGAGGTAAGTTTGTTCTTCAGACTTCCAAAGGTACCATGTGAAAGAGAAGCTCCACAGCAATAGATACAAACCGTGAACCCCTTTTTAACACTGTTGAGGGGTGAGGGACTAACCATGACTCAGATCCTCAGAGCTCCATGAAAGACCAATAAATCTGACTACATTAAAAAACACCTTTCCAGGGGGCATGAGGTTAAAATGGAGGCCAAATGATAAACCAGTGGAACAGTCCTCTTCTTAAATTACCCACAAAATGCCAACTTTCCCAAAAATGGCCGACAAATTGAGAAGAAAAACTGCAATGAATGAATTAGGAAAGTAGGCAAAGAACATGGAAAATTCACATAAGCACAGAGTTTCATGGTCCTGTCAAGGCTGCAAAGATGCCCACTGCAGAGACTTGTCAGAGTGGCAGATGGTCGGATCTGTGACAGGCAGGCTGCACAGTCCCATGCTCTGTGGGAACAGGGATAGGGTGAGACAGCCACTCAGTTTCACCCAGTAACCACACTCAGTCACAGAAATTAAAGCAGAGGTCTTCCTGTACTTAGGCAGGAATGGTGGTAGGATCTGGTAAGAGCAGTGGTGGATGGAAAACAACTTTGCTCTCTCTTCTGGTTTCTGTCTTTCCTGTGGCAGACGCTTGTCTTCTGGATACAACATGGCTGTTAATCTCAGAATCAGAGGAGCTGTGGTTAGTTACATAGACCCTCACAGGAACAAGCCTACTGTGTTCCTTCACAGAGTGGGGCTGTGGCAGCAGACCCTCACCTGAGGTTCCATTTTCATGAGGTCTCCAGTGGTTGTAAAGTATGTGTGAGGTGGACAGCTAGCCGGGAGCCTGAGTCACCCGGACTCCATTAAGCAAGCCCCTCAAACTCACTGGTTCTCTAAGAAATGTCACACACTTCCTGGACTTCAAAATGCCTCCTGATGACACACTGTGACAGCTATGGAAAAAAAAAAAAAACAACTATTGTACATCCAGCACTTTTGTGACCTGGCTTCCTGCTGCACTTGACCCTTCCCCCCGCATGTGGTCCGACACGTTTGCAGGTGGAGGGACTAGGGTACCAACATCTGGGGTGGGCCTTTCTCTGTCTGTCACACAGTTCTCATACTGCCACCTCCCTCTTCATACTTCAAAAGCCCTTTCTGGGAGCAGCCATCATGGAGGTCCCTTCTTACTCATCCTAGTCCTCACTCATCCTGCCTGGCCATGGAGGATGACTCCTCTCATGGTCACTAGTCATACCACCAATGTTCAGATCTGGCTAAGACATTTCATTCATGATTATAAATTATGTTCACCAAGTGTGGTGGCCAAACACACGATACATCTGGCCCCAGAATGGCCAGGGAGGTTGTCCTCACTGCAGGGACATGGAGAGGCCATGCTAGGCTTCTTCAAGACCTGGGACATGCTGCCTCTACTACCTTCTCTGGATGAGAGCATTGGCTTCTTCCAGGCAGCAAGCTGTGTGCAGAAGCCCAGGCCATACTGAGCCTTTACTTTTAGGGTCCAGCACACTTGACCCTACACCTGGAGGAGGTATAGTGAATGGTGGAAGAGCATAGGAACAGGTCCAGGGTAATGAGGAAGCTGAGTGGCCTGGGGTCCTTCCTTTGGACACAAGGTACCCATGTGGCTTCCAAAGCAACAGCTCTTGTTGGAGGAGAGATCGCATGCTGGATGGAAAGGAGTCTTCCACTCGTCTTCTCAGAGGCCCCAGCTGTGATTCCAGGCTCCTTGTCTCAGGCCTGCATGGCTGCTCCGAAAATCAGGTAAACTAACCTTATTAAGACAAATGCTGATGTTTGGCTGGAAAGAAAAACTTGAGCCACTGTGTGGATTAGAACAGAGTTCCTGCCCTCATACTTCGAAATGATTTCTATGTAAACAGGCCTGATCGTTATGCTTGGTTTTCAGGTGTATGTACATACATGTGTATGCACATGCATTGTTGTGTTGCAATGTCCTCCGAATTGAAACATTCCATCCTTGATGGAGGAGGATGTGAGGTAAGACAGAGGCGGGGGTGGAAGAAGGGCTAACTAACATTAAGAATGTTTTAAAACCATATGGGGACCTTTTATTTTATAACTGGAGTTACCCTGGACAGAGGATCATACTCCTCCTAAAAGCCATAGATTGACAAATAAAAAGCCCACTGCAAGTAAGAGACACCTCCCTCTAAATTGTTGGTAGGAGGTATTCTGGAGACCCATATCCTACTGATTCACAGGACATGAATAAATTAAGCAGTTTCTGACAGGGAAGCCTCTTCCCTCCTGACTAGCCTTCATGACACCAGAAGCTGTATGAAGGTTATATATGGTGCTGGAAGGCAGAGGTCACAACAGTCTTACTCAGCTGTGAACCCTGCAAGCTACAGTAATGACCACCATGGCAAGATATGCTCATGGGTATAATGGCACAAATGCTGTGGGGTGACCAACCATTCTTTTATTGGATTTAAGGCCTGTCACACAGGAGAAAACATGTTTGGTACTATAAACTTGTCCAAGAATCCATGGCTGGGGAGCTCATAGGCTTCAGATAAGAACTTATTATTATTATTCTAAATGGATACAGTATCAAACTGTCCTCTAAATACTATCTCAAGTACTAGTACACCTGTCAGACCTTAGATAAGCTTCTTTGTGCAGAGGATTGTGGCTAACTCAGAAATTCACAGCTGGTCAAACTGAAGAGAGTAAGTGTCCGTGGAGTGCCCAGACATAACTGTAATATCTGTATCACATTTACCTCCCCACCAAAGCTCAGGGAATAGCACAGAATAGAAGGTAGAAGACTGTAAGTTAGAAGTTTGGAGGTCCTGGGAAAACCAGAATCTTCTAGACACCATAAACCAAATGTGATTTCCCACACAAGATATATACAATATCAGGCCAATCAACATCCCAGCGTGGAGGGAGGAGGGCCCATGAGCTCCAGCCCCTAGCTGAGGAGCTTGATGGTTGATGTCTGCTGGAGGGAACAGTCAATTTTTTAGGGTTGTGGCCTCTGGTAAGTCCATCATGTTCCAGTAGATACTTCACACACATTTATAGATACGTGGCATAAACAGGAATGAGTGCATTATAGTAAAAAAAAAAAAAATAAGATATTAAGTTGAAGTGGGGATGGATTCTGGAGGAATTAGGGGCAGCAGTAGAGAGTGAAAATGATTAAAATACATTGTATGCATATCTGGAATTTCAAAGAGGTAACAAAAAATTATATTGAAAAGACTCAGGATATAAACAACTCACAAGTCTCAGGAAGTTCCTGAAACATACTAATTTCATAAGGCTGCTCCTTCCTCAAGGCTAAATAAGCAGTAAGTACTGCTAGGGAAAGAAGACTCTCTGACCTGTTAAACTGTCAGTATATCATGCAGAGAACTGCCAGGATGAAGCTTTCATGATTCACACAGGAAGGGGTGAACTTTTTTTTTTCAAGTGGCAATTTTTGAATTTAAATATCTTTTTCTTTTTTTTAATTTTTAATTACACTTTATTTACTTTGTATCCCCCCTCTAGTTCTCTCCCTCCTCCCCTCCCAATCCTTTCCTTCCTCCCCCTTTTCCATGCATGCCCCTCCCCAAATCCACTGGTAGGGGAGGGTTTCTTTTTTTTCCTTCTGTTCCTAGGCTGACAGGTCTCATCAGGAGTGATTGCATTGTCTTCCTCTGTGGCCTGGTAAGGCTGCTCCCCCCTCAGGGGGAGGTGATCAAAGAACAGGCCAATCAAGGGGTGAACTTTTTTAGGCATGTAGCTGCCTTTGATGAATATATGTGCTAGAAACCCCAATAAACTCATTGGTTTACCAATTTGAACCTTTGTGAAACTGTGTATTTGGTCTGTTGATGCCCTACGGGGGGTGAGAAAACATTTGCTCCTATCACCCCAGGAATAGTCACACTACAATGTAGGACTGAAACACTAATTAATTAAAATTATTTCTAGTAGCTTAATATAATTAGAACAGAAATCCCTAGGATTGGTCTGATTTGATTATCAGAATGACTATAAGTTTATGTATCATTATGACAATTATCAGGAACTAACAAAAACAAGTATCAAAGATTCAATAACATAACAACCACAGCAGATGGCAGGGAGCATCAAAGTCTGTATAATCTGAGCTCAGTTCCACTGCAAACAGCAATGGAGCCAGGAGGCCTGGGTCCAAACCACAGCTTGGCCCTTTATCAGCTGATGGATATGATGAGTCACGTGACCTTTTATTTCTTTATATGAAATAGGCTGAAAGCCCCACCATGTTGCTGGGATATAAACTCCAGCTCTACTCTCTACACTTCCCACAGACACTATATAAACATATATTTGATTTTCCTCTTCATATAATATAAGCATACTTGGTCTGCTGTGGCCAGAGAACAGGCAGTGAAGACAAAACCACAGAAAATCCTAGGAGCTAACACATTGTGTCTTGGCTAAGAAGGGTGTAATCCACAGACCTTTCTGACCAGAATGCAATTTGGGAACACCAGCCGTTCCAGTGAGAGCTACACATCAGCAAACTTGATTTTGTGCCTGATGGAAGACTAAATGGTACAGGCAAGCTGCCTAATGCAGGACGTCACGCTGCATAAAGCTGACAGACATACCCCTCAGCTGGTCTCGACTGGGGCTGCCTGAGATACACCAGACTGCATCATCAGCCAGGCTGCCAGCCTAAATGACTCTTCCTATAGACAAAACTGCAAGGCTGGTCTACGAAGCTGCCTTCACTGAAATCCAGTTACTGTGCTGCTACTCAAGATGGGTAAGTGTCCCTTCCAGTTGCCTGGAGCAGTCAGTGACTCCCTAACCAGCATCTGCATTTCTTTCATCTCCAAAGACACTTTGCAAATGCTGGGTCCTGTTTTTAAAACAATCTCCCAATCCAATGAGCAACAGGATGTCAACCTCTGGCCTTGTTTCTAAGCCTACCTGCAAGTCCTGGTCAGTCTCCTCTGCAGAAGTGGGAACAATCACACACACACACACACACCTTCTGAGTTTCAAAACTGCACATTCTGGGAGTATACCTATGTCCTCTGGGAGGGGTCTTTTGCTATTGTATTGGGCAGGCATCTGATCGGAAAAGAGCCGCTATGAGGTTTTTCAAAGGTGAATGTAGAGGAGTCAGTTCCTCAGGTATTTGGGCTATGTAGCTTCTACCAAGATCACATATGGCTGATGGTGGCTGGGTGGGATGGTGCAAAAAGTATTTCTGTCATCTCAAGTCTGTGCTGGATATTTTTAGGTAACTTGACACAAGCCAGAGTTATCTGAAAGGAAGGAACCTCAATTGAGAAAATGCCACCTGAGGATTGGGCTATAAGACATTTTCTTAATGAGTGATTGATGGGGCAGGGCCCAGCCCATTGTGGCTGGGGCCATCTCTGGGCTGGTGGTCTTGGGTTCTGTAAGAAAGCAGGCTAGGTGAGCCATGAGAAGCAAGCCAGTAAGCAGCACCCTCCATGGCCTCTGCTTCAGCTCCTGCCTCCAGGTTCCTGCTCTGTTTGGGTTCCTGTCCTGACTTCCTTTGATGATGAACAATGATAGGAAAGTATAAGCCAAATAAACCCTTTCCTCTCCAATTTGCTTTTTGGTCATGGTGTCTTGTGATAGCAATAGAAACTCAAACTAAAAAAGGTGCCATGCAACAGTGCACAGAGGCTGTCAAATTCCATACAATTCTGGCCTTTCTTCTGGCTTTGCTCTGGGTCCAGCAAGTGCTTGGACTTTGGAACTCCACACTAGCAGTGTCCTGCTCACTGCTAGCTGGATGGAAGGCACAGACAGCCCACCCAAGATCAGACCCAAATGTGGGCCCACGGTGGCAAATGGGACCATGATGCTTCACAGTGTCCTTTGTAGGAGAAAGACTGGCCAGCTGTGTGTGGCTCTCCTTCAAAGAATGTTGGCTCAGAAGTGCATGAAGAAAGCTTCGTTTCCCCGTGCAGTGGGTTTGGCTGGCTGTGTGAAAGAGTAGAAAATTCTTTCATATTTTGTGTTATCTTATTTTTTGAAACCAGAGTAATACACCGTTCACCAACTAGTGACTGCAGGCTTCAGACTCACAGAGAAATTTTATACAAAAAAGGCAGGAGCCTGATGGCCATCAATGCCCAGTGCTCAGCAGGGACACTCCCTCAGACCAGTAGGCAGAGGATGAAAGAACAGCTATAACTTCTTCCCTTCAGTGAAACGCATGCTCTTTCTATCTTTGTTATCCTTACAGAAGGGAGTTTTTTTTACTTCTGCAGCCACTATGAGGCCCTCATCTCTATGCGGCCTAACAGACCCACCTGTCTTGACTCCTGTCTTGTGAGAAACTCTACAGATGTCCTGTGGCCACACTGGCTTCTGCCCTCGTTGCCTCCCCTCATGCTAAGATCTGTGACTGACTGCTCCTGCCCAGGCCACACAGTTCCTTGCTGAAGTTGGGAAAAGCACTGTTAGAGGAGACTTCTGGTCCTTTTTTTCCCCACGTTTTAAAAAATCACTTGGATACCTCGAGTATGAGGATCAGTTAGATGAGAAGATGGGATCTGACACATGACAGTTTCGTGCCTTCTTGCCTTCTTTAAGTTTAATCTTTTAACATGTCCAGGCTTTTGTTGAATGCTAAAGATGGGATCAATGCAAAGCCCATTATAGCACTGGGTATTCGATACTACGATGGAGCAGCTGAGAGTGGCCATTGTCACAGTAAATTCTACCAGAGTGGACGCAGGACTAGCCACAGGATTATCATCATGGATTGCTGCAGCCATGAATCATCTGAAGGAATGGGCGGGCATGGGAGCGTTAGCAGGCCTTCTGGTGTTGGTCTCCTTGGTTTGCCTGTGGTATATATGCAAGATTAGAGTCTCACAACAGTGTGATGCAGCCATGATCATTCAGGCCTTTACAGCCACTGAAGCAGGACATTCTCCCCAAGCATGGTTGGATACCATAAAAACCTAAAATGTTACGCTCAGGATGTGAGGCTAAGCACTGCACTCAGGGTCAGCCGCTTTCGACCCAGAGAAAAGCATGTCTGGTTGCATGCGGGTTGATGCCCCAGGTCCCGCCTCTGAGAAAAAGGTATCAGACGGGTCTGATGCTCTTTGGGTGGATGACACCTAAATGAACATCAGTACAAAGTCCCAATTTATTTCTAATATCAGAGATCAGACCTCTACTCTTGCCTGATGCGTCTAAAACAAAAAGGGGGAACTGTAGAGAGCTGCGGAATGCTATGCCTTAAAGATGGAGCTGGTTTCCGCCTTCCACCTTCCCGATGGTGAGTGCTCTCTGTCACAAACAACTCCGCATTTGGCTAAGGCTGAGGATCTGGCTTGCTTCCATGTATGTGGACCTATCTGCATTGCACACGTGGCCCGCCTGGGTTGGCTACCCAGAGGCTATTTAAGCTGTGGGCTGGCTTTCCCCGGGGTCCAAGGATTGTTCAAGGTTCCTGAATAAACTGCATTGAAAAAAAAAAAAGAATATCAGTAAGACCAGGGGACAAGAAGTTAGTGTGTATGTCTGTGCGCCTCTGTGCATGCATGTTTATATGTGTGGATGTGCATACATGTGTAAATGCACATGCAAACATTCAGGGATTTGTGTATGTAAGTAGCTGTATGAGCCCATGCATACTCACACATACATGCATGTGTGTGCTCCTGCGTGTGCCTGCATGTCTGTGTGTACTGTGTGCACATTCCAATATATACACGTGCACAAGCTTGTGCTGACTGCAGTGTCTCACCTCTATACTCTTCCCAGAAAGCCTTGGTGGTTACTCTTGCCTGAGTCTCTTTTGCTATCAAGTAAGACACCGTGGCCACCCAATCCCTACCATGGTCAGGTGTTCATCATCAGAGAAAAACCACACCTGCCTCCTTGCTCCTCCTTCGTGAGGTCATTCCCCAACTTCCAGACAATGTTTTACATTCTCATCATGTTACCCTACGCACTTGACCTTTGGCTGCTGTTGCATACTTTCCCCCATCACTCACCTGGTGCCCACAAACATCTGAGAACCAGCACAGACACCATAACCCTTGATGCCCTGTGGGTGACCAGAAGCATCTATAGGTAGAATCTCTTGGGCCTTAGCGTGACCACTACATTGCTGCACTTGCTGGCTGTGTGTTCGTACACATAGTGGGCACGATGTCTAGTACCACAGTCAGTGGGTATGTAGGGTGTGCAGAGGTCACTACTGTCTGTCTTTTGGTTTCTTTGGGCGCACAGCCAGAACTGGTTCGGCTGGGTCATACTGCAGTTTTAGCTTTAGTTTTGTGACAGACACCTATATTGACTTCCAAAGTGTCTGCACTCATTAATAGTCCCAGCAGTGGTATACAAGGGGTCCTCTCCCCTGACTGCCTCAGGAGGATTTGTTTTCTTGGTGAAAGCACTGTAACAGGTGAGATGAAATCTTAATGTCACTTCGACCTGCCATTCCTTGAAGCTGAAGGTGTTGCATATTTCTTCATATATTGATCGACCATTTTTGTTTCTTCTTCTGATCATGATTGGCCTTTCATTCCTTTTTGTATTTAAGTTTTTGGGTTCTTTAGGCATTAATCTTTTACACGAACAGTTGACAGTGTTCAGGTTGGGTCTCACTGTGTCCCGTGCTGTCAAAGGCTTTTGTTGGATGTGACCTCACTTGTTGTTCTGTTAATTTACCTTAAGGAACTGCAGTTCAACTCAGAAAGTGTTTGTCTGTCTTTTGAAGTGTTTCTTGTAATAGCTTCAAAGCTTCAGGGTTTACATGGAGGTCTCTGATGCCCCCTGAGTTGATTTATGACAGAAGGAAAGGCAGGGCTGTAGTCCCAGTCTTCTACACGTGGCTCTGTTTTCCCAGGGTCACTTGCTTTTAGTGCCTTGGTCAAAAAGCCAGATAACTATATATGTGTGGGTTTCTTTTTTTAATGTTTAATTTTTTATAATGTATTTACTTTATATCATGATTGTGGCCCCCTCCCTCATCTCCTCCCAGCCCCTTCCTCACTATGTGTTGGTTTCTTTTTAAGTCTTTGATTTTATTTTATTGTTTATGTATATTTTATGTGCAGCATCAGGCTGCTTTTGTCTTTGGTTCTGTGATATAATTTGAAGTTGGGTAGTGTACCGGCCCTACCATTGCCCTTTCTCCTTATGATTGTTGGGGCTATTCAGTCTCTTATAAATTCCTCAGAAATTTTAGAATTAATTATTTTTTATTAAAAATTTTGGGCTGTCTTTGAGGAACTGTTATGAAAGGAATTGTTTTCCTGATTAAATTTGTTGTTGGTACACTGAAAGAAGTGTTTTATGTTTCTCATTTTATTTTGCTGAAGGTTTTTTTTTTAAATACCAGATGTAAGATATTCTGAAGAAGTCTTCCAGATCTTTTATGCATACAACCACCTCATCTGCAAAAAAGGGTAAGTTTAATCCTTCCATTCCTACTCTCATTCTATTTTTCTTGCCACATCACTGTGGCTAGTATTTCAAGTACTACACTGAATAAGAGTGAAAACAGTGTGAGAAATTCCTTCACTTCTGCTTTCAGGTTTCCTCATCGGTATAAGGCATATTACAGGCGTATGAAATACAGTTTTCTCTATTCTGATATTTCAGGGTGTTTATCATTGAATGGATGTTGAATTCTGTCAAAGGAATTTTCAGAATCAATGGAGATGACTGTGTGGTTTTTGTCCTTGCTTTGCTGGGAAACGTGTTAGTGTCTGATCTTGTCACTCATTTACTGGTAAGTTTAGGTTTCCCATATCATTGTTTTAATTGTGGCAGCTCATATATGCCCAGACATTTATCTACTTCTTCTCAAATTTTCGTATTATTAGAATGGAAGCTTTCAAAACATTCCCCCAGTGATCCCCTGAGCCCAAGTTTTACCTATATTTTTTCTCCCTTTTATTTTTATTAATTTGTGCCTTCTCTTTCTGTTGCTTAGTTTTGCTAACGATAAGTCAATTGTATCGCTTCAAGGAACCAATCTTTCCTTTGTCCTTTGTATTTTTCTATTAATTTCCATTTCATTAATTTCAGCTGGTTTCTATTGTTTACTTGCTATTCACCGCGTATGTGTTTGTCTTGTTCTTGCTACTCTAAGGCCTTGAGGAACATTAAGTTATTTAAGGCCTCTCATCTTTCAACACAGGCCATATGTTTGCAAGAGGGACATTTACAAACTTCCATGAAGGAGAACCTCACTGTCTCTCACAGGCTTTGGTATGTTGTTTTTATTTTCATCTAATTAAAATTTCCTTCTAATCTTTTCAATGAGCCAATGATCACCAAGCATGTTTGATTTCCCTGTAATTATGTATTTTCTGTAGCTTCTTTGATGCTTATTTTTGTTTTATTTTATTATATTATGATCTGATGAAATATAAAAAGTTGTTTGAACTTTTCTTGTATTTGATACATGTCCTAGAATAGGATATTTTAGAGGAAATCCCATGGCCTGCAAGTGCGGTGTACTTCTTGCAGGAAGCAAACAGTTGGGTCTTGTTTTATAGTACAGGCTGCTAGTCTGTATCTCTTCATTAGAAAACTGGGATCATTGGTATCTCGGGTTATTACTAAAAGGAATGGGCCAAAAGGTGGCTAAGTGGATAAAGTGCTTTTTGTGTAGGACTGAGGACAAGAGTTTGGGTCCCTAGTTCTGCCTAAAAGCTAGAACTTGCAACCCCAGCATAGGTGTTAGGTTCTGAGACCAGAGGATCATAGGGGTTTTTAGCCAGCCAGTCTAGCTGAAACCATGAGCTCCAGGTTCAGTGAGAGGTCGTGTCTCACAAAAGAGGGGGAGAGTGATAGAGGAAGGCAGAAAGATACCTGATGTATACTTCTGGCTTCTGCTTGCAAACACAAACATGCACACTTACATGCTCACACACACACTCCTCTCGTTTTGTAGGATTTGTTTCCTAATACCCATTTGTTTCTCTAGTTTTCTAGAAAGAATTAGCAATCCTTTATATGTTCTCATCTTGTTTCTGTTTTCTTTGCAGCATTCCTTTAAATATTTTCTGCAGTGCTAGCACAGTAGTTATGGGTTTCTTTAGCTTGTGTTTATGATAGAATGTCTCTATTTTCCCTTTTGCTTGGAAACTAGCTTTACTGGATATGGTAATCTAGGTTGGCAGTTATATATTTTAGATCTTAAAGAAAATCATCCTATGCTTTCCTGGCTTTTAGAATTTCTGCTGAGAAATCTGCTGTTGATTTGATGAATTTGCCTTTATATGAGATTTCACACTTCGGTTGCATTACTCTTTAGGTCCAGAAATTTTACCTAGTTTTTTTTTTTTTTCTTTCTTTCTTTTTAAATTATTTTTGTAATATTTTTACTTCTTTTTATTAATTACCGTTCATTCACTTTGTATCCCACACCTGTAGGCCCCTCCCTCCTCCCTCCCAATACCACCCTCCCTCTGCTTTTTAAAATTTTATTTATTTATTATAATTTATTCGCTTTGTATCCCTGCTATAGACCCCTCCTTTATCCCCTCCCAATCCTGCCCATCACTCCCTCTTCTCCTCCGATGCCCCTTCCCAGTCCACTGATATGGGAGGTCCTTCTCCCCTTCCATCTGACCTTAGCTTATCAGGTCTCATCAGGACTGGATGCACTGTCTTCCTATGTGGCCTGGTAAGGCTGCCCCCGCCTCAGGGGGAGGTGATCAAAGAGCCAGCCACTGAGTTCATGTCTGAGAGAGACCCTGTTCCCCTTACTAGGGCACCACTTGGAGACTAAGCTGCCATGGGCTACATCTGTGTAGGGGCTCTACATTATTACCATGAATGGTCCTTGATTGGAATATCAATCTCAGAAAAGACCCCTGGGCCCAGTTTTGTTGTTGTTGTTTGTTTTTTGTTTTTTTGTTTTGTTTTGTTTTTTGTTTTTTGTTTTGGTTCTGTTGCTCTCCTTGTGGAGCTCCAGAACCCTCCAAGGTCTTTCATCTCCCCCTTTTTCCTAAGATTCCCTGAACTTTGCCTAAAGTTTGGCTATGAGTCTCAACATTTGCTTTAATACCCTGTTGGGTAGAGTCTTTCAGAGGCCCTCTGTGGTAGGCTCTTGTCCTGCTCCTGTTTTCTCCCTCTTCCATTGTCTATCCCATTTGCCTTTCTGAATGAGGATTGATCCTCTTACCCAGGGTCCTCCTTCTTGCTTAGCTTCTTTAGGGGTACAGATTTTAGTATGATTATCTTATAGATATTATATGTCTAATATCCACTTATAAGTGAGTATATACCATGTGTGGCTTTCTGTTTCTGGGATACCTCACTCAGGATGATCTTTTTTAATTACCACCATTTGCCTGCAAATTTCATGATTTTCCTATTTTTAATTGTTGAGTAGTATTCCATTGTGTAAATGCACCACAATTTCTGTATCCATTCCTCAACTGAGGGACATCTGTGCTGTTTCCAGATTCTAGCTATTAAGATTAAAGCTGCTATGAACATGGTTGGGCAAATGTCCTTGTTGTGTACTTGAGCATATTTTGGATATATGCCTAGGAGTGATATAGCTGGATCTTGAGGTAGCACTATTTCTAATTTTCTGAGAAAGCGCCAGACTGATTTCCAAAGTGGTTGTGCAAGTTTACATTCCCACCAGCAATGGAGGAGGGTTCCCCTTTCTCCACATTCTCTCCAGGATGTGTTGTCACTTGAGTTCTTGATCTTAGCCATTCTGATTAGTGTAAGGTGAAAACTCAGGGTGGTTTTGATTTGCATTTCCCTGGTGACTAAGAATATTGAGCATTTCTTTAAGTATTTCTCTTCCATTCAATATTCCTCTACTGAGAATTCTCTGTTTAGTTCTGTACCCCATTTTTTAATTGGGTTACTTGATTTGTTGCTGTTTAACTTCTTGAGTTCTTTATATATTCTGGATATTAGCCCTCTGTCAGATACAGGGTTGGTGAAGATCCTTTCCCAATCCATAGGTTGTCATTTTGTTCTGATGACAGTGTCCTTTGCTTTACAGAAGCATTTCAGTTTCATGAGGTCCCATTTATTGATTGTTAATCTTAGAGCCTGTGCTGTTGGTGTTCTGTTCAGGAAGTTGTCTCCTGTGCCAATGAGTTCAAGGCTCTTTGCTACTTTTTCTTCTAACAGGTTTAGTGTGTCTGGTTTTATATTGAGGTCTTTGATCCACTTGGACTTTAGTTTTGTGCAGGGTGATAAGTATGGATCTATTTGCATTTTTCTACATGTAGACATCCAATTAGACCAGCACCATTTGTTGAAGATGCTATCAAATCCACTACTTCTCCTGGGAGACAGGACTGGTCTAGGCTGAGGGGACCTCAGACTTCTGCCTTTTCCCCGATTCTGACAACTGTGATCACAGGGACTATAAAAGCTGGCTAGTTAAATGGCTAACTAGTGCTTACTACTACAGCTGGCTAACTCGTGCTCATCTTATGTCACATAAGCATGTTTTTTTGTTATACTTTAATAAAACTTAGTATTGCTTTTTTCAGTTCCTAACTAGGTTTTGGGGTTCACATTTGTTCACATAGAATATTATTTATCATAAACTGCAAGTTCTCATTTCCAAGGAAACAGATTTCTTACTAAGGAAAATTTTAACCAGAATTTTTGGTTTCATGATTATAGTGAAAATGCAAGTGATTCCATTATATGAAAAAGGTTTTAAGCTAAATTAACTACTGACCTCAGATGAAACATTGAGAGATTTATATGAGATGTTTGTCAGCTCAGAGACACATGTCAAATTGATTTAGCATGAAAATACATGTATTGCAGGCATGTTGGTGCTGTGTTTTTTCCAAGCACATTTTTTAAAAATTAACTATATGATGCCTCATTCAATACCATGTGTCAAATACATGAGTGTTGTTTTTTTATAAGGAGGACACTACAGAGGGATGGGCACGAGAAGACAGTCTCTCTTAGCTCAGGCCTGGAATCATCACTCACCCATTAATGACATTGGACAAATCCCTGGACTTCCATTCTGCAGCCTCTTGGGGTGGGTAGCAGACAGTCCCTTGTTATATTCTCAGGCTTGCCTGGGATGGAGCGTGCTGGCCAGGGTGCCAGGGTGATCTAGGGTGCTCATAAGCACGTGGGGTCTTCTCACCCTTGACACCTCTTTCATGGAATCACAGAGACATCAAAGCTGGTGTAATCCCCCAGACTCTCAAATCCACAGCAGAGCGCCTGCTGCTTTACTTTCCCACCAACTACAAAGTTTCTCAGCAGTCAAGGATTTGGAGGCTAATCCTCCTGCAGAGACATCTGCTTAGGACTGGAAGCCCTTCTCCCCAAGCACAGCCAGTGTGTATCATCAAGCATGCCCTCGCTCTCAGGGGAGGCCCATCTGTTTCCACCCGGAGAACAAATACTTTGTACAAATTTGGGTTTAGATTTAAGCACTCATATTGCTGTAGCCTGATGATGACTTGTACATGAAGCAAACCCCTAGTCATAGAGACTATTCCAGAAATAAAAATACACATGGGATTGGAAGCTGCGTTTTCAGATGTTGCAATTTGCAAAGGGCCTCAGTCATCACTGAGATCATGTTCTGGAATGACATTAAGGAAGACAGGTGCCTGTTGGGAGCACTGAGCTGTCTTCCCGGCACCGTGTTTCACATTTTATTCCTGCAAGTCTGACTGCAGCTACTGTTAGTGATGCCAGACCACCCAGCCATGGTAGAACAGTGATGGCAGAGATAGTGACAGCGAGCGAGTCATAACTTGTCCTAAGGTCTTCTTGCCTTTTAATTAAGCAAATAATTAATTTGTGTGTGTGCGTGCGTGCGTGTGTGTGTGTGTGTGTGTGTGTGCGTGCATACCATGGTGGTCAGGGTAAAAATTGTAGGAGTCAATGTGCATTTATTCATTTGAGATGATGCCTTTCCATAGGGAGAGAGATGGGTGCCAGAAGCATGCTTCTTCTACCTATATAGCCAGCACCCAAAAATCCATGTAAATGTACCTATGCTTGGTGTTCATGTCTGAGATTAACATGCAAGTTGAGTCGCAGAGAGGCATGAGAATGTGGAACTCAGTATCAGTCAGAGTGCACTTGAGAGCCTAATCTGGCTGGCTGGCTCACTGGAAGGGAAGGGGAGCACCCAGGGAAGAACCCTATGGTATTATAGTCTGGTCATTTACTGACAAGACAGATAGAGCTTACACATCGGGGATCGTAACCCCCGGAACCTTGTGGACTGAGCACATTCCACGAGAACGTGCTGCTTTCTAGTAAAAGCACTGGCCTCTCTCCTTCCTAAAAGCTCCAGGAGAATCACATATGAAGGTTTTGTTGTTGTTTTCCTACTTTGTGAGAGACTGAGGCTGAAAACAGCATCTGGCTGGTGCTCCCAAGGAATCCTGAGTCATCTCTCCCTCTTGGCCTGTCCCTTCTGTCATCTGTCTCCAGGGCGTGGTGAGCATATGAGACACCTGCCTCAGCCGTGGCCATAGACCTGCAGCAGTGCGCAGCCCTGTGTGGTCTCTCCTGAGCTCTTCAGAAGGTGAGGCCAGCAGCCAGCGCCAGCGCCATGCCATTCCCGGGGTTGTTTTGTCCTGAACTCAGTCTCCGGGCGTTCCCAGGGGGACCCTGAGATGACTTACCTATTGGGATTGCAGGTGCAGAACAGAGGTCACATCCACCCCACAGAAGCCACTGCCCACAGAAGTCCTTCCACCTCAGAGCCAGCTCCCACAGCCTAGCTCTCCTTCCACCTCAGAGCCAGCTCCCACAGCCTAGCTCTCCTTCCACCTCAGAGCCAGCTCCCACAGCCTAGTTCTCTGTGTGGGCCCAGTGTCTTCCAGGGATACCATGACTTCCAGAAAGTCATTTATCCCCACAACTGTCTTTGCTGCCTTCCTGTATCTCCCTGGACCCTCAGCTCAAACTTGGGTTTCTGGCCTTGTTGTGGAGACGGTTGCTGCTACCTTTTCCCTCCCCAGACTCAGCTATGCACTAGCTCTTCTTACAAGTCCTCTGTTGCACTGAGCTGCCAGTCTTCATCCCCTGCGCAGTCATACATACATATTCTGTAACTGAGGCATGAGGGGAGGTACCGACAAAGAGTGGTGAAGGGCATCTGACGCACCACGCCAGCCAGTGTCCAGGCTCAGTACGGCTGGAAGCTGACACTGGACAACAGAATGCCCGTCAGCGCAAGCTCCGCCCTCCTGACTTCCATGAGTGCTCGCTCAACATGTCCACCTTTAAATTCTATTTTAATTTGTTTGCATGGGAATGAAATTTCAAAATGGAATTTTGAGCTGGGTATGATGCTTTATATCTGTCAGGCCAGTGCTTGGGAGGCTGAGCAGGAGGATTGCTTTAGAGGCCAGCCTGGGTTACACAGCAAGAAACGTATTTAAAAAAAAAAGGCAAGTAAAAATATTAAACTAAAATGGTATTTTAAAATTAAACTAAAATTGAATTACCCAGCTGGACTCTCCCTGAGGTGAGCTTTTCACTCCTTTCCCATGGTGTATGATAATATCCTGTCCTAGTTTACACATGAGGGAGGGGACTCTCTGGAGATGGCTTCTGCAATCCTATTGGTGGTCTAGGGTCCAGGGAGCCATGAATAAAGCCACTTGGAGGATGGGATATGGGGCAGGTTCTGTGAGGCAGAGCTGGGGGGTGCTCAGTTAATGAGACAGAAGCTAAGAGAGGGGCCTAGAGAGGATGGTGGCCTCCCTGTCAGAAGGAGGGCACTCCACTACTTCCACTGACTCTAAAACTGAGCTAAAGAGTAAGTGTGAACATTTAAAAACGTTACAAAGTAATGTGGTACTGTTTTTGTTACTATGATAAAACACCCTGATAATAGCAACTTAAAGAAAGAACAGTTGGTTTTGGCTCTTAGGTCAATAATGGCCAGGGAGTCTAGGCAGCAGGGGCTGGCGCCGCTGGTCACATGGCATCCCTGAGCAGGAAAGAGAGAGCGATGCTTCTATATTGCCTCCTTGCTCGCTCCCTTTCTCCATTCACACAGTCCAGGACCCCATCTGGGGAATGGTGGAAGGCTTTCCCACCTCAATTAACACAAGATAATCTCCCAGAGGCCATCTCTTAGGTGGTGCTAGATTCTGTCAATCTGACAGTTAGCACTAGCCATCAGAGATTCACATGCCTGCTTGTGAAAGAACACTGACATGAATGTCTGGGAGAGTGTTCTTCTTAGAAAAGACAAGCATCCTCATCACTGTGGGGCCATGAGACCTAGACATCGTAAGAAGAAGCTGTGCAAGGGCTCATTGTATGGAGATGTCTTTTTCTTTTTTTCTTTTCTATTTTCACCAGTGTCATGAGCACGTGGAAGTATGAGGCAGATGTCAAGAATCATCATTGTTCTATTCAGCATGGGACAGTGCAGCCACACTCAGAGTGAGGCTTTCTCCTCAGTTGCAGCTGTTTCTGGAAACATCCTTAGAGTCACACCCAGACAAGTGTCTCCTCTGGGATCCTAGAGATCCAGTCAAGCTGATAGCACAGAGTCACCATTAAAGAGCATCTTCCCGAGAGATGGATTTTCTGGGAAGAGCAGTTTTCCTCCTTCATTGTAGCCATAGTGAATGAGTCCGATAAATGCTGTAAAGTCCTGCATCTTCCTGAACCCTGCTGCTCTCACCACAGGACAATATGTCACACATGAGCATCACAGGGCTCAGATGCTCTCAATTGGAAGAGACACTTATTCGGACAAGCATGTAATATCTGGTTTTTGGAAACCACCCTTTACTAACATAACACATAAGAAAATCTTGGGACCTTTTTTCAGCTCATTCAGTTCAGATGCTTACCGGGAAGCATCTCACGGCAGGTCTCTCAAGAGCCCTGGGTACACATTATCATCATGTGGGTTGGGTAGCCCAGCACAGCATTCCTTGGTGCCCTCCAAAGGAAACAGAGTTGGTATGTAGAAGTGACAGTGACACTTCAGGTTCATTACAACACTGTTCACGACAGCCAAGAAATAAAAACAAGCCAGTACCCATCGATGGGTGAGAGAACCAATCAAATGTGGAACAAATCCATAGTGGAATACTGATCAGCCCTGGCAAGGACAGAGTCCTGCCATCCATGTCGATGGAGACTAGCCCAGAGGATCCTGTAAAATGAACTGAACCAGGCACAGAACAAGCACCCCACGACGTCACACAAATGTGGACCCTTTATGCCTCCAAACCCAGCAGTACGAGAGAAATTCTTACACATTACTGAATTGGGCTGCCAACATGGGGTACATTCCTGGTCACCCCTGGACTACAGCTTTTGTGTGCTGACTCTGAGGAAACACTTCCCAGAAGACTGTACCTCAGTGATGCTGATATTTTCTTAATCACAGCTGATTCCTTAGTCCCATTCACCACTATCAATTGTCCCAGAAAACCAAAGGTTTCACTTTAATGATTATGAACTCTTGTTAGTCACAGCCAATTCTTCATTCCCAGATGACCAGAATCATACATGCTAAATGCAAAATAATTAACAACACCAATAGAGAATTTAAGGGCCTCTCAAACTTCTCCCTGAAACTTCATAAGCCAGGCTTCCACTGTCTGCTCTTCTTCTGCATTATATTCTAAGTTCCCACAATAACCCATTGAGCTTCAAACACCCAATGGCTTTTTTAGCACAAAGTACCAAAGTCCTTCCACAATCCTCCCTAAAGCATACCCAGGTCTGTCACAGCAATATCCCATGAATGTAATGCCAAATTCTGCCATAGTTAGGCTTCTATTATTGTGGTAAGTATCATGACAGAAAGCAACTTGGGGAGGAAAGGGACTATTTGACTTCCACAACACAGTTTTTTACCATAGAAGGATGTTGCGACAGAAAGTTAAGGCAGGAACCTAGAGGAAAGAACTGTAGAAGCCATAGAGAAATACTGCTTACCAGCTTGATGAGGGTAAGTCACTCAGTCTGCTATCTTATACAACCCAGGACCACTAGTCCATGGGTAACACTGCTTACTGATGTTCATTCTGGGGCCTCAATTTCTCCTTTTGTGAGAGGCCAGCCCTGGTCCCCACGTCAATCATTATCACGAAGATACGTCCACAGATAATCTGAAGAAGGCATTTCCCCAACTGAGGTTCTTCTTCCCAAATAACTAACTTTTGTCAAGTTGACAAAACAAACAAACAACAGGAACAAAACCTAACCAGCACCCATGAGGATGGACGCAGCTTGCGTTGAGATCTGCCGCCTGGAGAGGGCTCTTGGAGCATCTGCTTCTGCTTCAAGCCTTCAGGGCTGCACAGCCACACCTCCAGAGCTGACTCCCCCTCCTCTCGGCCCCCAGAGAGTCCACCTGTGCTTTTCCTCTACCTGTGACCCCTGCCCTTCACCCCACTCCAAACAGGAACCCTTCTGCTTCTTTGTTCCCAAAGCTTCCAGAACTGATTGTCCCCTATTCTCATGATGACCATACCGTTCTGTCCCTGAACAGTGTGGTGCGGCTTGAGAACAGTGACCTTTGGCTTACTGTGTGGCGCAGCCAAGTCATATGTGGATATATGACTAGAGAGATGGAAGCAGAGGGGAAGAGACGCTCACACCGGCTGTGCTCCTGTAGTTCCGTGCACAGCAGCTCAACCGCTGAGACAAGGAAATGGCCCTTGATGGCTGAACCATCAAGGAACACAGGGTAGTCCAGACACCGTGGGACATCACTCAGCTCTAAATATGAAATCCTGCCATGTGTTATGACAGGATGGTCTTATGCTGAGTGAAATAAGCCAGTTGCTGAAAGACAAACACAGCGTGATTCTACATACTGAAGCCCTCAGTGTAGGATGGTGGGTCATGGGGCTGTTGAATGGGTTTCAGTTTCAGTTTGGGACGAGTGGTCATCTCTATAGACACACAGTTGCACACATGAGTGTCTCATGCCCTAAACTCTACAACGACGATTGGAAGAGCAGTTAGTCCTGTTCCATGTCTGACATCATGAGGTATAGCCCAGCATGCATAACACACTCAGCGTGACAACTCCAGCTTCAGCCCTCGGCGTGACTCTCTGGGATCTGAGATAAGCTAGCTCTCCTCAGCCCAGGCAAGGACCCAGCTCCCCACTTTCCTGAGCTCCACACCCAGCTAGGTTCCTGTACTGAAACTGGGTTTCTTGATGTTCTGCATCCATATCTGTCCCTGGGGGTCAATGCACCAACTCACAAGCTCCTGCTGCCTGGAAAACTGGCCCCCTGGGAAAATTTCCACCTGTTTTGTCTGTCACAAGGAAGAAGGGAAATTGCTGCCACAATTGCCACTTCTGGTCTCAGTGAGAAAAACTATGTGTATCTGATGTTCTGCTGGCAGGCTCTGGAGACCCCCGATGCTGTGAGTTTCCAGGCTGTTGCAGACTTAGGCACCCATTCTATAAGTGTGAATTGAAAAGCAAGCTGAGCTGGGCGCAGTGGCCCATACTTCTAATCCCAGCACTCAGGGAGGCAGAGGCAAGCGGATATGTGTGAGTTTGAGGCCAGCCCAGTTTACAAAGTGAGTCTGGGACATCCAAAGCTACACAGAGAAACCCTGTCTTGAAAAACCAAAATAGTAAAAAAATTAAAAAAGAAAGAGAAAGAAAGAAAGAAAAGCAAGCTGTTGTTTTGGAATGTGGAAGGGACATAGCTTTTCCTTAAAATAAACCATAGTTAATGCAAAGAGGGCTCCTTGCATATCTGGTATTACTTTATGCCACTTAGACAAGCAACAGAGTCCTTTCATGTGGGGGCCTGAAGAACTCTAAGTCCCCATTGAAAGATTTGACTGGATCGGGTATGGCAGCTCAAGTCTGTAAGTCCCAGCACCCTGAAGCTTGGGGCAGGAGGACCACTGTGTGCTTCAGGGCAGCTGTAGTATGGAACTTTCTCGAACGAACAAAAACAAACAATCAAGTTGGGGCTAACTCCACGACCTATTTGTGTATTATAGCAGCCTGTGGTTTGGAGTCATTCAGGGAACGTGGCCCTGCAGGTTTGCAAGTAGAGTGTGAAGTATATCAGGACTCAGAGCTACACGGGGCTTCTTAGTCTGATTGAAACCGATGTCGGATTTACTCAACTTTCTGCATCTCAGACAGTGGTGATTGCCCTGATGAGTATAAGGATAGCTCCCTGTCAACTGAACAGCCACTCAGAGTGGCATCAGCCCCTTGTGTCTGCAGTGGCATCAAATGATATTTCCACACGAGCCCAATGTGAGCCCTTGGGGATATGGAGCAACAAAGGGGGGGGGAGAGGAAGAGGGAGAGGGAGAGAGAGAAAGAAAATTCCTGATTAACTAGCATCTGCCTCAGACTGCACTGTGCTGGTCCATGAGCATCAGCTACCTCCAGTGACGAGTGGAGCTGCTGGCTTCCCTTGAGCAAATGTGGAGGGGGGAGGGTTTTCTGCACGTGGCTCCCACATTTTCATGTCTTTAACTCATCATGAGGGTCCAGGAAACCTTTTTCTCATAAGAGATTCACAAGCTATTTGCTATTTTTGTGAAAATATCAGCACGGCTTCTTGCTCGTCACGGGCCCCGCCTCTCAGGCCAGATGTGTTCAGCAGGTTTAGCTCCCCAGTGATGGGTGTGAGAAACTGCGTGGGACTCTGAGCAGTCATTGCACCCCATACGCCCACCCTGCCAGCCACTTTACTTTACCTATGTCCTCTTCTGCTGGACCTGGGAAGCCGAGGCCCGGCTGGGCCAAGTCTCCTCCTTCTTCCTCTGCAAGACACAAGTGAAGGAAGGCACGCTCATTATTGTTCTGGCGAGGCTGCAGTCATTACCTGTGCTGACACTTGACAGACAGAGACACTCTTCTGCTTCTTCTCATGACACTGCTCAGAGCTCCGTTTTGTACTGACAAGCTCAGAGCAACTGTCACTTTCTGTAACAGCCCCAATATCCCACATGTGCCTCACTCATTCTTTGAGGTTCCTGCAGAGACAGCTTTTGCAAACACAGCTTAGCCTCCCCGGATGACTTCGTATGTATTTGATCTTGTTACCATCAGTATAGGCAGCTGAGATGTCCTGACTGTTGTTGGCCTGGCTTCCCTGTACCAGTCAAGGTCCAAGGAATCTGAGTCACCCCCAACGAGAACCCCCAACTCCAGAGATGATAGTTGCATTCACGCTCCATTCTTCCATGTTCAAGGTCTGCTGTGTCTGCTTTAATGCTTACTGTGTGTTCATTCTGGGTGGGTTTTTCTGGGCCTCAATTTCTCCTTTTGTGTGAGGCCAGCCCTGGTCCCCACTTGTTTTCAGTTGCTTTCTCTGTCTGGTGGAATGAGATACTGCTGTGTGAGCATGGATCACTACATGATTATGACACCAGTATCATTTCAACTCTCTTCCCTCCTTCTATGTGGATACTGGGTGGGAAGGGGAATAGATATGTGTTCTTACCCAACCAGACCCTGGCGAGCTGGACTGGGTGTCTGGACCCCTCCTCTACTTCTGCACAGCACTGCAGGGTCTGGTTTCAGGAGCTGGGATGCATCCACATGAGCTGCATTCAGGACCTAGGGTAGCTGCCATGCATTGCTATGTGGCTGGCAATGTGCCATACTCATCTGAATGTTGGAGATGCATCCCAGACATATCTCCTGCACCATATTATGTACCTATAATTGTGTCTCTACACATGGGTGTGCATCAAAACTATGGCATCATGTACACACAGAGGTATCCACCAACATTTCACCACTCTGACATACATCTATGGATATGCTTGCATTTTGAGATTCAGTATTTGTGTGTTCATGGTGGGGGGCTTCCAACACTAATGGAAGACTCTAAGAATGGGCACACATTTCCTCTGGCATTGAACACCCCTATTTATGCTGTAGTCTAAACAGGATCCATACAGGAATCACATCACATATCACAGTGCATACTCCACTATCACCACCCCTGAGCCAGCACATCACCACTTAAGGAAGTCAGGGTAAGAAAGAGAGAGGTTTGTCACAGAAGATGCTAAGGACCATGCTAGAGTATCCCGGCATAAAAGCAAACTTAAGTTCCTATTATGGGCTCTCCTTGACACTGAGAAAATACAGGTGTGCAATAACCACCCACTGAGTTCAGGTTCGGTGTTTCATTAAGGTAGTTTCCTGCAGCCTTGAGGTATCTGATGTGTAGGTCTTCTGCCTGGCCACCAGCACTTTCTATGTACTTTACCATGTTCCCCCACTAGCAGACAGACATGCCTGTTAGGGAGGTGGTGGGTCCTGAGGTCACACTAGGGACTAGGAACCCAGAGCTAGTTTTATCCATGTATAGTCTCCCTGGAGACAAGTGCTGTATAGCACTCTCTCAAAGCCAGAAGGAACTCTGCAACAGACCTGTGGTCTCAGCTCTCACATCTTCCCTCTTCTTAACACACACACATGCAAAGAAAGAGTTTCAACACAAAGGATTTGAATGTGAGCCAATAGAACATTGTAGAGTGCTTAGCTAGCGATGGTACCCAGGGAATAGGGAGAGAGCACAGAAGGGACAACAAGGCTGCAGACTGATGACACCATCATGTTGGTATCATGGCTCATAGCACTCAAGGGGGAGAGCAACTGTTCACTCTGAGAATGATATCCCAAGGATGGTGGGTAGATGCATTTTATGATCAGCCCTGAGTTTTAGGCACAGGAGTGACTGTATAATTTACTTTGGCCCTTGTTCAGATTATGTTAATAGAAAGCCTTAGTCTGTTGGCCAACTAAGGCATTGGTGTAAAAGCACTCCACAGTGGAAGGTGAGCATATGGAAGGTCTTAGTGTTTGTCACCTCATAGTTGACAAGAGTTTACCTTGTTGTAGATATGACATGGCCCTTCCTTGTCCAACCGGGCTTTGGATTTTCCAGGTTTATTTCTATCATATTCCTATTCCAAGTCCCCGATCTGTGTAGATAAATGTCCTACTCAGACTGAAGGCCATAGCTGAGACAGATGAGTGTCCTTGTCCTTTTCATCACACAGTTCCAGTGTCTGTACATGGGCTAGGGGTGGGATGAATGACTGATACACAAAAGATGCAAAGGGCTGTCAAGTTAAATGACCATTCTAATTTAATTCGGGATCCCATATCTGCCCCATTATGGGCTTAAAGACATGTGAACGCTGACTGATCAGCAGCTCTCTCTCTCTCTCTCTCTCTCTCTCTCTGTGTGTCTGTCTGTCTGTCTCTTTCTGTACATGTCTGTGTATCTCTGTCTATCTTTATACTTAATAAAAAATTCCACTTCTCTCCAGCTTTAATGAAAAGGTGAACTGTGCAATCTAAGAAACAGGCTATGGCTGGGGTAGAAGAACAATAGTGCCATTAGCCAGGCTCTCAGACATTCTGAATCTGGGTAATTGCAAGCATCCTTGACCCAGCCCCTCCATCTTTCCATGTTCAAGGCGGATAGATCTTGGGCAGGGAGAGCTGTGAGACTGTGTGTGAGATTAATCAGTGCTACAAAATTAATAGTGCCTATGTCTGACACCATACTCAATTTCCATCACATTCTTAGCAAAAATAGGAAAGTGTTCTCTCCTGAGAGTTCTAAAACCTGTCCACTCATCCATGTGAGCACATCCAAGGCCTCTGACCTCCCTGGACACTCATCACTGTCCTGGCTCTTTGAGTTTTCTCTTTTCACATTTCTCCCTCATATTGGTTCCTAGCTCAGTTTACTTTATGACTCATTTTTTCTTTCACACCAGAACTTAATGCTGGGTGTGCTTAGAAGAATGTGACCAGAGACTTTCTGTGACCAGAGTCTCGGTGTGGGAACAGGACTTTCTCAAGTTCTGTGTCACAGTCCCTCTTCCAAAGTTCAACCTTCCATCTCTGTGAAAAGTGCTTCTCTCAGACACTCGAGCAGGAAGGAACTGTGGTCAAGGTGTTTCAAGAGCAGTCAGATAGCAAAAGAGAGGCTTAGTGACACAGTTCAATGAGCATGTCACTTATTCTCTTCTCTTTGAACACAAGATATGGGTGAGTTTTCTCACTGCCCTGAAGCCTCCTGGACGTTGACAGGTAAAGGCTCTCCTGTCCTGCTAAGTTCTCAAGGTTCCCACAGAACGCTGACACAATTTGAGGCTTCATCTAACAAGGTGCAGCTCAGTCTGGCACCACAGGAGCACACCATGCTGGCTTTGCCTTCACACGAGATGAGCTGTGCAGCTGTCCCAGCCACTCACACTCTCTGGAAGGTGGACAAAGACAGTGCATGCTTGAGCAGTGTCCTTGAGCCGCTGGAACCACATAGTCGTATCACTGAAGTTTCCAGTGAAAAAGATGCAGATCAGCGTGGTTAAGCTTACCCTGTAGGGACACACAGTCATTGCTTCTATACCCTGCCTTCTCCTCTCTCATCGTCAGGAGTCTCAGGATGCTGTCAGTAATGCCAGTGCAGCAGCATCTGGAGAGTCCGTGGTAACTGAGGACTGAGGGGACACAAATTAAAATCTTCTGATGAAATGGCAGAAGGTGTTAGAGAAATGCCTGGGAATACACAGGTGACAGGTGGCCCAGGAGATCTCTTCTAAGAATGGGGCCAGATTCTCATGAGGCAGTGTATAATGCCTGTATCCAGGCATCTCTGGGAAGGTGGTGTAGATGGCATTTTACCACTGGGGACAGCATGTCACCTGTGTCCAAGTGTTTCTGGGAAGACGGTGAAGGTGTCACTGTAGCTTCTCTGTGGACAGCAGAGGGTAGAGTCAACTCGAGGAGGAGGAATTGTTTCACCCAGGCAGAGGGCGGAGTCAGCTCACGTAAAGGAGCTAAGTCAACCCAGGTAGAGGGCGTGTCAGCTGAGGGACAGGGCAGACTCAGATGAAGGCTCCTGGCTTCTCTTTGTTTCCAGAGGGTAAGAGCTCAGTACCTTGATGTCTTCCCTGCTGGTACAGCCTACCACACCCCTCAATCTGTCACATTCTCTGGCTGCCGAGGACATTGTGATGGCTTTTCTGAGGAACCTTCCCTTCTGTTTCCTTACAGGGTAGCGATGGGAGTAGGTCAGCATTCTGCCTGTCAACCATGCAAACAAACATTCGTGACATACTCCTCTGAGCCCTTCCTACGCCACTGCCCTTGGTTACCTTATGTCTATTTCTTTCATTTTGGATCTCTTGTGTGATGTGCAGGAGGTTCTCTGTGAGAGAAGGTGACCTTGCAGGATGGGGAAGTTGAGTGGTGTGTGCACCCTGGCATATCTTCCTGAGGCCTTGCCTATGTTGATGAGGCTCTTGGCTGGGTGCGTTGTGTGGTCCTGGGGACAGGACTTTAAGCCCCCTGCCTTCAGTGACGTCATGCTCTGGGTCATGAGCCATGGCCATTGCAGAGCTTTCGTACGTGCCCACAAGCTCAGTCTGCTGACTCTTCCACCTCGTGCCACAAACTTTACTTTCTCAATTCTCTGTATTCTCTAAAAAGTTTCCTCTGAAGACAGCACACCCCAGACTACATTCTGGCCAATTTGCTAATGATAGCATTTGGAGGCTGCTTAAATGAAGGCTTCATTTCTGCTCAGCTAGTACAATGACACTGATGAGTCTTAATGCCGGCTTCCTCCCGCACCACAGCCACAGCTGCACTGGGAGACTGCAGCCGCCGCTGCCCCCATGATAACCAGGGCCTTTTATTTCATTTTAATTTCTTTTGACAACATAGAGGGCTCATCATTCTATTTTGGACTGAAGATTGAGTCTCAGCAGAAGCTGCCCTGAAGTCTGCAGACTCTTTACCAGTAGTTCAATGTCACTTGAATCAAGCTAAGAGGAAAACTCAAAGGCCTTGATGAGGCCACTCCGCTTGGATGAAGATGGCACACAGAGACTCTCACAGCAGGTGGCCTCCACCACTGACAGCTGGAGATTAGCATTCCAACCACAGTGTTAGGGTTTCCAAGCTTTGAGGGTAGGTCTAGATTAGGTAGTAGCCATGACCTGAGTGAGCCTTCGAGCAGGCTTATAAAAAGCTCTGACTAAAAGCAATATGCACTTAGTTTTGAATTTCTCTGGACTGAAAAAGATAGAGAGAGAGAGATGAAAAAAAAGTGCTAAAGTTAAAAAGGCAGACTTTGTTACTTAAATGTCTGAAAGCTTGAAGAAGCGATTATGTGTCTTTAGTTAAACTTGAACACTACTCACTTGAAAAGTGACATTAATTATATTTTATATAACATGTTTCAAATGCAAGTTCTAAATACACGAAGTGTTAAGTCCTTTGCACTACCTTAGTCTTTAATAGGGTTTTTATATCAAAGATGTCCTGCACATCATGTTAGCACAGAAAACACCAGCTCACAGCCAGAGCAAAGGTCATGTCACAAACTCAGGAAGTATGACTGCTCAAAACTGTTGTTCCTAATAGCGCCTCTGAGTAAGGGGGTGGATCTAACATCCTTCACATTAGCAGGTCTACCTCAGTTAGGGTTTCTATTCCTGTGATAAAACATCATGATCAAAAGCAACTCGGGGAGGAGACAGTTTGTTTCCACTTGTCACAGTCCATCATGAAGGGGTGTCAGGGCAGGAACTCAAGCAGGGCCGGAACCTGGAGGCAGGAGCTGAAGCAGAAGCCATGCTGGATTGACCGTCTTGGCTTGCTCAGCTTGCTCTCTTAGAGCACCCAGGATGATTAGGCCAGGGGTGTCACTACCTACAGTGACCTAGGCTCTCCCATATCATTCATCAAGATGTGCCACAGGTCTGCCCACAGGACATTCTCAGTTGAGGTTCCCTTTTCCAAAATACCTGTAACTTGTATCAAGGTGACATAAATCTAGACAGCAACTAGACAGTGTATCAGACCTCAGACACATCACATTTCAGAGGAACGTGGACAAGTTTCAGAAGAAGTATAAATATCTCAGACACTAGATAGATTGGCAGTCTATCCCCGTCACTGGCTGAACCTTACCTGGCTGTGCCTGCCTGCACAGAGGAAGGCCTGAAAAGCTGCTTTAATGGTCACTGAGGTGAACCTGAGATGTGTTCAGAACTGAGCTTCACTATCCATCTGGGAAGGCTTCACCTTCTGCAGACCACCCCTGTTCTGAACACGCTGTGGCAGCACTGTGGTGCTGGACAGAAGCCCTGAGCTCTCTAGTCCAGTCCAGCCCCTCTCTGGAATACCAGCCATATGCAGAAAGGCTATTATATGCTCATTCTCTTTATTACATAATGTGGTTTCTTGATGTTCTGGTTGTAAGCCTTAACCTTTAACAGCTGAGCTATCTTCAGTCCGTGAATGCTTTCTGAAAAGAAAAAGTCAAGCTTTTGACATAAAAAAAAAAAAAAAAACAGTAATGTTAATGTCCAAACATGCTTGAACTCATACAGTCTCTCTCTCTCTCTGATCTCACACAGCCTGGCTGCCCCTTAAACGCACTATGCAGCTGAGGACAACTTTGGAATTCTGATGCTCATCATGGTTTGCCGTGCCTGGTTAACGTAGTGATGGGAGCTGAACCCAGGGATTCCTGCCTGCTATGCAGGGACTCAGCAGCTGAACTTCAAACATTACCCTTGAACACCATTTTAATTCCCTACTTGAGGATGCCTGGCCCCTAGTGTTTCCTCTTCCTCTCTGACGGGCATAAGTGACATCAGCCCCATGTGGGTGTCATTGTATGGGATGTGGGGTCCCACCCAAGTCGCGTCTGGCTCTGGATTTTGTGAAAGACATTGGGGATAACTTGAGATGCTTTATTTTTATTTTTTTTATTTTTTGCTTTCACAAAAGTGGCAGGTCTTGATTTTCAAAGGTCCATTTAAGGCAGAACAGCTACATAAACATCAGCTGGGTTTTAGCACTGAAGGCTAAGGAGCTCCAAGTGGCGTAGGAGCTCCCAGACAAGCTCTCCGTGGGGACAGCTGCGTGGACACTGTTCCTTATGTTCCGGCCTCCCCGTGAAAAGAAGGCCAGAGGCAATTCAGGACACTTACAGTGACTCTCTCTGATTGGAGGAGTTATGGCCTCGCTTTACTTTCCCCTTGTAACTCTTGGCACTTTCTTCAACAAGAGTATATAGACCTTTTTATAAGTGCAGAGAACACTGCGTAAACACTTGGAATCTTTGTTATTGGGATGCGTCGGTCTGGCATGAAAATTGCTGGAGGTGAAGATGTGACGATCAACAATATTGCCTTCTTCCCTCAGGAACACAGCAGTGGGGTTAAGACTGAGCATGAAGCTTACAAGGACGAGCTCATTCATTCATCCATGAGGCCCCTGATGCTGCCAAAGTATTGGCATTCTACCAAGAGCTTAGTGATCACTGAGAACAGGATCAGGTTTCCACTCTGGAAGAGTGGTGCCCTGTTTTTCTGGGGTCCCCAACTTGCCTACACCAGGTGATGCACACGTACACAACTCAGAAAAGGCACCTTCTGAATGCTCACTGCCGAGGTCATATGAGAGGGAAGCAGGTACTGTGAGATACAGGTTCTGTGGCTTCTTGGGGCACACACTCAGCAGCATAGGTTACTGCCCTCAGACGCCTGACTCTGTCTGGAAGGTTCTACCTCGTGCCTTGCCAGGGCTGTGTGGAGGAACACATGTCATGGCAGTGGAAGGATAACGCATTTACCCTCCCTAAATCCAGGACCTCCCATGCTCCTTTCTTGTTTCAGCTGTCCTGGGACAAGAGTTGACCTGTCACCCTTACGTCCTGGCTGCTGATTATGGCTGTATAACCTCAGAGAAAAGAGTTCACATCGGAATATTAAAATAGAACGTTAGGAAAACCCAACCTAATCGACCTAAACTTCTGTGACAGACAGTTCTGCATATGGAAGAGGAGAACCTGGGCGCCAAGTTCACACTTTTTCCTCCGATGTACAGGTGTGAACTGTCTGCTCGGATGCCTGCATTGGTTCAGTTGCCCTGGGTCACACTGGACTGTGACCAGAATTAGACAGGTGTGGCTGTCACCCTTTTTTAAAAATCATGCCAGGGTGCTCAGGTGCCTTTAGCCATGCTCTATTATTCTTTAAATCATTCTTTTCCCTAGCGCTGACATCCTGGCTCTAAGATGCTAAACCACTGGGAAAGTGGGTCCCTCCCACTAAAGCCCTCATACATACGAGTTCCGAGCTGATTCTGCTTTACGTGAGGCCGAACCTGTAGCCTCGCCTCCGTGCTCAGTGAGGTGAGGTTGCAGGCGCTGTGTGATGGAAAGCAGGAGTGTGTGGACCACTGATAGAGCAGATTCTTCACATCCCTCTCCTGGGATTCCCCTGGGGTTTCCTGTCAGTGGGCTTGTTAAAAGAAATCTTTAGAATATCAGGGGCATGGCATGGAGCTACTGTTGAAACTGAGTCCCCTGACCTCACGTGAAGTACTCTTAGTAGGTACTGAGATTCCGTTTTAAAATAAAAACATATGTTATTTTTATTTGTGTACGTGTGTGTGTGTGTGTGTGTGTGTGTGACACCACATATTTTTAGGTGCCCATAGTGGCATTGGATCCCTTGGAGCTGGGATTATGGGCAGTGGTGGGCTAAAGTGCTCTCAACAGCTAAGCCATCTCTCCCCCTGAAATTCCATTGTAAAGATATTACGCAATGGAAGCACAAACGGCCCCACACTCCTAACTCCATGGAATCCAGTGCATCCTAGACATGGGCGTGGGGAGGGCTCCTCTGATGGGCAATAGCACGGCTCCAGCCACCTCCATGGACAGTTGGTTCAGTGTTTCGCTCTTGATCTCTACTGAGCACGTCTAAACTGGATGGGCTGTGGTGTGTGGGCCACTCAGTGCTGTATGAGAGGGACGCTGCTGCTTTGAGGGCTCTGATCCTTCACGACAGAATGCACACAGGCGATTCTGTACCTGGCAGCCCCTCACGTCGCCTGGCGTAGGGATGCCCTCACATGTGACTGTAGATCTAAATATCACCTCTTATCTTCGGCAACACTAGTTAAAACCCACATTCAGTTGTTACACAGAGCAGAAGGAACTCACTCAATTACACACAAAATCCATTATATTAAATCTACGTTAAAATACCACCCAGCTAAAGTATTGCTGCTTCACTCTCATTCTCTAAAAGAAACCAACTTCAGAAATGTGATTTGTGGTTGCTTCGTGCCCTGAATCCTTATAAATGGCCATTTTCAGTGCTACTGAGCTGAAACCTGAGTTTTGATCTATATCCTCAGGCCCCTCTGTTATTCACCTATTCCACTTTTGATATTAATAAAATGAATAACATTAGTTAAAAAAAAATGACAGGCAAAACTGGTTACCTATTACTCATTGACAAATCAGGCCCAAGCCATCATTCTTCTTTCTAAATGCATCACACATTGGGTTTAGTGCAGGAAACCAAATAAATACAAGGCTTTATAGCAGCAACAAGATTGCAGTTCATTTTTTAAAGTCCTTGGTTTCTGGATCGATTTGGCTTAACAAATTTTATGGTTCTTGACCTAAGTGCAACCCCCGCCGTCTCCCCCAAAATAAGTGCACCATACTAGTCCAAATTTGTTTCAGCCTCCTTCTTGTTGATCATGCTTGAAGGCTACATGAAGGCAGGGGACAGAAGACACCACACAGAGGCAGAACCCAGCTGCAGAGCAGGCGCCTCAGCTTGGCAGCCACACACACACACACGCACATATTTTAGCGCCACCTTGTGACACTCACAGTGGTATCCACATGGTCAGCTTCCTTGGCAATCTCTGTTCTTTCAGCAATTTATGTTTTCGCCAGTGAAATGCCCTGGCAGCTTCCACCTACTTGGCACAAGCCTCTCCAATGTTGTGAGAGAAAAGCTCAGCTCTGCTGCCATCTCTGCTTCCCCGTGACTCAGGGGTCACAGAGAGCGCCGCGTGACCCTGAACTGCTCTCGAGGAAACCAGGTGCCCAGCGCCTCTGTCTCGAACGTGCAGAGCAGGAGGCTTTCCCTTGACTCTCCCCCCTTTAGCGTAGCTGCCTCTGGGAAGTATCTGAAAGCAACACATTCTGTAACCAGCAAGGGAAGCGGTGCTAAGTAACGGGGACCCTGCCCCCTCAGGAGCCTCGGCCTTGCACTTGCCCCCAGAGACTTGCTGGAGTGTTCCCATGCCTTGCACAGTTCCCATCTGCTGCACTGGCCAGCTTGGCTTGCTCAAACCCAGGCTGAGGCAGAAATGTTTACAAAAGCGACTTCCATTTCAGCTGCACCTTATCTATAAAGCGGAACAATATTATTCTTGTCAGAGGTTTTGGACTGAGGGAAACAGTGGACCTTGGCAGAGCAACTGGCATTCAGCGACTTGACTCCAGCATCTGCAAGGTGCAATCACTCATGAAGTCCCTTTCAAAGTGAAGGCTCAAAATGACGGCGTGTCCTTCGCTTCGGGAAGCCTGGGAGGACGTGCACACATGTGGCCTGAGGATGAGGAGGATGCTCGTCACTCTATAACTGACTTTCTGTGGTGTCCCAGTCCTCAGAGGACTTCCTGCTGCCCTCCACCTATGAAGCTACTCCATGTTCCTTACCACCGTCATCTCTCAGGCACCCGTGCCCCAGCTCAAGCGCTCCGAGGAAGGAGCATGTGGCTGCCACACTGCACCCTCTTAGTGTGCAGATGTGAGATTACAGACGTCCCCACATTTTACTAACTCTCCCCAGCATGACAGGGTATGTTGGTGAATAAAGCGCATAACTGTGCGTTGTGTCTGCTTCTTGCTCATACCTGGCATTCACAACTGTATCTCTAAAGTGGTGTTCCATGAAGGCTGAATCTGAATGACTGTCCTTAAAGACATTTTCTGCATTTTAATAATGACAAGCCTTACCCTGCCTATAAGGTGGAAAAACTATATTAAAAAAAATCTGCAATCCATTAACATCGTTTATAGCAAGAGCAGGCCTGGCTAATCAACCTCATCTAAATTATACTAAAAGCTTATAATTATCTGGCAAGATGAGAAGAAAGAATGCAGAAATAATTTCACAGCAAAACGGCAGGGCAGTTACATGAAAGGCATCTCCAGCTGCAAGCTCATTTCTGAGACTTCCCGTCAAGGGATGCTCCTAAATGTCCACACGATTCTCTACAGCTCTGTGAACCAGGCCATGAAGATGCCTGGCATTAATGCTTGATTTTCACCCTCAATGTATCTGTTCTCATGAAAATGTCAGATTACATCTGATGCTATAGCCACGGTGGCCAAACGTTCCAGTGGGGCAGCGGAGAGGGCGACAGTGATGTTGAAGAGGGTGTACAGAGAGCTGATGGGAGAACTAATCTGATTCCCTCCAGGGAAGATGTAGACACAGCCAAGGACTCAGGGAGATGAGCATGCAGAAGCCACGAGAAGACTGCATAGACAGCATCTCCATGAATGCTACAGGAGCTCTGGGTTGGCTGAACTTTTCATAGACCTTCCACAATAGTATGTAAGCATGGATACTGGGTAATTGGCCATTCTGGCCAGAAGTCCTGGTTCAGCCCACAGTTACCATCTCAACCAGGCTCATGCTGGTGTTTCCAGACTGCAGGGCACCTCCTCTGAGTCCAGTATAAATGTTCTACACCCCTATCAATCGATCCTTCCATCATGACCCCTGGATTATGCCTCCAGGGAAGAACCCTGTGGGCACATGGCAGCACCATCCTCTTCCTTTCATATCTGCCATCCCCATTACCCCTGGGTCCCTTCCCAGAGATTGTTGAAATTTTTGTGTTACACTCACCTGTGGGCCAGCACAAGGATTCCCAAGCCAAAACCCAGAGACCTGTTTGCTCTGAGCTTCCTGCCAGTGGCTTACCCTGCAGGGCAAGCAGAGCACAACACCAGACGCACTCATTTCTGCATGGAGCTGAAAGAACCCCATCTGGAGAGCAAATTCACCTCCTGGGGTCTTGGCTGCTACTGTTCTCTTCCTGGTGTCTACAACAGCTCAATAAAACATTTCTTAAAGCTCTGGCTTGGTGGCCCCATTGCAAAGTCCTGATTTTCTATACAGCCCAGACTCCTTTAGCAGCTCAAAAGGCTTGAAACTAACAGAAAATATCCCCTTCAAATATCTCACAAACCAGCTATGCTTCTTGAACACCCTGCTGTTGCCCTGGCACGTCACAGAGTGTGACAAGATGTGCTGGAGAAGTAGTTATGTATTTCCTCTTAACTGAAACATTCTTTCCTAAAGGAAGGCGGGATGGTGAAAAAGAAAGAAAGAGAAAGAAAGAAAGAAGTAAGGCCTCTGGAATAAACAAAACTTACAAGGCACAGGAATATCCTGAAAGTTACAGGATTCACAAGGACCTTTCCCAGGATTATGTGAATAGGAACAGTTGCCAAGGAGCGGGGGCTCTAATTGATCTGCCTGCAACTTGTGCAAAGAACTCCAGACATGCAGCTCTTTTGAGTCAGGGCCCATGGTGCTGTGGGATTTGGGTGACACGGATGCCTTTGAGTGACGCACATTTCTGAACAAACAAACAAACAAGTCAGAAATTTACTAAGCTGTTTGGGTGGAATCATTTCTTTGATCTGTCATTGCTGCTCTATCTGGAACAAAATGAGCCACACTGATGAGGGGTATTGGGTGCAGGGCTGCACTTGTGGGGATGTGAGAGCAGGGACCCACTCATTACATATATGAGATGGAAGATGCTACTGAAGAAAATGATCCTGTGGGTACACTGGGACTCCTCCACCTCCACGTCTGTGGCCCAAGAAGGCCTGATCAGCATGAGTCAGAGACAAGGCCAGCCCTGTGGACTCAGGCAGCATTGCTGTTTCCTGGGTACGCAGTGAGTCAGCCATTGCTTCATGCATCATCTGAAAAGTTAAGTACCTTCGAGTGCAATATCCAACAGAACATCATCTATTGTGCACTTTTTTCAGAAAAGCCCTTTTTACTGGGTAGGATCAGAAGCATCTTTCCCATTTCAGCTCAGGGCCGCAGCATTGGTCAGTGGCCAGTGTCACTTGCTCAATGTCACTGCACATCAGCATGCAAGCAGCTGATAAAACTTACTCTGGTCCAAAAGATGCTCAAGTACACAACAAGGACATTTGCTCAACCATGTTTGTAGCAGCTTTATTCGTGATAGCCAGAACCTGGAAACAACCCAGATGTCCCTCAGTTGAGGAATGGATACAGAAATTGTGGTACTTTTACACAATGGAATACTACTCAGCAATTAAAAACAAGGAAATAATGAAATTTGCAGGCAAATGGTGGACCTAGAAAAGATCATCCTGAGTGAGGTATCTATCTCAAAAGCAGAAAAACACACATGGTATATACTCACTTATATAGACCTATAAGATAGGATAAACATACTGACATGTATACACCTAAAGAAGATAAACAAGAAAGAGGACCTTGGGTAAGATGATCAAGCCTCACTTAGAAAGACAAATGGGATGGACAATGGATGTAGGAGAAAACAAGTAACAGGACAGGAGCCTACCACAGAGAGCCTTTGAGAGACTCTACCTAACAGTGTATCAAAGCAGATACTAAGACTCATAACCAAACCTTCGGCAGAGTGCAGGGAATCATATGAAAGAAGGGGGAGTTAGTTAGTATGACGTGGAAAGGACAGAAGCTCCACAAGGACGAAATATATCTGGACACAGGGGTCTTTTATAAGACTGTTTCTCCAACCAAGGACCATGTATACATATAACCTAGAACCTTTGCTCAGATGTAGCCCATGGTAGCTCAGTATACAAGTGGGTACCCTAGTAAGGTGAACAGGGACTGTTTCTGACATGAACTCAATGGCTGGCTCTTCAACCCTCCACCCCCCACCGAGGGAGGAGCGGCCTTGCTAGGCCACAAAGTAGGACTTTGTAGCCAGTCCTGAAGATACCTGATAAACCAGGGCCAGATGAAAGGGGAGGAGGTCCTCCCCTATCAGTGACTTGGAAAGGGGCAGGGAGGAGATGAGGGAGGGAGGGTGTGATTGGGAGGGAATGAGGGAGTGGGATACAAAGTTAATAAACTGTAACTAATACTAAAAAAAAAAAATAAAATATATAAAAAAACTTACTCTGGTGACTTTGAAATGTACCTTTCCCTTACACTTTATTTCATCATCCTGTTATCTTGCTAATGTGAACTCTACTTGAAAAAGTATTTATAAATGATTTAATGAACCAGTAAAAGAAATTTTTTTACATATTTGTTTAAAAACTATTATCTTTCTTGGTGTAAGTTGTAGTTTTAATGTGTGTATGCATGCCCTGATATTCTCTGCACAGTTGCTGCTATCCTGAGCAACAAAAATGAATCATGTCAGCCCCAGATGCTCCCATCATCCGTTTTCTCTGACTTTCAAGGAAATTTGAGCAAAGTCATCTTTGAAGAGATGGGGAAAGGAAGAGGAGCTCTGGCGATGGCAAAGCCCTTCGGGCTACGTATGGCCTCCATGCCACCAAAGGTGACACCGTGCATGGTTAGGGGCACAGTCCCTCCCTGCAGTCCACTGCTGGGACCAGCTGCACACTCTCATCGTGTCCTGGTGTGATCACTGTACCCATCTAACATCGTGCTTGTGAACGTTAATATGTGTAAAACAGTTAGCGCAGGAACAAAGCTCTTAGGAAAATGAAAGTCACGCTAGCATAGCTCAATTTAGATAAGCAACCGAGATATTGTATAAATCTTACTGGGATAAATAATTACAGCATTCAAAACTTCAATCCAAAGAAAGGTTTCCACACTATAATTCTGCTTGCTATTCACGTCACTTTATTGCAAAGTGCAGATACCAAAAAATTAACAGCCAACATGGACCACAGGAAGTCGCCGACGAGATCTGGGGAAAAGATTACCTTGAAATCAAGTGTTTTCCCTGCTGCTCAGCTAACCGAGGCTTGATAACAAGAATGATAGGAAGACAGAAACTGGTGACTTATCAAAGTGAAATGGAGAATTCCACTGTTAACTGTTTAAAAAAAAGTTTTTAAAGGCGGGGGCGGGGCGAGCAGACTTCCTTTTTCTCGCGGTGAGGTAGCTCCTCTATCAAGCAGGTGCTGTCCGCCTCCTTTCAGGGGTGTGCCCAACTTTCCGATAGCCATTTACAGTTCGTTAGCAGTGGCTGTATTTCAGCTCCTTGCAGGTCAACCCTGCTGGCTTTTCAGAACAAAACTCCCTCATCTATAAACACATAGAAACCATTTCGACATCAAGGAGAAGACAGAAGCCATCCATGCTCTGCCATCCCTGATGCCACATGCCCTTCTCCTCGTGGCCTGATGCTGAATTGGTTTAGGAAGGCCCATTAGGTTTGGAATGGATTTCATCTTACATTTGATTGGCTCCGAGACCTCTGGTCTCTTTCCTTCAAAGGTCACTGAGAAAATCCTCTTGGATCCTTTGGGCTCTGTGGTCTGAACAGTACTCATTTTCTCCAGTTCAGTTCCTCTGTGCTACTGTTTGGCTTTGTGTGCAGAACCTGTCTGGTTTAGTTGCTCTGGTTCCATTTAGAGAATATTATGCAATTATGTTTTTCCAGAGATTATTTTCTCTGGCATGCAATGCATATGTCATGCCAAGATGTGTGCATTCCTGGTCCATACAGACCCCTCCTCTATAGACCTGCACCCTCCTTCCATTCACCCCATACTGAACAACTGTCACGAAAGATTAAGCTAAGCTATCAGCCCTGCCTTGAAGAAGTCCTCCTGAATTACCAGGCAAAATGACACAGGCTTTGTCTGGGAAAGCTAACTCAGCTACGCTATACATCACAGAGAGATGCACACAGAGGCAATGGCCCTGAGGAGCAAGGGTGGTTTGAGCCCTGATGACAAGTGAGAAGAGCCACGTAATGATCCAGGGACACTGACAGATGTCTTCTGGACTGCCAGGTAAGTATGCCATTCTCCCACACCACACTCCATGTGGATCTGGCAGGTCCTTGCACCCTGCACACACTGATTTCCTCCTGAGTATAGTTCAGGGAGGAAGGAAGGACAGGAACAAGTAGACAGCACCTTGAATCTTGGCTTGAAAAAGATGCTCGCTAAGAAGAGAGGGCAGAAGGGCTTTTCTGACGCAAATGCAAAACTGGAGTGCTGGGGTTCAGAGTAGAAAGAGGATACACTAAGCAGTGGTTCCGGCCCCATGAGCGAAACTGCTTACCAAAAATACTTTAGGCTGCAACTCTAAGTTTTTACCAACCTGAATAACATGGGGCGTGGGTGGGGGGGAGGTCACTTAGAACTGGGCCAGAGACAGAGCCAGCCTGAAAGGTTTGAGTTTCCAAAGCATGTTACTATTCTAGTGTAGTTACTGTCCACTTAAGACATATTCAAAAGGACTCTGATTTTTAACTGATGGGTTAAATCACATTGATTATAAAGATGAGCTTAAGAGAAATAACAAGATGGGACCCAAAGCTCACCTGAAAGGTTACACAAAGCACAGTGGCCTAGGGTAACACCCGGAACCAAGGGTAGGAGTGCCTCCTGGGACCCTTACCAACATGCTTGTCTGAGCAGCCTGCCCTGCTGGTGAGAACTAACAGGGGCCTCCAACAAGCACAGAAGCCTGGCACAGCCCAGGTTTGCTCCACAGGCCTGGCTGACAATTTCACTTGGCAGTATTTAATCTTTCCCATCTTTTAAATCATTCCAGCCATATCATGTAATTTCATGTGGGCTCTGAGCCTATGAATCCACATTAACCAATATGCTTAACCACAAGGAACTAAATGTCAGTTAGCTCCTTCCGACCCGCAGCCATCAGAGCAGATGGCATTAGATGCTGTTTGTCACTACTGCAGAAGGTGACTCAAGACACTTCAGACAGATGCTCCAAGAGCAAGAGTGTGGTCAACGGCTGCTGTGCCTCAAAGAAGTGTTTCCGAGTCAGGATGCCCATAAAAGAGAAAGGTTCCTCAAAGAGGAACTTCTAGAGGATGTTCTCTTGAGTGGAACCACAAGCCAGGGGTGGGGAGTATGGGACAGAGACTCATGGAGATGGAAGGAAATCTTGGTTTAAAAGGTAAGAGCATGGGAGATGGAGACAGGCAGATCTCTATGGGCTCAAGGCCAGCCTAGTCTACACAGTGAGTTCCAGACCAGCAAAGGCGATGTAGAGAGACCTTGTCTCAAAATGAGGAACAGAAAAGAAAAACGCAAAAGTCAGAATGCCAGAGAGACAGCTAGGCCAGTAAAGTGCTTGTCTTGTAAGAATGGGGACTCAGTTTAATCCCAAGAGGGAGGGGGAGAGAGGGGAGGGAGAGAGGGAAAGAAAGGGAGGAGGAGAGAGAGAGAAGGAGAGGAAGGGAGGGGGATAAAGAGAAGGAGAGAATGAGAGGGAGGGAGAGAGAGGGGGAGGGGGAGGAGGGAAGGAGGGGGAGATGGAAGAGAAGGGAGAGAGAGACAGACAGACAGACAGACAGACAGACAGACAGACAGATGATCTCAGCCATTCATACCAGGCACAAAACTGCAGACTCGTAGAGGGTATCTGTTGCATCTGTCTTGACATTCAAGTGATAGTTTGTACCTTCCATTCCTTAACCAAAGACTGTGACCTCATCCAAGACCTGAACTTGGAAATGAGCATGGGCTGAAAGCTAAGTGTGGCCAACTGCTTCTCTTCCTCATTGCGCCCATGCCCAACCTATCATGTTTCCAGTGGGGACACAGCCAACCTCCGTTGGCAAAAGGGTCTGTGTAGAGGACAATCAATCCCAAGCAAAGCAGATGTTGTATTCTTCATGAGCTTCCTAACAGCATCGGCCTTTCTTTTCCTATCTCTGGATCCCAGGAGTATGGCAGGTAGTGAGTGGATTTCAGAGCAGAGTTTGACTCAGCAACACGGCTAGTGGGTTGGATAAGAACACTTGGCTGTCACGCTGGCCCTTCAGTACGGGAGTCACCAAGGGGTGACACTGACTCCTCGGGAGCCTCACGCTGTAAAAACAATACTGGAGTCACTAAATTTTGCAGTGGATAAGGAACCAAGAGGAAGTGCGCGATGAAAATACCCAGGCTGCTCTCAGCAGAAATTAGCTTAACTCAGCTCAAAATACGAGTGCTGTGCTCAGCTGAACCACAGAAATTAGTGAGGACATAGGGGAACAGAACCACTGACATCTCCAGGAGCAAGAAGGAGAGAGCCATTAATATGACTAGAGGAACTCTGTTCTTCAATGTGGCCAAGCACGTATTTACAGAGACACCGTGAGGGTAGCAATGCTTTCTTCTTGTAGATGCAGATGTAGATATGACGTTGGAAGGGTTTTTACAAGCATCTCTTCAAAGGGTTGTTAGAACTGATCAGTAACTCAGAGGCAGGGAAGACAAGCTTCCTCAAAGAGGAACTTCTAGAGGATGTTCTCTTGAGTGGAACCACAAGCCAGGGGTGGGGAGTATGGGACAGAGACTCATGGAGATGGAAGGAAATCTTGGTTTAAAAGTGCCAGGAGACCTCCAGGGGGTTGTCACTATTGAGACTCTTCTCCTGGTTTTGTCAAAAAACTTCCCACCAATTAAAAAAAAAAAGTGAGTATTTGTATTTTTCTTTTAAAGGATATGTTTGCCCTTGGGACTCTCATTGCCTTATATTAAAGGAAAATTGGCCAGCTCTGTCTATTACAAGCTCAAACTTAGGAAGTGTAATCTAAAATTATACTTTTCCATTATTTTTTAAAATTTAGATTCATTTCATGTGTAAGAGTGCTTTGCCTTATGCATGTCTGTACATCACATGGATGAGTGGGGCCTATGGAGGCCAGAACATGGTGTCAGATCACCTGGAACTGGAGTTACATGTGACTGTGAGTCGTCATGTGAGCGCTGGCAACTGCACCTGCGTCCTCCGAATGAACAAGCCCTCTCAACTGCTGAGCCATCTCTCCAGGCACACGGCTCTTCTTTTGGATAAAAGAAGGCACTTCTGAGATTTCTTAAGGGAAACACACACCTATGCACGTGGCTCCCTCATGTGTGTGCACACAGGTAAACAAAAACACACATACATATACACTAAACAAACACAAAACACACACATATGCACAGACACATATATACACACAAACATACACATATACACAAACACACATGCACACAGAGGGAATATGAATACTGCGCTTTTATTTTTTGGGCTGAAGGAGTAAAAGATACCTCATAAGCCATATTGTAGAAAAGGCACATGTACTTGGGTAACACTTACTAGCTATCCGAAAGCCCTAGGTGATCCCCCTAACATGCAGAGACCGTGAAGATGGGGTTCACCTCTGTTATGGACTCACCCTGAAGTTCATGGCTTTACGTGGACCAGTGACTTTGGTGATGCACTGAGTCAGCATGAAAAGCAATTAGCTCTGGATTTTCATTGACTGTGACAATTGATCCAGCAACAAAGTAAAAAGTCAAGTTAAATCTTTTCTCCTACCTGATTCAGTCACGGTGGTGTACCTTTGCATATACAGGGTACTTACTGAGAATAAATGCAGCTGCTCTGTATGGTCTTCAGGAAAGTCATTTGAAACATAGCACCAAGGTGACTTCTGGTTGAAGTTATCCATCTATATCACTGAGCTACCCTTTCTTAAAAGCTAAACAATGCACTAAAGATAGCTATTATTGATGAATAAGACAGCTTGCATTCAGACAGCTCTTAATTCAATGGGAGGGAGACGCTCCATATGATGATGACTGACTTGGGTCAAGATGGGGAGAATGGTAACAACACCCACACATGTGGATAAACCAAGAATAGCTGGAGGACAGCTGTCCTGTGAAGCTAGTGATGGCAGATACAGAAAGCAGAATGGAGGGAGAGAGTTCAGAGTTCATTCTGGAGCTCAGGCCATGGCATGCAAAGAGGAACAGTAACCAAAGAAGTAACACACATGCACTTGCACACACATGCACACACACACACACACACACACACACACACTCACACTCGAAGACTCAGAATGCACAATCAACACTGACACATCACTAGGAAAATGTGTATTCTGTCTGGTTAACCAGACAGGAATACACGTGTATTCTTGGTGTCACCATCAGTACGCCATATTAGATACTGGAAAAAGTCCTTTCTTTTCAGCTAGACTGACGTAGAGGCAAAAGTCCTTTCCTGCATGGTCCTCTATGGGACCTCAGGGAAAGTATCAAGGGATTTTATCCTGGTTTGGTGTACAGAACCCCTCTAGCAGGTTGGAGAAAGCTGAGTCTGAGTCATACCCAAATGGTAGAAGTGTCACCAGAGAGATACTGAGTGAGTCTGGAGTGAGCCTCACTAGCTGCCAAACTGACAGGTACCATCGATTCTCCTTAGTCCAATAAGAGGATTTAGATGAAATCCTGGACAAAGAACTAAATGGATGATTTTACTGACTTTCAGAATTGGTGAATATGATTGCATATGATTAAAATGCCCTGAAAATCAAAAGATTCAGAGATGGCCTGTTGAATGGAATTAATATCTAGAATATTTGAAGATAAAGAAAACAATCCAAAACGAAACAAAACCCAGCAAAGAACCCAATCAATGCTTGAGCCAATAAAATGAACAGGCAGTTTTCAATAGGAGTACAAATAGCCAATACATATGAAAAAAAGTTTAATATCCTTAGTCATCAAAGAGATGCAAATTAAAACTATTCTAAGATTCTTCCTTACTCTTCAGAATAACTATTACCCAAGAATAAAAATAACAGTAAACGCTAATGAGGATGCGAAGAAAGGAGAATCCTTATGCAATGCTGGTGGAATTAAGCTGGACTAAACATCATGAAAATCATTATTAAATATGTCATAAACTGAAAAAAATAGAACTAACATAGGATTCAGGCATATGCTTGAGGGGTGCTAAGTCAGCACACATAGAGATACTTGCACATCTGTGCTTACTGCAACACCAGTCATAATAGTTAACCTACACTCAGCTTAGGTGTCCATCAACAGAGGAACAGATAGGAAACATGGGCCATGAAGAATGAGGTAATATTGTATACTAGAAAAATAAAAGACCATTGCATTAGGTGAAATACTCTAGCCTTAGAAAGAATATTAGTTTTTTGTTTTTTTTAATGGATTCATGAAAAAAATGGCATGGAAGCATCAGAGAGACTGTGGTATGGGAGAAGACTATGGGTGATAACAGTCATGGTGAGAGATGGGGATCAAATATAGTGGAAGCATACGATACACATGAAAGAAATTGCTTTGTGAAACTTGTACTATCTATGTGTATACGCTAAAACAACCCCATAAACTCTGCCTTGGAGCATGGCAAGGTTACTGCCTGCGGTGGCCAATCTTCATTGTCAACTGGGCTGCATTTAGAATCATTTAGAAAACGTTGAGATACGTCTCTGGCTGTATGTACGACAGCATTTCCAGAAAGGATGAACTAAAGGGAAGACCTACCTAGAGTGTGGGTGCTACCCTACCATGACCTGGAAAACCATGATAGAATAAGAAAGGTAAAAAAGCTAGTGGAAAGAAAGGTGGCCATACTCTTTCTATTCCCTCTCATCTGTGTAATATGAACTGCTGGACGCGGCCACACACTTCTGCTGCTATGAGACATCCTGCCCAAGGACATGGTGTCAAGCTACTATGAGATCTGAACCTTTCCTAACTTAGCATGTTTCTGTCACGCATTTTGGCTATAACACATCACAAATAACAACAACAACAAAACAACCCAAAAATTATCTAGGGTTAGAGTAGGGAGGCCACCAGAGCAGCTGAACATAATCATGGAATTCCTAGGCATTTTTGGTCTGGTTTGTTAGAAATTTGGAAGAGTTTGGGCTAAATAAGGCTCACAAGGCAGGCAGGGTTTAAGAAGCCACTTTGGTGGGAGCTCAGCATCCCAGAATGCTGATTCAAATGCATTAGGAAAGCCCAGGTTATGAGTCTGGCATTCCTCTCCCTCCTCTGGGAACCAGTGGCCGGTTGTGCTACATTCTGACAATTTCCCCACATCTTGAAAATCAGAGTAAAGCTGAATTCAAAATTAGTGGAGGAGAATTCAAAAACACATAGCAGTAATGCTGTTGATGATATTACTGTATGCTTTTAGGTGAGTTTCACAGAGAGGACTGATCACAAACATGGAGCATAAAGATGTGACAGATGTACTTTGGACAGAAAAGGAACTTATCTAACGCTGCAGGTAAGAGAGGACCATTAATGACAAGACAGGTACTTTACACTGTAGTAATAGAAAAGGTGACTTAAGATGATTTGAGGAAGCTGAAAGACCCCTACCCATCATGGCTCCAAAGTGCAAAGCTGCACATTCAATAGACTTTTCTTTGACACAGAGCACAATTTAGATGCTGCTGGAAAAAGGCAGCCTAGAGAAGCATCTTCAAGGGTTCAGCTATCCAAGGATGATGAAGCTGTGCCCATGGTATCCTGGCTATTTCTTGAGTAGGCAACAGAACTTGGTGATATCCACTTAGTGCTGGTTTTGAAGGTGCAAAGACTGCAAGAGTGATGGGTCGGTGGAGGCTTCCACCATGATTCTGTGTAAAAGCCTGTGAGGGCAAGCAATGTGCAGCAGGTTAGATTCCTTTCCTAGAGCTCCTGAGAGGACAATATATGAAGCTGTGAGGGTGAAACTCAAGTTGCCATGGAGACCCAAGGATATAGAGTGTCTGCTGAAGGAAGCTGACACTTCTGAGTGAAGTCAGTCTGAAAGAAAGGCTGAGAATGGTAAGGTCATAAAAGAAAGAACTCAAGCATGCGAGAACTTCAATGATGTTAACATATGCCCTCAATAATGGACATGGAGTTACAGGATTTAATGCTTGCTCTGCTGGATTTCAGGGCTTCTTTGGGTCTCATTCTTCCTTCTGATGACCCCACACTTCCCTTTTGGAATGGGGACATTTATTCTGGCCCATTGTACACTGGGGGTAACTTGATTTTGTGTTCATATAATTTTTATAGTGGCTCAAAGATAAGAGTTGTCTTGAGTCTCAGGGGGGTCTTTGAACTAACATTCTGAATAATGACAGAACTCTTAAGGCAGTGTGGGCTTGTGGAGACATGCTGAGTCCATTTTTGCATTAGAGACAGAGGTAAGCCCTTTGGGTCAAGTTGACAAGCTCTTACAATGTCTGGTTTCCATTGTTGACTTTGTTGGGTTTAGAATCACTTAAGAGAGAGTCAAGGATACATCTGGGCATGCTTGTTAGGCCTTCCAGAGAAGACTAACTGAGGGAGAAAGATAGATCATGTACAGAGGTCCTTGACAGAATAAAAGGGGGAAAGAGGAAAGCTTGTAGAAATATGGCATTGCTCTCTCTGCCCTCTTGTTTAAGTGATGTCAACAGGTGTCTCCTGCTACTACTCCTGATGCCATGATGTCTTTCCAAAGTGCACGGTACCCAGAGATGGCGGAAGGAAATCCTCCGAAGCTCTTTTCTCTTGTTTCTGTCAGATGTTTTGTCACAGAGTATAAAAATCACTAGTGTACCACAGAGTAAACACAGGACAATAACAGAACCTGCCATCACAATGAGAACCATGACACCCAACACCAACTAAGCATCTTGTTCCACACGACAAACTTTGAGCTTCATACGGTCTTTGCGAGTGACTCACACACTCACCTCAGCCCGCATTTGTTCCTGGTTCCAGGTCACAGAGTGAGCAACTGAGACTAACAAGGTACATCTCTATGCCCAGAATGACACACAGAGACCCAGAGAAACCTGCTGTTCCACCTCCCAGACACAGCCCAGGGGATTATGGGGTAGGAGCATGACATTCCCTTGAGAAGGAAGATACTGCCAAGTTTCATTTCTGAAATGAAAGCAGCTATCATCTGTTGAAAGACTTCTATGAATCAAGTCCATTATATCATGAGCTCGTAATAAGTCTCAGATGTCGACATGACCCCACTTATGAAATGAGAAAATTGCAGTGTAGCAAGGGCAGAAGAACTTGGACCCGGGGGACAGTGTGAGAAAAAGTTCAGAGCAAATCACTGTCACCAAGTCACCAACGCTTTTTTTTTTTGTAAGCCTCTCTGCAGCTAGCTCAGAGGGGATCACCACCCAGGTTTCTTGCCTCACAGTGAGGCTGGCTCTGCATCCTCTTCTATGGGAAGAAACTGTGAAGGGATGATAGGCTAGAGTAGAGCTGTCCTAGGTATAACTGAACTATGAAGTGTTTTAGCTTCATGGAGCTATGGTTTTGGCCAGTGCAATCAGTTGGGTAAACACACTACTGCAAAATCTAGGGCATCCTAGAAGTCCCCTTACATATTTATTGGTAGCTGGTTTCCAGGGAGGTGGGTTTTATTGCTTTTGGTTTTGCTTTTTCAAGAATGTAGGCTGGAAATACATAATCCATAGTTTTCGTGTTCCTTGAAAGCATCTACTGCTGCAGGCTTTCCAGCCTCTGATACAGAGAGAGAAAGAGAAAGGGAAAGAGACAGAGAGACAGAAACACACACACAAAGAGAGAGAGAGAGAGAGAGAGAGAGAGAGAGAGAGAGAGAATCCGTCCGTGCTCCATGTATCAGTAGCTTGTTCTTTTTACTACACTGGATGGGAGCAGCATACCTGCTGACCTTTTCATCTACCAAAGAACGGCATGTGGTTTTCAGCTGGTGATTAGGAATATGACTACTGTAAGCAAGGAAGCTTATTTTGCAGTGGCATCAATGATTTCAGAATCATAATCGGGAATAAGAGACGTTGAAAGCTTCTGTGACAGCCCCTACTCCCAAAAGAAACAGTCTAGACAGAAAGCGACTGAAGAGAGTCCTGAGAAATTATGATAAAGATGCTCAAGTGTAGCTCTTCACAGTTGATGGCTTCTGGCAGGGGGGTAGGAAAGAACTCAAGTTTTCTTTAAGGAACTGGCCCACTGAGACTTTGACAATGCTCTAATGAGCATACAGGTAACACAAATTGGACTTGGTATATATATTTTTTTTTTTTTTTTTTTTTTTGGGCAGGGTTGAAGAAGGACATAAGGGTGGGTATGTGTACTGGGAGAAATGGAAGTGAGTGTGATCAGGGTGCATTGTATAAAATGCAGACATTCAATAAAAATATTATGTTGGAAAAAGAATTTTTATGGATATGCCTTTATTTTAGATTAAGCAACCAGGGAAGGAATTGCAGGGCTGCTCACCTTAGGGTATCTTTAGTGATGGTACGATGGTTTTGCTTTTCTTCCTGCGGACACTCACTGGCTTCCATCCCTGGTGTGCCTTGGTAGTATCTATTCCAAGGTTGGTTTAACAAGTTCTGTTTTCTGCATAGTTCTCATGGCTGGCTACTGACTGTGTCTCTGTGCTTAATTTGGAGAAAATATGTGTGGAGCCTAAATTCTGAAGTCTTGCAAAACTGAATTATTATTTATACTCTTTCCTTCATGAGCTCAGTGTGCTATCCTCACAGCTCCTCTTTCGCTGGTGCTCTGGGATCAAGACGCTTCTGCCTGATGACAAATCTCCCTGAACCAATGCTTTTGCTTTACTTCTTAAATAGATGACATGTGACTATGGTAAAATATAAGTCAGACCTTATCTTTATTGTTAAAATAAAACAAACATATTTTTAAAAGGCAAAATAACTTCCAAGTCTGGCACTCAGCATCCAGAGAGACAAGAGGCTGGCTCCCCATTTCTCCTTCTCTTCCTGTGTCTTTGCTGAGGCCATTCTCCTCAGAAATACTCTAGCTATGATCTCTGCACATTAGTGTCACCTTCCAGTGACCTTACTTCAATGGTAAGGTTACTACTTCTCAGCAGATACCCAGTCACTGGCTGAAAGCACCCCACCTGCCTTTGTCTGTTCTCACAGCAGGGTGTAATGGTTTGAATGGGAATGGCCTCCTACAGGCTCATATATTTTAATACTTGATCCCAAGTTAGTGAATTGGGAGGTGTGGCCTTGTTGGAGGAAGTCTGTCATGGGGGTGGTGAGCTTTGAGGTTTCAAAAAAAACTGCCATTCTAGTTAGCTCTCTGCCTCTGTATGTGTGTTTTGTGCCTATGGATCAGGATGTGAAATCCAGCACTATGCCCTCCTGCTGCCTTGCTCCCCACCATAATGATTACAGACTCTAACGCTCTGGAACTGAGAGCCCCAATGAACATTTTCTAAGTTGCACTGGCCATGGCATCTTATCACAGCAATAGAAAAGTAACTAAGACACAGGGTCATTGAGGACATTTATGAGGCTTACATAGCCATATAAAGATAGCTACAAGGACAGGGACTCATCTCATCTTCACTGCTAGAGCATATATGGTGCCTCGCATGGAGTGGACTGCTAAACATTTACCATATAAATTAATGACACTTTATTGGATGTAAAAGTGGCAGAGATAAGTCATTCATGGTGGGTAGGATGTATGGGGCCTGGTATGACCATCACAACAGCTTAGAAGGTGGAGAAAGAAATGGCATATTGGAGATTGTATGTGAGTCAACCTAGCATAGTGTCCTAGAGGTAGAATTTCTCATTCTCAGGAATGAGAAATGTACTACTAAACCTGACACAATGTCCTTTCAAGACATAGTACCTGTCATATCTCACTCACAGGTACAGACTCCTTCTTGGTATTGCAGTGACATTTCTTGCAGGAGTCTGTGTCAGAATCTTGAGGGATGGGCCAACTAGACAGGAAGGCACAGGGCTCACCTGATATAAATAGGTGTTATGAGACAGTAGGGGATTGGATACTCCAAGAGAGTCTGAAAAGGTCCACTCTGGAGGTGGACATGAGGGCTTCACAATGAGCTAGCGACATTATGGTGGTGACAAATGCCTAGGTCACCATACTGCTTGGATAGTGGAGACAATGAAAGGGAAGACATGGTTGGGAAGTAATGCCTTCATGAGAGAACTTCAGCCCCAGAAGGAAGGCTTAGAAAGCGACTGTGAGGGGCTATTTCATCACTTACGCTCTTACTTTTTCTTTAATAGCTAATATTACCTAGTGACTTGGAGAGATAGTTGAACATTGAGGGTTTAAGACGGGTATGAGTTTTTGCTATTGCAAGTTCACTGGTTTGGTCACTTGAGTTCACCTATAGAAGCATTAGGAAGGGATGATGTGACAAAACACTACATTTGGAAAGAGTGATATTAAAAATATTTTATCAACCATTATGCCACAGGGCCAACCTGGTAGATCGAATTCCAGCTCTCCCTGGAGGGGACACTGGTTACAAGACTGGATAAGGCCATCTCTCAACATGGAGCTGGAGGGTGACATTGGAAATGAAGGGCAACACTCTACAGACCATCCACTATAGAGAACCTCATTTGATGGAGATCACATTAAAACACACACACACACACACACACACACACACACACACACACACACACACAGCACAATAGCAACAATCACATATCCATCACACAGACATTAGCCAGGGTAGAATCTTACAGGACTGTTTATGTATATTGTTCTTAGAGAAATATCCCTGGGCCATCTGTTATTGAGGAGGTCCAAGGCAGAGTTTTCAAAGCTAGTTCCTTTTAGCCCTGAAACACTTGAGTAAGATCTGTTGTTGTCTTTTCTATGGGGAACCCAGTAACCAATTGAGCAGAATTAGCAGGAAATGAAGAGTGGGTACTCAGGGATATAACTGTAGTGAATGATGTGTGCACACTGCTGAAGAACTTGCAGTAAAAACAATTCAAGAGCAGGCAAAAACCTTAATAGTAGGCAGGCACTGGTGCAGAGTTAACTTCCATTATCATCTTAAAAATAAATATGACCTCTCCGCTCATGGTCCTTGGTTGATGCATCAGTCTCTGCAGGGACTCCTAGGCCCAGATATTTTGCTTTCTTGGTTTACTTGTGGAGCTCCTGTCTCATCCGGGGCTTTCTCCTCACCCCCCCCCCTTTTTCTTCTATAAGATGCCAGGCACTCTCCCAAAGTTTGGCTGTGAGTCCTCTCTGAATCTGCTTAGATCCCCTGCTGGGTGGGGTCTTTCAGAGGACATCTATGGCAGACTCCCTGCTCCATGTAGTCCATAGGCAGCTCATAAGGGGAGCAGGGGCTGTCTCTGACACAGGGTTGGTTGCCTGCTCTTTGATCACTTCCCCCTAGCAGGGCAAACTTGCCAGGCCACAGAGAAAGCAGATCCAGGCAGTCCTGATGAGACGTGATAAGCTAGGGTTGGAGGACTGCCCCTTTCAATAAACTAGGGGAGGATTTGGAGAATAGGGATGGAGGGTAGGACTGGGAGGAGATGAGGGAGGTGGCTACATCAGGATATAAAGTTAATAAATTGTTAAAAATAAAAAGTAAAATAAATATGAAAGAAGAACACCTTTCCTCCACCCCTTGCCAAAGTCTCCTCTAAAAACAGTATCTAGGAGGACTAAATGTGAATCCTAAGAAGGTAGAAGGGCCCTAAAATCTTGCCTGCAATAGCTAAAAAAATATCCATTTTGTATTCTTGGCCAGATATTTTACATGGTCATTCAATGATTCATGAAAATCCAGCTGTTTTCAGAGATGTCAACTGCTCCAGTCTCCTGGGCAGGAGCTGGGATGAGTTACTTTCTCAAGCTGTGAGCATCCACCAAGCCACCTTGGGGCCTGGGGACTACATGGGCTCTCCTCCTGGTCTCACCTGCCCAGTATAGGGTGAGTGGTATCACTTGCCACTCTGCCCCAGAAAACGTAATGTAGCCTTCCCCTCTGGTACCTGATATGATCTTGGTTTTTGTAGTATCCAAGATAAGGGAAGACACACAGGACAACAGTAATCCTGGTTAAGCAACTGGTATTCTTATAAGGAGGGATTCACAGACAGGCCATGAGGAGGCAGAGGGGAGGGGCATGTCCTCAGCTGAGGAATACTGATGGTTGCTGGAAGCACAGAGAGTTGGGAAAAGAACAGGTCTCAGTGCCTTTCAAGGGCAACCTGCCTACGTGTTTTTTTTTTTTTTTTCTTTTTTTTGGCTACTTGGTTTCTGTAACTCTGAAGGAATACGTTTCTGCTACATAAACTACCCAGTCTATGACAGACTTTCTACGGCAGACTTGGAAAATATAGCAAGAAAAGCCTTGTCACGTGACAGAGGTCTTGGGACTCCTTAAAGATCTGACTGGGTATAGGCAGAAGCCTGAGGCACAAGCCAGACACAGGTAGGAGGCTTCTCCACCTTGTCAGCCTGGCCTGCCATGTGGCCCCTGAGTTCCTCTGTCTCCCTTTGATTGTCATATGCAGGCCTAGCAGACATTTTCTCAAGCCTCTTTCCCAGCTGTCTGAAACTTCAGAACATTTAGCCTTTCAGACATGTTTTTAGAAAAGTCTAAAGAGAATTCCCTAATTAACACTAGTTTAGAATAATTTCTCAAAAGACATGTTTAGATTGTAGTTTAAGAAAAAATTTCAATAGAGTAAACAGATCTTCCTGCCCCAGTGTTGGCTCTGATCTGCACTAATTCCAGCATATGAAGAGTGGCTGTGACACAGGTGTCCACTCACTATTAGTCAGAGACGCCGTCTAACAGAGAAGCACAAACCAGGCAGATAACAGAGCCGTTACTTTAAAATTCTACCACTCTCAATTTTAGTTAAGTACCCTTCTCTCTGTTCTATTGCTGTGAGGAAACACCATGACTATGACAACTCTTATAAAAGACAGCATTTAATTGGACCTTGCTTACACATTTGGAGGTTTGGTCCATTGTCATCATGGTGGGGAAAATGGTGGCACACAGGCAGACATGGTGCTGGAGAAGTAGCTGAGAATTCTATAGGCAGCAGGCAGAGAGAGAGAGACACTGGGCCTAGCTTAGGCTTTTGAAATCTCAAATCCCACTCCCAGTGACAGACTTCCGCCAACAAGGCCACATGTCCTAATTCTTCTCAAGTAGTGCCACTCCCTGATGAGGAAGTGCCACTCCTCAAATATAGGAGCCTAGAGAGGCCATTCTTATTCAAAACAACACAGGATCACATCTTCCAGGAAGAGTTAGATTTAAAGTTTAGGCAGATCCTGGACATAAACAAAACAAAACATCTTTTGAGGGTGTTAAAGAGTAAATTAGGTTTACAATCAATAATGCCGAACAGATGCCTGCAGAGCTGCTGCATCTTCACCCTGTCCTGCCACTCTCGGCTCTGAGGGGCAGACTTCCAGTGCAGAAGAAAAGTGTGTTCTTGGACGTCAGAACATGGAGGCCAAGGTCAGGTACACACTATCTTACTGCTTGAGTGGTTAGCATGGTTGGCGCCATGCTGTCACTTTAAACTATTCAAGTCAACCTGGCTAAACCTTTTTGGGGGAGAGCAAAGTGCTTCCCACAAATTAGCAAATACTGTAATGTATTCTTTCACTCTCTGCTTTGACCCTCTGACTGTTTTTCCATACGGCTCACAGGATGCATGCTGGGTAAAAGCTGTGCACTATTGCACACTTGGCTAATTGATTTCAGCGACAAGCAGAAGGGCGCTAGTTGTTTATGAAGAGCGGTTCCCTTTCTTTAGGGATGCTTGTTCAAAGAGGTCAGTTCTTGATCTGTAACTAGCATTTTCCTGTTCCACCATATTTCTCTTCCTAAGTTCTGTGTCTCTCATGTTGGCAGGGAAAGGCAGAGGACGAGGCATGTAGTATTTGCAGTGTGGATGGAGGAGCTGTAGGAATGCTCTTTCTTTCTGAAGCCACCCCAGGCCTGCCATGTACTCAGCGCTCTGTTTGCTCCCATAGTTTCTGGCAATTCAACCTTGTGAGACTGGGCATTCACTGCTGCTCCATGAAGGTAGCTTGTTAGGCACTAAAGCACCTGTGATGACTTCTTCTTCTTTTTTGTTCCTCTCTTGAACTTTGGCTATTTCTCCCACAAAAATGAGACCTTAATGTTTCACTTCCTTAGAATAATATTAAAAGACCCTTCATGTCTCTGAGGCTCTTGGCAGCTTCTTACAGATAACAAAATGGAAAGAATCACAAGATAAGAAAAAATTCCGAGCAAAGCTATTAGAACCACTGCTCACTGGGTCTTGGTTCTTTTTCCTTCCTTCCTGTGTGCCAGGCCCATACTGCATGGAACTCTCCTGAACAACATGCTAACAGCCACATGTTCACTGTATACGAAGAGCTGCTGATAGCAGTGCTCAAATGGTTCTAGAAGCCCTTAATGGGTGATGTGACGATGACACCAGTCCTGCTTACTAAATCCAATTGCCTTTATGACCCATTCATTCTACAACCTGTACCCTCGGTGAAGTCTAAAACATGTATTGGTCCTATGTGGCAGAAATATATGAAAACCATCAGCAGCCATGTACTAAGATTGCTCCCACCATGTCTAGATGCTGAACCAGTTCATCTAGGACTCCCTGGAGCAGCCACAAACATGGAATGTAAAGGACTGTACCAGTACTTTCTCGTGGCTCAGCCTCTCTCAGTTGTTTGTGTTCATGTGCTAGAATGTACACAGCACAGCAGTTCCAGGATGTGTGTTATCATCAATAAACACCCTCCCATTGGCTCCCTCATCCATCCAGAGCCTTGCTTGATGCCCAGCTGACTGCAGCTTCAGATTGCCCGCAATGGGATAAGGAGCAATGTTTGTATGAGTCACTTGAGAGAGGAAGCGCTTCCTCTGCAGAGGAAATGGATTCTGTGTATGGCATCCACGGTAGCCAGCAGCTCCCAAGGCAGGGAGTCTGGTGTGTTCTACAGAGATAATGTCTCTCCAGGAAGTGGCCAGCGAACCATGCTGGATGTGGTTCTGTGCCTGTTTCTTCAGCCTCTGAGCACCTGTTGCCAAGCAACGTGTGCTGTGGAGCTGAGCCTGCAGGATGTGGGAGGAGGACAGGGGGAATAAATTGGATTACCCCCACATCTGTCTCTGTGCTGCTGGACTTGGGAAAACAGCACTCATTTAAGCCTGACCAGTAACTCCACCATGAGCTCCTCCGGCATTTCTCATCGGCAGCGACGCCAGGCACTACTCAGGGTCAGCATGCATATGGCCTCCTTGGGCTTAGGAGACAGAAAAACCCAGCTGTGGTTTCTCCACATTTTAATTCTCTGTGTATGGCTGACTGAGGGCCCCAAAGACTTCATGTGGAGACAACAAATAAAGCCACATAGGATACACAGCCGAGCAGATGGTGTGAAGCTGCAATCTCTACCTACAGAGTAAAAATTCACTCCGGACTCCAACCTCACCAAACAGTTTTGCAGAAACTACGAGATACTTGCATTTTAAATTTGTGGAAATGTTTCCTTAATCTAACACAGTGAAAAATACATACACAAAAATTGTCTACAAAGTCAGGTTATAAAAAGGGTCACATATAACATTCCAAGAAGTCAAAGCTCTGTCACTAGGACCATCAGTAGGTGCTGCATATGACACTGGCTGTAAGCTGTGCTTTTGGCAAGAGATCAGCTGTGGCCAGGTGTCACAGGACATGTATTTCTCACCTCTTTTGGTCTCCACTGGCTTTGCTGATAAACTATACCATACCAGCGTGTTCGTCACCTTAAGCACTAGGTATAAGGCGGCATTAGAAGGCCTGGCAAGTGTCTGGCTGTCCATCTGCTCCACAAATGTCATACAAGCTTTGGAGTTAATAGTATGATTTTTTTTTTTCACAGCTACTCAAAACAGTAACAATCACCACATTCAAGGGGAATCCTCCGGAACATGAGGAGAATGAGAGGGGATGGCTGAAGGACAGACAAGCAGCTAGTCTCAAAGATGACAATCAACGGACTGCTTCGTTGAACTGACAGCACACTCTGTTCAAAGGGAACGTGAGTGGCACCAGAGCTGTGTGTAAGCTGCTCTCGCTGTGCCACTGTTTATCTCTGGGGTCCCTGCACACTGAGGCACCCACTTACACTGCAAGGCAGAAGTGTTCTCCTGACTTCTCTGCTTACAAAGAGATCTTAAGGGACACACCTCTGTCAGCTTGCTTTGCTTCCCATTTAAGAAAGCAATATAATTATAAAATGCCCAAAGAGGCACTCCCGTGAAACGGACATGGTTTCCCGAGTGTCGAGTGCCGCCTCTGTTCATATTTCACAAGCACATGCAATTAATCAATTTTGCAAGTGACACATGCTTGGTATTGCAGTTAATTTGAGGAAGCAATGACTTCAAGCCCAGTTAAGGTTTTCCTGACGGTGACAAACAAGCGCACACAGGATAGCAGGTTTTCAAACTCTTCTCCTGTAGTATTCAGCAGAACCTTAATGTCAGAACTTCAAGTCAGTTTCCGGTGTGTCTGGTTAGTGTACACCTTGGTCCTTAAACCTTATGATGCTCAGGAAGATGCTAGCTGAGGTACAGTTTCTGTACTTTCAGGTTCTCTCTAGGGCAGGTGCATTTTTCTCCCAGAAGCAGTGGAAGGTCACCGGGCCCAAGAGCTCTGCAGAGCCTGCAGGGTCCATGGCTGCTACAGGACCCACTGGCCTTTCATTCTGTGGTGGGCTACCCAGGGCTTTCTTCTCTATTCCTGATTGGATCATTTTTCTCTAAACACATGATCTATGTTCTCCGGCTAGACCAAGACATCACAGCCATACCCCCAAGGCTAAGTGAGAATGCTGCCTCCTGTGGGAGCACACTGCAACTCTGGGCTCTGCCTATAGCCTGCACAGTAGTTAGGCCTGCTCTGCTGAAAAAGCAGGGAGCCTCTGAGATGGATGAAAAGTCAGACATTTTACACACCAGTTTGCAGGAAAATTTAACTCCCTGAATGCCACCTATTAACCTGAATAGGAGGAGTAGCAATTGTATAAACATATTAGGTTGAGCTACAGGAAGCTGCCAATTTTGAAAGTCAAAAACAATGAATTATCAGTCCTCACATACTGTCAAACATAATAAAAGAGAAGGCATAATACTTCCAGGAACCACAAAATCAGCAAAGGTTTGGTCCCTTACTGTGCAGGAAAGCACATGTATTCAGAGCAATAAACATAACTGGCCAAGTTACTAAAAACCCCAAAATTACATGTTTCCAAACACACTGGTGGGAAGACAGCACAGACAGGTATATGAGGGCCTGAGAATGAATACAGCATATACGAATTCTGTTTTTATAGTTCCCCTGCACCACAGTGCAAAGCAGTTTTACGAGTGATTGAAATACGCATGCTTTTGAAAACAGAACTAATGAAGAAAATAGCAAATAGCAGAGTTAGTGAGTTTCCAGACCGCGCTCTGTGGCTGCTGTGAAGACAGAGGGCATCAGGATAAAACATGAGAGGACGGGCATAGGGAGAGGTGTGCGGCTTTAGCTGATAAAGTTACAAATTTCATTAGAGAGGAGACAAGCAAGGTAAGAGACATAAATGAAGAGAAGTAGCTTGAAGACTTTTTAAAAGTAAATATCAAATATTGATTTTTTTTCAAAGTGAAGTGGGTTTAAATATATTTGCAAGGACCACCTGTCTCATCAGAACTGAGGTTCTAATGCAGTAAAATCAGCTCGTCCTATTTGTGGGAAGGATGTTAGAGCCACTAATTAGGACACAAACCCGTGTTTCTAAAGTATAGAATCATAGCTGAAGCACATCTCTCATCAAATACTTCCTCATGCACACGTAGCCTTTACAAAGCTCTAAGGGATACTTCTCAGGGACGATAAAGCCATCTACCTGGATTCTATGTTCTCTTTCTGTAATGACATTCATGCATGCCAACCAAGGAACTCATTGTAAGTTATGATTATTACTTATGAACAATCTCTTCAACTCAGACATTGTTAAGTGTAAACAACTAAAACAAATAAGGTGGAGTGGAAAAAAATCCACAGAAGCATTCCATTTAATCTACATAACATGTTTGATGCTAGGAAATTTGTATGGGGCTATGAAGGTGAAAAGGGACTTGCAAGGGATGGAGATGGACAGATGGAGATGGACAGCAGTGGTATAAAGGCGTAAAGGAGACTAATGGAAAAGATAGGGTTAATGGAATGGATAACAGGAGGGTAGGGTGAAAAGGGACTATGGGAGGGACAGCTATCACTAAAGATATTTTGAAAAAGTATATGGAAACCTATTACTTGATCAGCTTTCTAAATATATATACAAAAATATTTTAAATGGAGTCACCCTATAATGGTTCAACAATGCCCCTACTAGACACAGACTAATAAACAAAATAACCCAGCCAAGAATAGGTTACTTCTTTTGGAGTTGTTGGCCACTGAGGTCCCATAGGTCTCCAAGTATTACATGCCATTGCTAGCGCTGCTGGTTGCCTTCCAGAACTTGAGGACAAGCCTCTGTTGCAGAAGACCATGTGTACCTTAGTCATAGAATCAAGAGTTGCCAAGCTGGTACTGACCTGGAAGCCTCATCCTTACTAGCTTGTTTTGATGGTGTTAGAATGTGCTAGTCATACTACCAGAGGATAAAATTACCCACCAAGCTTCCCTAGCTGTGAACTTTGGGACTATCATAATGACTGGCATGGCCATACACGCCCACTGGCGCAATAATGGCATGAATGTCATGGGAGTAGCCAACCACTTTCTGGTTAGATTTAAGGCCTGCTTTACAAGATGAAACTCATGCTTGGCACCACTACCAGAGCTAAGAACCAGTGGATAGGCATCATCGACTCTAGTGGAGAAAATACATTAATGGGCATCGCATTAAATCAACTCCTAATGATTTATCATTATACCCATGGTTTAGTGCAAGTCTCAACCCTTATCAGGGAAACTTCTCTCTTTCCAATGGTGAGCACCAAGAAACCCACAACTGGTCAAGGTGCAAAGAATAAGCCACTATGGAATTCTCAGACATGGGTGGGAAATCTGTCACACACATATTCCTCTTAAGACTCAGAGATCGTTAAGGAAGAGAGGACAAATGACTGTAAGAACCAGAGGCTATGGATTGTGGGGCTGGAGAAGCTGGTCTGGAGCAGGAGCAGGGTCAAGCCATGTCCAACCCCAGAAATCTAGTCTCAAGAGTGGTAGGAGTGAGAACCATTCCCTCCCCGTCCCCAGGTTTGCATATCCACGGACATATAGCCTTTCCAGTCCCACCTTTGCCATCCTTGAGGTGGACACCAAGCCTCAAAGCCAGGTATCTGGTAAACTTCCTCTCTCCTTCTAAGCTCATGTCCAGCAAGCACCTGAAATTCCTCATCATGCAAATAAGGCATTCCCAGCACTGTAGCACTGGCCAATGATGTCCACTCACCCCGAAAGCCTATATCCACCCCTAAAGGTTTAAATAGACTTTGTAAGCCCTAGTTAAAGGAATTGCTGGCTAAACGAAGCTCACTCCTGAGAGTCTGTTCTCACGCTCACCGGACACCTGGGGTCTCCATCATCCCAAGCCTTGCCTGCCTCGCTTTCCCTCTGAGGCTACTGGTCTGATCACTGCAGGCAATCATGCTGTTAAGGGAGGGGGAGCAGAGTGGTCATGGCAACAGATGTGAGGCAGTGTCTTCCAGATACAACAGAGCAGCTGCACATATGAACTCACAGAAGCTGTGGCGGCATGCACAAGACCCGTGAACGCTCAAGCCAGAGAGAAGTCAAATGTGGAGAAGAAAGGTGAGAATAAAGTTATCACCCATAGCCAAGAAGCTATTGACAACTGATAGCTTCTGGCAGAGTCATTTCCTTGAGGGGCGTATCCCTTTGTACCTCACACTACTCCAGCGGATGATCATACAGCCAATAGTATATAGCAGCGCAAACTGCACTTGATGAGCTTAAAAGCAAAGAGGACATAAAGCTGGATCGGTAGGGAGTGGATCTGGGTAGAGTTGGGGGAGGGTGCTAAATATGATCAAATATATTGTAGGACATTCTCAAAGAACTGGTAAGCTTTTAAATGTGTGAATACAACAAACACACAGAGCGCGAGAGAGAGACAGACAGACAGACCAATCAGGACGGGGGTGTTTATGATACTGATGGGCTAGGAACCTTGTGTTTAAGGACCTATCAGGGTTATCAAGATAGTAAAGAGGGTACCTTGACCAGAGCACCTTGACAAGCCTGGTGTGGCAGGGGCCACTGAGCTCAGGAAGGGCTCGCTGCAGCCTGGTAGACAGGACTCAGCTATCCACTGCAGCTGTGAAACCCAGAACTCTGGGACCCATCAGTACATGCAGGCTCCTTCCAGTGTGTTAGTGCACAGACCACTACAGGTCAACCACAAGGTCATTCAGTGTTTGGTATTTATTGAGGATGTCTAGACAATTCATCTTTTTTTATATCTGCTTGCATGTATGTAGGTATATGCATATGCATGTATGTATGTGCACCACAGTCAGTAGAAGCTGGGAGGAGGTACTTGATCCCTTGAAACTGGAGTTCAGATGTTGTGAGCTGTCATGTAGGTGCTGGCAACTGAACTTAGATCCTTTTCAAGAGTATCCACTGTTTTTAACTGCTGAGCTATCTCTCCAGTTCCCCATTTTCATTTCTTAATGAAAACAATTAGCATTTCTTTAGAGGTATTTCCTTTGCAAACTTTTATTTGTTGTTATGATTATTGTTGTTGGGTTGTGTGTGTGTGCACATGCATTGTGTTATATGTATACATGGGTAAAAGCATGCTATAGAATTTTGTGTAGTCAGAGGACAACTCTGTAGAGTAAGTTCTCTCCTTCTGCCTTTACATAGGTTTTAGGGATTGAACTCAGGTCATCACGCATGTCTAGCAAGAGCTCTGCCCATTGAGCAATCTTGCTGGCCCTATGGACATTTTTTCTACTACTTAAAATACTCCATTTACTGAAAAAAAAAAACAGTGACAATTTTTAGAGTTTGCCCTCTTCTTTTCCCTTTTTAAAAATGTATCCCAGGTTGGCCTCAAACGTATGTCCCTCCTGCTCCAGCCTCCTGAGTACTGGGACTACAGGTCAGCAATGCTGGCAACTTCTGAAAGAATAGTTTCTACTATAAAATTGGCCACTTCTGAAAACTACCATCTCCAGAGCCCTCTCCCTTGCCAGAAGCTAAAGAGACACTGCAATGGATTCTGAACTGCTCTGAGGCTGCTGAGGGCATGCTGACGCAGGAGCCACGGGGCAACTTCCATTTATGATCCTAGAAGGGCTGCAGTCATTCTTATTAGGGAGCAGTGCAGCTAGCAGCATGGCAGCTCAGAGAAGCAACTCGTGGGACATACCTCACACCTGCCATGCTGCTGTCATTAAAAGACATTTCCTTCAGAGGTGAGGTGTCGGAGTACCAAGAACGTGGGGGAAAAAATACAAAAAGCCCAAATCATTCTGGTTTCAAAATGTTACAGTGCTTTGCTTTCTGGGAAAAGAGGTTGTTCAAAAGGCCAGCAAGGCCACTTATGAAATAAATGTAACACGGTGGGAATTTATACCATCAATAAAACCTCCCAGTCTATCGGCAAGATTCCTTAGAATGTAAACAAGAAGCCCTTGGACCAATATTAAAAACACTGCTCCTTTTAGAACCTACGTGACACCTGACAGGTCTGAAGTCAGATGATCTGGAGCCCCCCACCTGAGCTTCTCAGTTTGTGTGCATTGATCTGGAGCCCAGTTGAGGCTCTGATGATAAGCAAACAGGGTACAGCGACTGTCTTCACTGATCTTGTGGTCTAGCTTGAGTCAGTGACATCACATGTACCCTGTGACCTGATGGAGCTGAGGCCAAGAGTCACAGGTTCTGTTTCCTGAAGTGAAGTCATCTGTCCCAAGGCAAATAGTCTATGTGTCTCTGAGCTGGAGTCCTAGGGACTAGGGGGAGATCTAAGGATGGTGGAAGGATGGTATTCCTTCTGCCTCAGTGGAACCTGGTCACAGAAAGGGCAGAAAAAGCTAGGTGCACTAGAAGGCTGAGGCTACCATATGGTTCCTCTTCTTATTCCTAAGCCAGCTATCATGGAGGAATAGACAGAAGTACTTTGGGGTCACTGTACCCAAATGTGCATACCTGCATCTCAAATCCATTTCCCAAGTCTTAGGCCTCAGACAGGAGTGGCTCGAGGCCTGGGACATGGAGGTTCATGAACTTATGGTCCCACCTACTCCTGTGACTTAAGGAAGCTATTCAGAAATGGCTTGGAAAAGACAGAACTCCTTAGTGGTCAGTCTAAACATGCAGGGACAATGTGAGGTTAGCACTATCCCTGAGGTAATTGGCATGTTCCACTCATTTCCTTTTTGAACCCTGGAATGAATCTCAGAAACACATAGGCATTTGATTTAGATAACTCTCAAGGTTCCTTTGAGTAGACAGGCATTCAACAGAGCCTGACACACATACCACAAGCTAATGCTCTCCTCCGAGGCTCTTTATTATATCTTGGGGTGTCTGGTCCACACCCTGGCTCAATTTAATGGAACTGTGCAACCCTGTATCATCTGGATTAAGGAGGTATTTCTTAAAGATTCATTTATTACTTAAGGCAGGACAAACCTTGGCTCTCATAGCTTATGCAAGGAGAGCAGGTCTCAGTAGGGTCAAAGAAGAAAAGTCCAAACTTTATGGAAGAAATCAAAGCTCATTTCAATCAGGTGAGGGCCCAAGTGGGACCATGTCATGGGCTCGGTCATGTGGACATAACACACATGCATAGGTACTATGGCTTATTTTAAAGACCTGCCGTGCATTCTCATGAAGTTTTCAGGTTTTTATCCAGAGCTAGGTTCCGAATCTGCATTTCAACAGTGAGAGTTTCACTGCCTGGCACTGGTTTCTCTAATTGCCACCTCATATGCTATATATCACATCTGGCTTTTTGTCTGTGCACATGTCCAAATTCCAAAACATGCAAAAAAATTCCAAAGACAGAAATATCCCCATGTATCTGAATATCCAGTTTCTATGGAGACTGAAATCAAAGCAAACTGTCTAATGAGAGATTTTTCTCCCATTTTTTTTAAAACATAATTCTTGCCTGATGCCTTACAGTTTTGGAGCATGTTGAAATGCCTGCTGGTTATTATTCCAAACACATTTTGCTAATATGCAATTGCATATTCTAATGAGAATAGCTGATGACAGCTCATTTTCACGGCTGTGCCCCCTGGAACCCTCACAAATTCTCTGATTACATGGAAAGGCAGGGTTTTTAGAACTTCTGGAACTCTGTAGAGGCTTCTCTGCTTCTTCTCGGCCTAGATGGAGCAGTAGTCTGGGTGGATACCATCTCCGGCACAGACTGAATTATGCTCACCTCTTTGAAGGGACCCGAGAGACATTTTGTAAGTTGTCACCAAATTCAGTTTGCAAGTGACTTCAGTCAAGTGTAATCCACTTAATTCCTGTGTGTTTCATTTAGAATTCATAGCAATCTTCAAGGCAACCCCACGAACACACTGGCATACTCTCAATTTTGTCACTTGTGTGTAGAGGAATTGGATTGACCCTACCAATAACCCAGTTAGAAAAGTAAATTTCATTATGGTCTGCACTGCTCTCAAGATATCTTTGGGAAACACACAGAGGATTGCCCCTCAAACTCTGGGGAAGAAGTGTCTTCTCCGTGGCTGGTGCTCCTTTGACCCTGAATAGCTTCTCTGTCTCCGAATCATGACTGCTTGCAAAAGCCCTGTGCCCACCATAACACTCCAAGCTCTGCCTTCCGTGACTGAAAACCACAATTGTCCCCCAGGTCATTAGCTCCAGATCTTTGTCCAGAATGTCCTCCCTTCAGCCTCCTCTGGGTATCGCCAGTCCTCAGGAATGGCACAGGTTACCTCTCTCAGAAGACCTTTTTCTCCTTGTCACATGGTGTTGTTACCTTGTGTATTCTTAGAACATGACACTCTCAGTGCCTCACTTTCCAGAACCAGGTGTGTTTCTTGTGGTCTTTCACATTGGTACCAGAGTTCCAGCATAGTCCTGACAAATAAAGATCTAAAGCTCATGGGACGTGTCCACCTCCTCCTCACTAAGACAGTGGCTTCTGGTCATCCATCTAAGGAATTCACAGCTATCGGAGCTAGTCTAAAGATGCCACTTTGAAGATCCATCCCAGCTCAGGACCTGTTTCAGAATGCCAGCTGGGCCATCCCAGACACTGGATGCCACTGTAAAGCATATGTAGGATGGCTCTGACCACAGTAGATGTCCAAAGTTTTCACAGATGGGCATAAAGTCACTCAGGTCGCAGACAAGGTTATTTACATATAGGGTAAATTCCTTAGCCCACAGAGCCCCAAGTTCTCTACCTGGGAGAGGACAGTAATAAGGTAAATTCGCACTCACTGTGAGATTACATCAAAGATAGGGGCTGAAAAGCTGGAGAGATCTCTCTGAAGTTTGTTAGAGATGCAGCAATAACCTTTGCTGAGTTGGGCTTCTCTACAGATGCATAGAGAATGAATAAAGGAGAAAATAAAGTTCCCCTTAAATCTGACCTTGGAAGGAGCCCCTGGTTTCTGCTCTGCTCCTGAGGACTCCAGTGTCACCATTAGAGGCAGCTACTCAACTCATACCAAAAGGCCAGCTCCTCTTGGCTTTTCTTCACTGTCCCTTTGGCCCATCCTCTCACTGGTTCCTTATCACACCATGATCTCCTCAACCCTTGAAGGCTTTGTGACAGAAGAAGGGCATGATCTGACCTCTGAAAAACCACAGTCCAACAAAGGGCATATGTGGGGAAATCGGAGTGAGAGTGGAGAGCCTGGAAAATATGTCCTGGGGATGTGGAAGGTGGGTAGAGTCTTGAGATGTAAGCACGTTATATGTCTACAAGAAGGACTTGTCAGGAAGTGCCTAGCTCTGGAAGTGAAGGCCATGGAGGAAGTATCCTCTAAAGAAGGAAAGCCAACATGGTGGCTGTGAGGGAGCCTGGTGGGGTGTTGTGGAGAGGAAGTTTAGAGGGTCAGGGTTAAATCAAGGGCAGACTATCATTCTATATTTTAGGTCACAGGTGGAGAGTGGCCATAGGAAGGTCTTATTGCTAAGGGTTGACTATTGTTCCGAGCAAAGCCCTGAGCCCTTGGATATTTACTCCATCATTCATTCCTCAAATTTGTGCAGAGGTGTTATCCACACAAGGCACATAAGAACCATGTGGCAACGACAGAATGTGGGAGAGCTGGAAGTGCATCCACACTGTGCCCTGCCCAGACTTCCGGTCTCTGTCTGTAACCACTCTGCACTTCTGTGGGACCCATCAGTTTTACAGACACATGTCTAACAACACAAAGAGATGGTCCGGGGATCAAGCACAGAAGCTGCAGTTGAACCTTCTGGATGCTTGCAAGATACGGGAGCTCACCAGAGCATCACGAATGAGCCTGGTCTTTCAGCTGTGGCCACAGCTATATCTCAGGGATCATGCCACATGCTGGGCTTTGCACTGAGGCACACAGAAGCTGGAAATTGCAGTTCAGTTTTCCTGAACTAAGCTCTTTTAGGGTTAGATAGGGGAGCTGGAGAATGCAACTGGGTTGGTTTGATGGTGGAGGAAGTAATGGAGGTGATCAGGTTGTCATGACAATGATAAGGCATTGGCCTGTGATGAAACATATAAGAGCTGAGTGATCTCACCTGCCTCCGTGGCCAGGGAGCCACAGTCCATACTGTACATGTTCCCGGATGCGAAGGTGAACGGAACTGAGCCTGGCCAGATACAGAGACCAATTATTTCCAAACCCTGGGCGTACATGAGTCTCAGAGCATGTGAGTATGCCTCATCCCTCATCTGAGGGAAGAATTAACTCCACATTCTTCACATGCCAAGCTGAGTCATGACAGGCCTCTCATGGTGGGAGCAAAGGAACTGAACAGAGAGACAATACTGAGCCAAGTACTGGCTGGCCACCTTCTCTGCTTTAGTGTCACAGCCGTTCTTCCAGCGAGATAAAGAAACAGAGGCACTGTTGAGGCCTGAGCCTATTTGCTAATCATAAAATCAGCCTCTTCACTGCTGTGCTCCCAGAATGCTCTGCTGCCTAAGGCTGTGTTGAGCTGATCTGGTACTGACTGCTCCAGGGACCCCCAGGTGTCTCATAGGAAGGGCACGTGTGATGAAGAGCCTCCTATGTAGGTAGGTTTGGAAAGTGAAGACCAAGCTCCTTTTCCAAGCACCACCTCCGTTCTGCGGTGGGTGGTGGTGGTCTGTCCTCTATACAGTTCACCAAAGGACAGGGATAGGAGGGTTAGTACCTTCCTAACCCTGCGAACATGAAAAAGACTTTGGCATGTGGGTCAAATGGTAGAGGGCATACTCCCCAAAGAGGCTGTAACAGATGCTTTGAGGTGGCCTCGCTACATCAGAGGGCTCTGAAGAGACAATGAGTCTTGCCATCTCTGATTATTTCTTCTGGCTAAGGCCATACTAACATGAAAGGAGAAGTTTTACATCAATGCTGAAATGTTGGTTTTCTCCTTGTAAGGTTTAATGGAACTGGAGTGTTATTAATCTAGAAACATAAATCTATGGGGCCCTAGCATTTATATACAATCATATCTCGATGTCTTCACGACAGGCAGCTATAATCCAGACATCAAGGCCACATTGCTGCGCATCCAACGTTTACTGCTTGTCTTGACCATGCCAGTGCATGAGTCTTGTCTCATTACCTCCTCCGGCTGCTACCAGGTCAGCATTTATTCTTATACATGCCCTCACTACATCTGCAGCTAAGATGATTGGATGGGCATCCATTCATCCAGGTGGTAAGGGATGGAGCGACAGCACAGTGGAGGCTGCCCTAAAAGCCAAGTGCAACACATAGAAGGGGGCCTAGGACTACATGCTGTCCCTGAGCAGTGCAGGGGAAGACCTAGGGAACGTCTGTTCAACAATCTCAGCTAAGCCTCTGGTGGCTACATCAGTGAGTCCCTGGCCTCACTCCACTAAGTCTGATGTCAGATTTCACCAGAAGGCAAGCCATTGCCTCCTGGGTCCTTCCATCAGTGACTCCAATTCGATAAACACCAAGTCCTTCTTATTTGTGTGTGATGGATCAAAAAGAAAAGAGTTTAACAACACTTAATGTACCACTAAGAGGACACCTAATCGCTTTGTTTATCTGTGTCTGAATACACAACACTTTGAAAGTAATTAGCGCGGCAGTAAGTCCCTCACTTACAATCCTTCTGTGTAAATGAAGAGTTCTCCACCCTCTGAAGTGATCCAGCCTCTCAAGCCATTCAAGAAAAAGCCCTAGTCCTCTCTCCATGAACTCAGCGTGTGCCTGTGCATGCCTGAGTGTGTGTGCTGAGAGCAGGCGGAGATGGAGCAATGTGGGGACATTGAGGTGGTCTCTCTGCGTGGAGCCTGGGTATGGAGAATAACAGGCAGGGTGGCCCTCACTCTGACCACAAGGGAGCAGAGGAGGACACCAGTGGAAGACAAGGATACTAATGAAGCCCTGGCTTCTTGGGAAGTGTTGGAACACTAGGCACCTGGCTTGGGTCAGTATTAGTCAATAGACAACACTCATAAGATCACACAAGAGACACACTGCTACCAATACCAGACCCTAGATCAACAGGTCTCAACACACAAGTCTCAACCCTCTGGGGGTCGAATGACTCTTTCACAGCAGTCACAAATCAGATATCCTACACACCAGATCTTTACATTATGGTTTATAACTGCAGCAAAATTTGCAGCCATGAAGTAGCAACAAAAGTAATTTTATAGTTGGGGTCACCACCCCATGAGGAACTGTATTAAAGGGTCTCAGCATCAGGGAGGCTGAGAACCTCTGCCTTGGATGCTCTGTGCTCTTAGCCTCGATCGTGAGGCAGGGCTCAGCTCAAGCACCGGAATGAAGACACTGTAATCCATGCACCATTTTCTGTGCGTCTATTTTCCTGTTGCACACTTCACCACCCCTGTCGTTTTCCCTACTGAACTATGCCTCTGTGGCCTGTGATCTCGCTGTATCAGCTATCTCTTACTTCCCTGAGCAGCTAATGCTATCCACCGTTCACAACGCTGTTACAAGCACTCCCTAAAATGAGCAACAGCTGCAGTGTATGCAACCTGATGGCCCACCAGGCAGGAAAAGCATCTGTGTCCCACATGTTCAAGGGTTTGTAGGCTTTTGCTGTGGCTCTGAAGGCGCAGCATCACTAACCCATGGCCAGGGCCCCAGAATAGCCAGCTGCTCCTATTACACATCGGAAGGTCCTCTGCACGTATGTAGCCCAGCTGGGACCCAGTCCCTTTACCTAGAAGCATCTGACAGGCCTTGGCAGCGACTGTCTCTGACTTGCACCAGCTCGAGGAGTGTGAGACCTCATGTTCTGATTTCAACCTCTCAGTCACACCTGGCTTCCAAGGCAGGAAAGGCCTGGAGTTTCGTGTCTACGGGCCACTGTCAGAGCCACTAGTTTACTGCCATGTTTCCATGTTCTTCCTGGGTGGCACCTGTGACAGAGTGGGGCAGAAGAAGGCTCGTTGCTATTTGACATTGTTCCTATGTATACAGAGTTTTCTGACAACACACTAAGCATGATGCAGGGGCCCACCAACCCTAAATAGTCTTCAGAAGAGACCTCGGCTATTCAGAGGGAAGCAGAGAGGGGAAGAGGGGAGAGAGAGGGAGGCAGAGGAGAGAGAGAGGGAGGCAGAGGCAGGCAGAAGGAGGCAGAAGGGAGAGAGAGGGAGGCAGAGGGAGGCATAGAGGGCAGAGGAAGGCAGATCCACATACACAGAGGACTGTGAGCTCAGCTCCAACAAGAGTGAGAAATGCCAGCTGCCCCAGCTGTGCTCCAAATGTGTGAATGGCTACTCCACCTAAGGTTCATAGTCCAGCCATCTTGCTACATGCTACTCTGAAACACCAGGACAAGGACATGGACGAGGAGAGGCTGGAGGGTACAATGGTTAGTGGCATAGCTGTAGGGTCAGATGGACCAAAGTTACAGCCCAAGATTGTCTGGGAAGGAACCTGGAATTGATATGCTCTGAGCTTAAGTTCTTTGAGGATGAAATGGAGGTTACCAGTGTCCCTCTCGCCCTGAAGACAAGAATCACTGAATGTGACAGTGCATGAACAGTATAAGGTAGGACACGTCCACTGTGTGCTGGCCCTCCTGGAGGATGTGAAGATGTCTTCAGCCAAGGAAAATGGCCACTGACCAGTCCCATAAACTGGAGACATGTTGTCTTGTCCGAGGCTCAGGTGGTAATTAGGTGGGGGGATCTGTGTAATTCTTTTCTTATTTGTATAGTTCCTGACTTGAGTTACTCAGAGACCTCACATGAGTGAACTCACTAAAGGCTCTGGAGTCTACAAACGCTAGGCCTTTAATTCTATAATTTCAAAGTAACGATATTCCGCAGGAAGGAAAAAAACCCAGAAATAATATTTAAGTCAACGTACTAATTTAAGAAAACCACTCTCACACACAAAGAGAAAATGTTGTACTAAGCAAATCTTGCTACAGTGTCTCCTTTAAAATAAAGTTCACCCTTTGAGGCTTCTGAGTTCTCTGGCTCTCTGCAGTTTTTGCCTAAAAAGCACTTTTCTGGCTCTCAGGCTTTTGAACAAGAGATAAACATCAGACAAAACATCCTGGGTCACTGAGTGCCATGACGACTGGCACCCCCACACAGCTCCACTTGCTAGCACTTCCTTATCCTACAATACCTGGCATATCTATTATTTAGAACAGTGTCTGAAAATTACAGAGAGCCTGTGGGTGCAGGGCAAGGCTGGAAGGAAAATGATCACTGTGGGGAAGACGGACACTGAAGTTACCAAGTAGCCTCATGAAGCGGGGGTTATGAGTGAAGTCCCCGGGCAGCCCTGGCTGATGTAGGGGGAAAGCAGAACCCCATGATCCCAGCTGTGGCTTTGTAGTCCCGCCCTGTAGTAGACCCAGCACTCTCTGCCTTGATAGCTGCTTCCAGGTTGGTTCTTTGCAGGTCTCTCTGTGCCTTTCCATGCTTCCACGCAGCATCTGCAGAGCTCTGGGAGGCTCAGGCCTGACAGATGGTGGCTTCCTAGATGTCCACTGCTACCCCTGGCTGGAACGTCTGTCTTTCAGATGTACTCAGGAGGCAGCCAAATGAGCTTCCCCAAGAACTTGTGGCAAGGCAGGGACTCCTGAATGTTTGAGCACACCACACAACGAGCTCTGTGCATGTGCTCTGGTGCCTTCCTCCACCATCCAGCCAAAAGCCAAAGGCTCGCATGGCTTCCTCCACCTCAGGCTGCCCTGCAAGGTCCAGCTCCACTAGTTTCATTTATGCTGTTATGACAAACACCCTGACTAAAAATGACATAAAAAGAAGAGCAGGCGTTTATATTTCCAGGATATAGTCGATCATTTAAGACAAATCAAGATAGAAACAAAAGCAGCTGGTCATATCACAGTCAAGAGCAAAGAATAATGGATGGATCCTTGCTGGTTGTTTTCACCTCTCCTCCTCCTGTCCTGTACAGTTCTGGACCCCCTGACTAGGGAGTGGTGCTATCTGCAACAGCCTGTGACCTCTACATCAAAGGACAACCAAGACAACCCCTCACAGACCTTCCCAAAGGAAAACCTAGGCTGTGGATAATTCCTCAGGAAGACTTTCTTCCAAGAGATTCCAGGTCATGCCAAATTGACAGTTAAAAACTAACCAGTACGCTAGCTCTAAGTCCCATCTGTGAAGGCTACCCTCACCCCACCTGTTATCATCGCCCCATCATTGCCTGACCCTGGCAGGGTAGCTGAAACCCTGCATAAAGTTGGGCTGACAGGTGACTCTCAGGCTAGGCCTGTCCTAAGGATTATGTGGCATGCTCAGGAGGCCGTGTGAGTCATTTTCTCAATCAAGATACATTGCGAGGAAAAGAACCCCGAGAATCGTGATGTGGACAATGGGTCTACGAGCTGTCCCAGAAAACCAGGCTGAATGGGTACCATGTTGCTGATCAGACATGTGCCATTTTCTACTGTTCTCAGACTTTCTCTCTACCTCCCAATTGAACAGGATCACCAAAGAACTAGACAGCACCTCATTTTTGTATTTAGTGGACACTGGATATATCTAACATGACTTCCACAAGACAGTCAGTCCAGATCTTGCCTTGCTGCCCAGCTGTCCCTAGAGGGCCATATCAGACTCCAGCCCACCATGCTGGGGTTTGGAGAAACAGATATAGTAAGCCCAGTTTCTATGTGAAGAAAAAAATACAGCGAGGGAAGATCAAAGCTGGCTAAAAGGTAACCATATGACAATGAAAACACAAAGGCCCTTTGGAACAGGTACATAGAGAAGACAGTGACAATAATGGTGATGGTGTCTTTAACATTATAGATCATTAGGCAAGAAATGAGGGGCACACTAAGAGAGATGATGAAAGGGTGGAATATGTCCAAGATGTTCCTTAGGGAGCCTCTCCTCCCCCTCTCCCTCCCCTCCCTTCCCCTTCTCTCCTCGCCTTCCATTCCTTTTCCCCTCTCTCCTTTCCAATGAATCACCACATAAATAGCAACAGATAAAATGCACCAAACTAAGAAAAACATCAAATACAGAAATATCTGGGATGCTAATTTCCAGAACAGAAACCTAAAAATTCCCTTTCATCTAACAACCTGAATATTTGGTAGTATTGTTAAAAGTTAAAAAACAAAACAAAACAAACAAATGCTCAGTGTTCTGCATGCCAGTGTGTGCCAGCCGTGCTAACAGAGATGAGATGGTAAGCCCTTTAAGTCACACTGGAGACCAGAGCAGCTGCAGGCATAGGACGTTTTTTCCCCATCCATTAACTAATTCTGAATGGAGAATGGTCATAAATATTGGAAACATCACAGAAATGCCAGGAACCGACAAAGCCCAAGTTACAGCTCTGCTTGCTTTATTCAGGAGCTAAAATGAAGATGTGAACAAAATCAAGTTAAATTTTTACTGTTTGTTGGTGCCACTTCCAGGTAACCTGATCCTGAACATTCTAGCCATGCTATTCCCATGCTGTAGAAGCACGAAAAGACAGCCACACTAAGTGAAAACAGTAGAAATAAGTTATATGTATGGGGGGGGGGTTGGCAGATCCAAAATACCAGCATTCTAATGCTAACTGTATCATTGAATGGCCCTGTTCTATTTTAATGTCTTCCCGTGTTTATCCATGTTTCTAAGAGCTTCTGGAATATTTAGGAACAACATTTAAGATTACTTTTTAAAACTGCACACTGGAGCTGCTCATATTTATGCTGCATTAAAATGATAATTAACGGTTTTCTTGAAAAGTAAGATGCCTTTAAGTGTTAAGTGAATGATAAAGGGAGTCAACCTTAAATCACGATTAGAAGAGCCATAAACAAATAAGCAAACCAGTTTTCCAGCCCTCGGCTCTGGGAGAGGACGTGTTGTGCCTGAAGATGCCTGCACATCGGCCTGGAGACGCATGCGCGTTGACCTAGAGGCGCATTCGCAGTGACGTGGAGGTGCATGCGCATCAACCTGGCGCATGAAGCGAGGCTGAGGTAACTGCAGCCTTGGTATGCACCCGAGGGCAGCCAGCCAATGCCAGGTGGATCTGAATACTGGGAGGTCTTCTCTTTGGCTGGGACAAGTACCTGCCTGCTCTCCGGCCCCACAATTTAGGAGCCCATGTAACTGGCAAACACATGGTGGCTTCCACGGACATGGGTCCCAGCGCTGCTCATGTTACCTATCTGGCAAACGAAAGAGTGGCCCTGAACAAGACTTTTTCTCTACGAGGGGCCTGACACTAACAACTCTTTGAACTAGTGAACATTTGACAAAAGTGGAGGCTTGAAGACATTTCTATTATTTAATAAGCGCCGACTTGACTAATGTAATTTTATGCAAATTTTAAATACAATGATAAATAGTGCATACATAATTAATTTGTCTAGAATTTATGAAAACCCAAAATGCATCTTAATGAGGAGATTAACACAGAATAAACACAGCACATCCGTTTTACTACTGCATCTCCCCCTCCAAACACCCTTCCTCAAAGCTGCTCTTCCTTGAGCTCCTGGTTATTCTAGGATTACATCCCTAATACATATTTTTCCTTTCAGTGGCTGCTGTGTTCTCAGAATCTAACTCCGGAATTTATTTTATCTTTCTGAGTGAGTCTTGGCCACCCATCTGGAAAAAAATCACAGTGCTAGGAAGGCTTAATGCAGTCTCAGGTGCTTTCATGTTATATTCATTTTCATAAAAGATCTTCCAGAAGGTTGCCCTCCAAACTGGGCACAGAAGCAGCAGTTTAGAACAAGTAATTACATGAGTGGTTATCAAAGATCTATGCGATAAAACTGTAATAGGAATTCTAATGAACTTAGCTGCAGGAAGATAAAAGAGTGATTTCCTGGTATGACCTGACGGATTCTTAGTATCTTATCCACAGACCCTGGCTCATCTGCCACAGCAGTTCTCACTGTCAGTCGCTGCCATGTGAACGCACGTGAAAAGTCACTATGAGCCTGAAACAATGTGGACCTAGATTGTCTTTCAAAAAGCCCATGTGTTGTAAGCTTAGTCCCCAACTTGTTGATATGGGGGGGGGGGCTGGAAGGGGCAATGGCCTAGTGGGAGATCTCAGGGGCAGCAGCTGTGCCCTTGAAGGAGCTTGGAGCTCAGTCCCCATGACCACGAGCTGGCTGCAGTCCCGCTACAATGCCTCCCCACAGACCACACACAATGGCCACCAGGGTCTGTAAGCTGAACCCCCATATCTGCAAGCCATCGTGCATTAGTTCCTCCTCTTGCCACTGTGACTAAGTACCTGAAAGAAACCATTTACAGAGGGAAGATGTATTTCAGCTCAGGGTTTCAGAGGCTTCTAATGGCAGAGAAGGTGGGGTGGGATGGAGCCCTTTCGACCAGGGAATAGAAGTGTAGTAGGAGGGGGCCGCTGGGAAGTATAGCCTTTCAGTACATGCCCTTCTTCACCACTTCCTTCATCCAGGCCTCAGCTCCCATCATTCTGCCACCTCCCTATAGCTGACTAAACTTAAGAATCTATCACAAGAGCCAGGCACAATGGTGCATGCCTGTAATCCCAGTACTCAGGGAGGCAGAGGCAGGTGGATTTCAGTGAGTTGGAGCATAGCCTGGTCTACAAAGCGAGTCTATGACAGCCAAGAATACACAGAGAAATAAGGTTTCAAACAAAACAAAACAAAGGGTTGAACCATTGCTAAGGACAGAGCAGAGCCTCTTCCCCATCCAATCATCCTACTGACAATCAGGATTAACCGCTTATGATAATCCCTTTCCCTTCATGAATGTCTTTGTTTCATCTCTCATTGCTGTGGTACTGTTAGAAGAGGGTTTCCCTCAGTTCCCAGCTTAGGGTTCCAGCACATTGCATCGCTTTGAAGTACAGGAGCAGGAACATGAAGCAGCCAGCCATTACAGCCACAGTCACAATCGGAGAACAGTGAATTAAGGTACGCATTCTCTTGCTCAGATCATGTTCTGCTTTTCACTCAGTTCAGGCCTAGGCAAGGAAACAGTGCTCTCCACATTCGAGGGCAAGCTTGGATCTCAATTAAGCCAACTAGGAAAAAGTGGACATGCCCACAGGCAAATCTACTCTAAGCAAAGATTCATTCTGATGCTCATGTTACTCTGGATCGTGTCAAGTTGGCAATGAACACTAACCATGGCGGTACTTATTCCCACAGGCGTTTGCCACATCGAGGAAGCCGAGGAGCACACAGCCACCGTTAGGAGCCTGCCAGCCACGTGGAACAACATAGACAGTGGTGCATTCTGGGCTGCTCACTGCCTCTATTCAGGAGGCCGATCGTCCTAAGCGGACTAGAAAAGAAGGTGGATGTTGGACCAGGGTGTCGCTGTGTTTGAGTCAACACAGTGACATAATAGCTATGGGCTTTGACAGCATGGCTAATGTGACAACAAGCTCAGGTGAGGAGGTGGTATGAGCCTGGAGGGCACAGGCGCTGCTGCTGGCACACACGTGGGGGCAGGCCTCAGGAAAAGGAAGCCAAGTCGGCTCGCTTGCACTGCCCTCTCAGCTGTTCCTCCGGAATCTCTGCTGCACGCCTGACTCCTCCATGATTGTACACAGGCACCCGCATGCTCTTCCATATGGGAGAGGTGAAGACCCAAAGCCCTCCACATCCCCTGGCCCCTCAGGCCATGTGGATTTCACTTTTTCATCTACTTATTTAAATTTTCCCCAATAGCTAAAAATGCTGCACAGAGGTTTAGTAAATCAGTACAGAAGACAGAGTCACTCATGCTTAAGACTAGATTGGCCTGTAATTTCCCATTTCTCCCTTTTGTACTTATTAAGTCTAAACTGAAGGGGATATTTCTTTATAACCAAAAGCTATTTTTAAGTGGGCAACCATAGCTTAACAGAACGTTTCCTATTTTCATGTTGATGCTTAACAATTGTGGAAATGATGTTATTTCTAATAAAAAGTACCATGGAGGCTATTAATATCAGGATATTGGTATTAGACAACCATTCAAATTTGACTAGATTCTGCCTGTGAACACGGTTCCCATGGCAACCAGCACTGTATCTTACAGAAAGCAGTGCCTCCCCACCCTAAGAATTCTAACATCATCACAGTCCCAAATTCAGGAGTAATTTTCTGAAGCAGCTCATGTGGTGAGGGGTCCAATAGCACCCTGGGGGGAAAATACTCATCATTTCCTTATTCATCGCTATTTTCCTGAAAATGTTTTAGACACAACTAATTGTTTTTAAAAACAAAACTTGCATGAATCACCACATGCATGCGTGCCGAGGGGTCTCTTTATAAGCCATGGCCTTACAGGTCTTGCTATTGCCAAGACAGATGCATCATTTTGTTCTTTAGCAAACCCCTCGGCAACCCATGCATGTGGGTTGATGCCCCTGATTTGGACAGTGGGCTTAGTGAAAGGGGAAAGACACCAGGATGCAGCTGTTTGTGTACAGGAAAGGAGAGGGACCACAGAGAGTAAAAGAAAGAGGGAAAGGCTATGCTAAAATGTGATGCTAAGTATTTGTTCCATAAGACACAGGGATCAGCAACCTTGCACCTTTGAAGTACTCCCTCCTCACCTCTAGGGAACCCAAACTCCCTGTCCTGCATGGGCACAGGGTGGCAGATGACCTAACCAGGGGGAGCAGAGAGTTGATGTGGAAGCAACCCAGGATTAGCCCTCTAAACCAACTGTTTAATTTAGGTCTCTTTTCCCCAATGTTGGCAACAATATTCATTTTCAGTGCACAAACTAGGTGCTAATTAATAGGATTACATTGATGGGGGTGACGTAATATTTTCTCATACCGCCAGGAGCTGCAATGAGAGGTGAGGACCCTTAGGTGGGGCCCTTGGACTCTGCTCTGTCAGGTCCGAGGCCAGAGGAGGTCTGCAGGTTTGCTCCCGTGAGTCTTTTTTATCTGCTCAGAGCTTTGGTAACACAGTTTCATGTAGGATCGAGTCTAATGCGCTGGGGCAGTCTGGATACTGCTTATTATTATTAGAAATGACCAGTGTTAATGATGGTGATTTCAGAGGTTATCCAACCCTTGTCATTTTGCTGCTTGGCCTAAGCTAGGTGTGTCACAGAGGGAAAGTTGTCAAAGTTGTCTGTACTTCATCACAGTGCATAGAAGTAGCTTAAAGCCACAAAGCTATTGTGGAAAACCTGGGGTTTAAACCTACATAGCCTGACCCAGTAATACTTCTGCAATTACTATGAGAAGAAAGAGGCCCAGCCTGGGTTAAAGAGCACAGGTATAATACCCAAGTATCCCACACTGGTCGTAGATGAGGGTGGCTCCTCCAATGTTGACAAAGCTTCGGTTTTAGGGAAAGAGTATTTTGTGTATATGCAAAGATAAGAAGTACTGGACGCCAGTACCCCTGGGGTATGAACATGTACTTTAGGGATCTACCTGTCCAGCCTGATAAGGTAGAGGGAAGAGAAGAAGGAAGAAGACATAGGGGAAGAGTGTTGGTACACACCATGTTTACAGAGTTCCTTTGTCTGTTCAGATGCCTCCTACTCATGGGTAGCTTTTCAAGGCTGCATGGCTGGCATGGAGAAGGGTTAAAAGCCCCTGCCACAGAAGAGAGATGGCTCCACAGGTGGAGAAATCACAGTCGGACTGTGTGTCCCCTTCCCATGGTTCTAACTTAGGTGTTTCCCTCATGCCTCAGTACGCAGCCCTAAGGCAAGGTTCGTCCCCATGGACTGTGGCCGAGGGGAACACAAAGTGGATTTTCTTGGGGCGATTTTCTACCGGCTCCATGTTGAACGAGAGTCAACCTAAACAAAAGGAGGACACAAATGAGCTGTGGACAGTTTCTTCTAAGCAAACAGCCCACCTAACTCTCCCAAGCTTGTCCCAAATACCTTGAGCATAGACCCAATTGGGCGCAAGAAATGGTGTGGAAAAACAGAAGGCCTTGGCAAGGTTGCCACTTTTCTTTTTCTCTCTGCTGGTATCTGCATGTGTGACTTGAGCTCATTGCTTTCAGAGAGCTCTAGAGTTCCCAGGAGCCCCAAGGCGGTCCCCACTTACACTCTCCTGGTAGGAGACAAGAGTTAACTCACAGGCTTGCTCTGCCTACTGCCTAAGTGACTTCATCTCCCAGCACAAGAATTCAGTTTGGGCTCTCCTTTACTTCAGTGTCTTATACAATTCTAAGCATCTCACCATGCTTCCATTTTTGCTGGATGTGTGTTTGAAGACATAGGGATGTCTCCAAATTGCCCAGTCTGCTGCTTGCATTGTCCAGAGGTCAGGCACTCTGCCATTTTGATTACAACTCTGCTCTAAGTGTGTGGGCTAGCTGAAGGACATCCAGGGCAGGTTCACAGGCTATCAAGTGTGACTAGCTGACAGCATCAACCTCTTCTTCCTAACACAGACTTCTGGGTTGGCTTTAGAATCCTTCTGCAAACTACATTCTCAGAAATATGCTGCAGTAGCAGTCCCTGGCCAGCTGTCTGTGCCCCGAGACCCCAGGGAACCAGTGCAGGATTGTGTACTCTCCACCAGAAGCATGTGCAGCCCCAACTGAGCCTTTCTCACAGCAGAAAAGGCACAGGAACCCTCTCTAGGGATTTAACACAGGGGCTGTGGCTGGGGACCTATTTCCAAGGCAAGTTTCTTTGAGAGTTTAAAACCTAAATCCAGCAGATCTTAGGAAATGGGAACACAGGAATTGGAACTCCATGCACAGTCTCCCCGCTGCCTGCTTCTGACTGTCCCAACAGTTGCTGTTGGAAGTCTGTGGGGTGAAACTTGACTGGACCATAGGGTGCTGTCTGTACTGAAGGACATATCCCTTGATGAAGAAATCTGGGTGTCCTTGTATTCATGTGCTTGCTTCATGTCCTTGAGGAATCAAGTAACTCCTCGTAATCCAGATGCCAAGGTTCCAGCATTAGGTTAGGCTAGCCCACTTCCTCCAAAACAGATCTCAGCTCACAGAGGAAATTCCAAATGTCTGCAGGCAACATGCTGGGGGCGGGCCATGGCTTCCCCATTCTTTTGTCCCCCCAAATCATAACATCACCGGCATGACACACGTAGAAAGGAGCTGCGTGCTACAACTGCTTTCAATATGATGCTTTAAAATATAAGACTTTTTTTCCAGTAATAAACAGTCCCTGAATTTAGAAATATAAAAAGAAGATAAGTTTTAATAACTTCAACATCTTTCATTCCCCTCCCATCTCTTTTGTCCCTCAGACAGCAATTTTAAAAGAATATGCCCCACAGATCTTTATGGGGCAATTAAAAACAAATGTTTAGACAAGACCCATCTCCTCAACAGGGCAAATCCTTGGACTCCAACGTCTTGAATTCAGCGTGTGCAGCTTGTCTGCATGTTTATCTGAAGCTTGGAGCAGCTCTTGAACGCAGAGGCCATTTCTCAGACTAAATTTGGCAGCTGCTTTTGTGGAGAAAGCAAAACAAATCTGTGAAGAACGTTGAGTGCTACAGTCTTCATTTCACAGCTGGTCTCTACATACGTCTGTGCCAAGGAAGACTGGGTGGAGGACAGACATCTGTGCTTGTCATGAGGATGCGTGTGGCAACTGTGCTGCACGTTCAAGTCCTGACTGAACACCAGGGTCAAGTCTTGATTCTATGTGGTGACCAGCCTGCCTGAAGGCTGCAGGATTGGGGGTGCTGACAGGCATCAAAGAGCCCATGGGCTGGACGTAATGGCAGCCATGTTTATGTATATGGATGGATATACCATATACATAAAGAACAACTGAGGAAGGTGATCAACATTATATATGGAGGGAAGCAGATGCTTGCCTGGACTTCTGGATTATGTGTATCTCACATATAGGTGTGTGTGCATATAACAAGGTCTCATCTTAAACATGCCAATGGCTCGGGTGACCACAAATAGGCAATAGGTACCAATGACTTAGAAGATGAAGGTTCCCCACCTCTGCCCTTGGAAACAACTTTCATTGTGAAGGCCTGAGGATCAATGATAGAAACAGTACCTAACCCCCACCCCCCGCTTCTTTTCTTGGTATACCATTAATGGAAGGAGTGTTAATCCATGTGTAACACATACTGTCCAGCAAGAGGAGTGAACCTGGACAGCTGGATGCTGAGAACTGTTTCTATCTGTCATTCATACCATCAAGGATCATGCAGAATCAAGAGAAATAAACTCATTCCCTGCTAAAAACTTAACTCCAGTGAGTTTTAGTGTTTAAAAGTTTTAAAAGTGAATCCATGTGTGAACACAATGACTCTAGTGACATGCCAGGCACAAGATCTAACTGTTTTGAAAGGCTAATAGTGTAAACAGATGGCATTTCAGTTTAGTGGTTTACACTTGAATAATTGATATTTCCCTTCCCAAGGACTGCAAACTGTAAGAAGGTAATGATGGTGGCTACTTTGGCTTACCATTTTACAGCTCATGGTGATATACCTATGTCAAAACACTTCCTTTGTCCTCACTGTAAAAGGGCTGGCCTCTTTCCAAATGGACAGCCCCAGAGAGCAGAAACAATGATGCTTTGCCAAGGACCCAAAGATCAGAAACAGTGGAGTGAGAATTGGAAAGCTGGACTCTCTTATTATTTCTTATGATTGTTATTCCAGGCTGGGATGAAAATATATACATAGTATTTCATTTTAATCACTCAAAAGAGTCATTAAAAACCATATGTATGTATGTATGCATGCATGTATGTATACATACATTAGATACATACATATAAAGTAATAAAAGCCTATATAAAAAAGAGCCTATTGCTAAGCATTATCATTGTTCTATTGTTTGTGGATCCTTTTTAATATATATGTGCAGAGGAAATGGGTTTGCCAAGGAATGTATAGACCCAGGTTTTCTGAACATCTACATGTAGGCTCCACCCATCAAAATGCAATCCACTCTCCAGAGTCCTCAGTCTCAGGTGCTGCCTGCGTGACCTTGGGGGAAATCGATGTTCTTGCTGCATGTGAGGAAGCATGGCATTAATGTGAATAGGTGGCCCCTCTACTGAAAGTAATGAGCCTCGTAACATTTAGTCAGCATTATTATTTCCTTCTTATTTTCAGCAAGGATGATTTCAAAAGCTTATTTAGAATCTAAATTAAAATCCAACCAAAGGAACCACAGATCATTGATAACATATAGGGATTAAAATCTTTTTGCCAAGAATGTCATTTTGAACGTGAACACTGAAGCCCATTAATGAGGCATAACATTACCCAACGGGCAAAATTCTACTTCGTGGTTTATTTTACCTACTGCAACATAACTGTTCTCATTAAAAATGAATTACACATTTGCGTATGCACTGAATCTCTCTTGTCTGTTTTCACTCTGTGGTACAAGGGTTTCTGCTGAACATCTCCAAATTAAGGGCAATGCCAAGTATAACCGTTCTCAAGTGTTTTCATTGTGTCACCTTACCCCACAGTCACTGGGCACACTACCCCAGGCAGATTAGACACACAATGCCTGAATCATTTATAAACGGACCCTGAGGACTCCTCTGCCTTGGTGGGAGGGTATGGGAGAGCAAGCACTAACCATTACCCAATGCAGACAGAGGCAGCCTGACCTGCATCCTGGAAGAGGACCTTAGGGGCAGAGAGGTGATGAGACACCTGCCACTTTCTCACTATGCTATAGCACTGGTGTACCTGTGCACACATTTGGCTCCCTGTTGCATTAAGAAGCCATATTTTCTATCTTCACCTGGAGGCCACAGAAGCTCACCCTTAGGAATGAGTCTTCACTGAGCTTTATGCCTGAGATTTGTTTTTGGAAAGATTAGTGTTCCACCTCAGGGTATAACTTCAGTTCATATATCAAGAAATAAATCTAGACTTTTCCCCTGGGCTCTTCATCCCTTGCCTCTTGTCTTTGCTAGACTGGGCCTGGCCATGAACCACAATCAATCATGAATAAGGTAGCCTTGAGGTCATGTGTTCCTGGCAGGTAAAATAGACCAACCACTGTCTTATAGAAGATATGACAGGTGGTGGGGAGGAGAGTGATGGTTAGATTGGGATGACCCTAACACCTGAAGCTTCTACTATGCAAACAAACTCAGTGAAGAAAGTGAATAGAAATCAGAAGCTTCAGCAGCCTAACTCCAGATCAGATCTCTACCAACCACAACCTAACCAATGACTATGGCTCTTCCAGTCAGAACTCAACCAATGACTGGATCTCTACTAAACAGAACCTTAACCAATGAATGGAACTCTACCAACCACAACCTAATCAATGACTGTGGCTCTTCCAGTCAGAAGGCAACCAATGACTGGATCTCTACTAACTACAATCTAACCAATGATTGTGGCTCTCTCAACTAGAACCCTACCCAATGATTGGATCTTTACCAACGAGAATTCTCCAAATGGTCAATTATTAGAGTTCTACCAACCTGAAGCATCCATGTAACCAATTCTCAGGGCCCTAAAAACCAGAAAATTCCAACTAACTTCTCACTAAAGGATTATCAAACAGGAATAATCATCCACCCTCACCATAGCCATATCAGTGAGAAATCATAGACTTGCCTCTGACAAAGCACTTCTTACTTCTGTAAATACATTTTGTGTGATTACCTTAAAGAATGTTTGTTCTTTATATTTGATGGTACACACATATCATTACATTTGTCAGTGTTTTGTTTTGTTTTGTTTTTCAAATCTGTCCCACTGGACTCTGTGGTGTGCTCTGAATCATTCAGCTGCTGTTTCTGCTAAATTTATTCAAGCTATATGAGGGAATTGGTCATGGGAATGCTTTCTGTGCTGCTTGGTCATGTGTGTGCTTTCTGACCCACTGTATTTGTGCTTTGCTAACATCTGTCCCCTGAGGACTGAGTATCTGGACATGGGAGTCACTTTGGGAGAGGTGTGTCTTCATGATTTCCTCGATCACATGGGCTATCTGCACCTGCTGCCAGCAACACTCCAGCCTTCCACCTACTTCTCTGCCTCGAACGTTTCCTGAATGCTTGTAGGCATTATTCACAGCTCCTATGAACCTAATTGTCCCACACATTCAACAAGAGGAGAGCAAGTCTTGCTAATCTCAGCTACCCAGAACAACTCAGGAGGGTCAGCACTTCTAGAATATAACATGACAACGTTAGTCTCGAAATCATTGGCATCTTACCAAGCTGGGGCCAAGGCCTATAAGAAGTGGCTGATGTTAAGACAGCATGGCTAGCTGAGGCCAGACATAAGCAAGGCAGAAATGGCAGAAGACAGAGATTCTTCAGCCCATCTTGAGTGAGAAATAAGTTGGGCTTGGGGAGAGTGGCAAGACCTGCACAACTTCCCAGGCCTTCTTTAGTCAGACAAACAGTGTCCAGGGACTGAGGAAGACTGGAAGCATGGAAGGGAAAGAGTAAAGTTTAACCTGTGCTTGCAAGCCTTGATCGCTTTCATATACGATAAAAATAAACAAACATCTCCTGCCTAAACTCCAACATGTACATGGAGCCACCACCACAGGCTTCCACTCAGCTGTGAAGTTTAGTTATTTGTTCATTATTTTAAAATAGACTTCCTCAAAGACTGGCTTTTATCAGCGTCGTGGGGGCAACATGGCGTCTTTCCCTGGGTGATCAAAGCCACTTGTGTGACCGTGCCATGAATGCGAATGTCCTGAGAGAACTCCTCACTACACTTAAGATGTGACAGGCTGGTAGGAGGAAGCAGGAGAGAGTCGGGAGTGAGAGTTAGGCCTGTGTCCTATTCCAGGTCCTTACGGAACCCCTTTGTGCCCAGAATTTCTCTCTACTTGCCTTTCCCCCTTAGGATAACAAGAAACTGACTGCTTGTCTGCGGTGAATGGCCTATATAGCTACGGTTCTTTCAACTTCTTATTCTCTACCTGGGAATAAGATCTCTAGAAATATTGCCAGAGGAGAAGGTGCTAAAAATGGGCTTCACTGTGTGGAAAAACACTTTAAGCCAGAGAACCAAAACTGCAGAATATCCAGACCCATGGTAATATCCACACAAGGAGGAATAGAAAACAAACAGGACTCCTCCCCTCCCAACCCCTTGGCGGGGACTAAGAAAGCTAAAAGAAATGCTTCTGTTAGGAAAATCAGGGCTCTGCAGAGAAAATGCAGAAGCTAAAGCCTGTGGGAACAAAGTGAGGGTTGCTGAGGATGCAAGGTGGCTTTATCAGCTCCTGGAGCAGACTTCCTCCCAAGAGAAGCTCGGGCAGATGGGATCCAATCCAGGGACATCCTTGAGTTTCCACTAAGGGGAAGAAGCTGGACCACTGCCCCGCAAATCACCTACAACTTGGGAAGATCTTCTTTTGCCTGTACTCTTAGAGCCAAGAAGATGGTTTTAGAATTGACTTAATGTATGCAACCTGCTCCAGGTATTCGGCACAAAATGTCGTGCACGTGGCACTGCAGCCTGAGCGAGGCACACAAGAGTTCCTCAAACTTTCCTGAATGTCTCTTTTCATGTAAAAAGTTGGGGTCATATCTCTAAGGAGGGGCTTGTTCAGAGGAGTCGTTTTCTCTTCTGGGACCTGTCCATGATCCCACAGATTCCTGAGACTCCAAGTGCAGTAACTTCTTCTCTCTTCCAGTGGACCTTACTTCCCCCAAAGTGCTGCAATTCTGTGGACATCAGCCTTACATGTCCTTGCACAAACACCAGTGGGCCTCACGGAACCAGAGGCCTATAGCTGCTAGAAGCCAATCTTCAGTCCTGGCCTAGGTGCACAGTTCACAGAGGAGCTTCTTCTGAGATCCGGCCCCCTCTTCTCTGAGCTTACTTCTCAGATCCTCCTCACAGTTCCCCACAATCACCATTACAAGAGTGGAGACTGCATGCAGCCTGGCTACCTTGGCCACCATCTGGAAAACTGTCAACAGATTTACAGTTGGTGATGGAAAAGCCCCATTACCACTTCTCTTCAGCGTAGCCCCGGCAGCCCACCACGTCCAGAGCTTTCTCAGTCCTGCTCCGGATGCACACAGTCCAATCCATACACTCCCCAATCCCTACACCATTCAACCCCTTCGCTCCAACCACATCGTCGCTTACCTTAAAGACAACAGGACTCCACCCTCGGCATGTTCAGCCCTCAGGAGTTGGAGATCCCCATGGGAATCAACAAGCCTCATCCTATGCTTTCCCTGTGATGAGACACCTCCCTGCACCCCTGCTTGGCACTTCTTCGCTTCCCTGTGTTCCTTGAGCTCTTAGTGAGGACACTGTCCAGATATGCTGGGCAGTAAGAACATGTGTCACTGCTGATGGAGGTGGCAGAGTCATCTCTTCATGGACTCAACTGTACTGTTAATAACCACCCCGTTCCATTCTCTTACCCCAAGCAGGCTTTTGTCTTCACAAAACAAATATTCACAAGGACGTTAATTTACAAAAGCATGAGTGAGAGTCTGGTTTCCTGAGCATTCCCCAAGAAGAGGCTTCCCTCTGCTAATTATTCTCAATGGGCTCTGTGAGATTGTTTTGCGGCACTGTCTCCGTCACAGCTGTCACATTCACAAAGCATGTCTTCAAGCAGTAAGGAGATTAGAGCCTCAGCAATGGCAGACATTGGTGTGGTGTCTTTGGGATGATGGAGTTTAGGCAGTTACATTCATCAGGAGGAAATCCTTGTCCTGCAGCCTCGATGTCTGTCCCACCCATTGATAATACAAGGCTACATGGAGGCTCAGCACAACTTCCTGCAAATTGGTAAGAGCCCCAAACAACTCACAGGATATCCTGAGGACTATCTGGCTGGCGAGGACCTTCAGTCTAGCAACTGTGCTGACACAGTGAAGTCTGTGTCTCTGGGGACAGCTCCCTTGTACACTAATCATATATGCTTGTTTCTTGAACATTAAACGTTTCTCATTTGTATTTTTTTTCAGTATACAGAAATATAATTTTCAAAATTTTCTCAACTTTTAACAAGATAACTGATACTTCCCCACTATGGAATATTGTGGGGTTATAGTAAGACCAAGTTAACAGCATTAGACTGGTTCTATATTTTCAAATTTTGTTGGCCTACCTACTATAAGGGATATTGATGTATTCTGTTGGCCTAGTTCCTGATGATGTGTAACTTGTGGCAAGGTTATTATTCTGGAATTCTAAGAACTTGATGATAATTGATGAGTTGCAGTCTAAACATTATTCAAAGCACTGAAGACTGTGATATGTGTAATCAAGACATGTGTGCACACTTTCAGGTTAAAAAGCACTTGGCATAATGAAGAGTGAGTAGCAGAAATGCTCAGAAATGACAGTAACTGCTGCACACAGGACCAAAGAAGTCAGATGACAAAGGTCTAGGGATCTGACTAGAATTTCTGCTGCTGTACTGGGAAATTCAAATATCTGAGGAGCATTTTTTAAAATAAATTATTCTGTCATCTTCAGCTTAGCTGTTTTTTTGTTTTTGTTTTTTGAGTAACTTGTAGTTTACCTGTTATGAGTTGAAAAGTTTGCAGAGCAGCTTTTTATCTATAACTAAAGCAAAAGGCCTTTCTAGCCTTAAAACAGCTGTTCAAATGCCCAAATGCAAGATGGGAAAGTTCCATGCCAAACCACGGAAGCCCAGATGATGGAAGAACCACTAGGACTGAGCTAACTAGGGACGGTGCTGACAGGTGAGAATGTTGTTGATCACAGAATTTCAATCAAGATGGAATCAGGAAGGGAAGTTAGTAAGATGACAACGAACTGAAAGAGCTGGGGACGTGGTGCTTTTGAGAAATGGCAGGTGGGTTTCAGCCGAGTGAAGGGTGTTCAGGTAAAGAAAGTCACAGTAAAGACCAGTGGAGATAAGAGATTTTGACTCTGCCCCAGGCCAAGGTATCAGTGCTAAGTGAGGAACACTTAGTATGTGCTATTATTCTCTCAGAAATTTCTGGATGATGACATGAATCAATAAGGAAAGTACACAGGGGGACCTAGAAAAGGAGGTTGCAAGAAAGATTTTGTTCATGGGTATTTAATGAAAACACCAGTGATCCTGCGGCATAACAGCAAATATATCGATCTTCATCTCTGCTTCTGGACAGGTCTCCTGTGACTTCCCAAGCGGAAACAGTTACGGAAGTGAAAGTAGGGTCTTGTGCTGTCATAGGTGAGTTCCGTTATCACCATCACTGATGGGTAGCCAAGAAATGGAAGAGAGAGCTCCAGTAGGGAGCTAGGCTCTGTTCTCCTCACCTCCACAGAGGGCTAGGGGCTGCTGGTTCAACTGCCTCTCAGGAGTCAATCAATCATGCTTTTGAAGACTCCATGAAAGCCTGACCAACGGGGCTAGGCAGCCTCTTGATTGCTGACCACACAGAACGCAGGGCTGGGAGATGCATGGATGCACCATGTGCCCTCCTCAGCCCGCCACCACCACCACCACCAACAAAACTACCCAAACACTCAGAGGCGCATGCGTTCACCCCCCCCCCCCCACACACACACATACTCATTCATCCCACAGCTAAAATCAAAATACAGTTATCATGGCACTTAGACCTCACTGAACAGGTTATGTGACACCTTTAAGTCAAGACCCGCTGAGGACAAATGCCACTGAGACTGGAGAGGGTAATGAAAGTCCTAAGAAGGAAGTTCACGGGGCACAGTTTAGCAGTCACCCTCCTCGCTTCCATGCTGACACTAGCCTGACCTGCAGCAAGCATTCCTCAGACTTCATGTCACCAACCTTGGCAGGCACCATGGTGCTTGGCTGACCCTGACCTTATAATCTAAACTGTGGGCTTGCCATGAAGCGGCCCTCTATGGAGCTGACACTTCTAGCCTTGGTGTCCCCCTGTCCACTCACTGTGCTGACCACTGAAAAAATTCCAGCTTTTATTTCCATGCTCAGGAGAAACGACTTCTCAACCCTTAACAAAAGCCATGCTCCACCATTTCTCTCATTAGACATTTTACTCCATCTCTGACCATTCTAATTCTGCTTGACCACCCACCCTGGACTCTAGAAGCCCATGAACGCCTCCCTATGAGGAAGCATAAGACTATAGCTGTTTTCGGATGAGCCACATGAAGTTTATCTATTTGGAATAGTGGGGTAACATGTCTTTGGGGAGTGGATTATAATGACTTCAAGGTTCTTTTGTGCAAAGTAGGACACACAAGGGCCTTTCATTCAGTAAGCACACAGTTGACACTGTATGTCTGCAAGGGCCCATCATTCAGTGATCATATGCACACAGTTGATGCCATACGTCTGCAAGTGGTTCTCACACTGCCTCCTTTCTGAGGACCACCACATCTGCCCACTTCCTGCAATTTTATGAGGATTTCACAGTCTCTCCCACAGCCCACTCACTGTGTTCAGGGAAACTACAGCTTTGGGACTCTTGGTACTCTTCTGACTCAGTAGCCCTTCTCAGTCCACTGATGAATCACGGGTGTTTGGCTCCCTTCCGTCTCTCTTATTCATGAGGAATGACTCCAACTACTTTGTCTTCCTGAGTTGAAGGCTTTTTTTTTTCTTTTGCGGCAAAGTATTTTTAAGGTTTCCAGAACAACTTGTCTGATTTAATGCGAAACAGTCAACAGTTCTCAAACAGCTCTTTGAGAACTGGAATAAAACCTGCCTGTCCTTCATTGAGTCATCTGGGAAAATCTGTTTTTTATGCCTTTTCATCACCTCAATTATATTTTGCCTTGTCTGGTAAGATGCACTTATCACAGCAGTCATTCATTTCTTCATCTGTTCATATGCATCTCCATCCATTTCCCTGCTCTTCTGTTCACTTCCTGTCTCTGTCTTCATCATATACCAATAACCAGTGTGCAGCGAAGAACTGAACTGGACTAAGGGGCTGTAGTGGCGAGGAAGAGTCCAGAAGGATTTCAGTCCATAATGAAAGCAGACAGAAAATGGGGTGTTGTGCTGTGATTCTTAGAACAGCGGCTGCCTTCAGAGAGAGAGAGGCTGGGAGCTCTAAGATGGTGAAGCTCTTGTTCCTAAGGGACAAGAACCTTTCACATAGAAGGAATACTTGATCTCGGGGTGCAAGGACATATCCCTGTTTGGAGAAGAGTCTAGACAAAGCAACAGTAGCTGAAAAGGTACTGCAGAATCCAAAAAACACGTGGTCCTAGGGGTTTAAAATCTCATGGTGCAAACAGGATGCTCCAAATTTGGAAACACATACTAGGGCAGAAAGAAAACGCCAGCCAGAAACTTCTTAGCACCTAGTAGGCTCTGCCTGTGTGCCCAAGGGTAGGCCCGACACCCTTTTTCTGCCTGTTCCACCTCCCTCTATCTTTATACAGATCAGGACATAAAGCTGGAGAGGGTGATGTGGACACAACCAGTAGGGTCAAGTTGCAAAGGATTTGTGTGCCAAGCTAAGGATTTTTCTCATTCTCTTCTGTGGGCCAAAGGAATCTATGTGATGCGATATAAGCTTCTGGTGTTTTGAGAAATTACTCAGTAGAAGACAGTTGAAGAACCATGGAAGTGGGAAAGATTTCCAGAACCTTCTAGAACATCTACCTCTAGAATGAGGAAAGAGGAAGGACCAACAAGAGATGACTAGCCAAGAGGGAGAGTGACATCTCCAAAGAATAGAAGGTGCAGTATGGAGCAGACTTGAGCTGGAACCTAATGTGTACAGCATGAAGGCAGGTGAACTGACCCCCAGATTCCAAGGTCCCAAGGAGTAGACAGTTTAACAGCGGGCAGCGGAAGCCAGGCTGAAGTGAGAGCTGGATCCCGCAGGTTGAGGTTGATGTAAGGACAGGTAAGAGAGGAGATACGGCTCTGTCTAAAGAGATGTGTTAGCCAGACTGGAGCCCGGCATTAACTGGGGGAACCTCACAGTGGGGTGGGCCCATCAGATGTGTTCACCCTCTTTTACGCCTCTTTGGAGCCCTGCTGTTGCTCTCGGGTTTAAGGAGCATAAGGCAGCACATACTGGATTTCTGACGCGTTCACAAATGGGTCTGGGAAGCAGGTAGAAGAGAATATGTCACCAGTGTGGAGACAGAGCAGAGCAGGAGAAATAAATCGTCGTTAGGCAGAGAGTCATCGTGTTCGGCTTTCCAGACAGTTGAGCTAAAGAAAACTCACGAACAAAATTTTACAAGGGGCCTAGATGAGGCAGGCCTAACCAGTGGGCTCGTCTCAGGGCAGAATGGGCATTCTTTGAAGTTTAGCAGACGGCGCTAAGCAACAGGGAAAGCAGAAGATTCATGCAGCAGGAAGAGCAAAGGCCATATCTGCCCCTTGCACTGTCTTATCCAGAATCCCCTTGTTTGATCCTCTAACATCTGATGCCACAAACTGCCTTCTAGGCTTCAGCAAAAGGCCAGTTGCTAAAGTTAAACAGTGAGTCCAGTGAGTAATGTCCTCTTCCTTCCCCCCATTTCTCTTTCTCTAATGTACGATGAAAATCTCCTGTTTCTCAAAACCCTGACAATTTTTTTGGTGCTTTGATTGGACCTAACTCTGATTTCTTCAAGCTACAATGGTACCAAATCTAGGTATTTGCCGTGCTTTAGTGAACTAAGTTCAGACAAATTTAAGCACTGCTCTTCAAATCAAATTGGAATGAGGGGTTACTTTTCTATTAAGCGAAATAGTTACTCTGTGAGAATAACTATTTAAAAAAAAAAACCACTGGGTTTTAAAGGTTAACCCACTGACAGCTAACAGAATGGCTGCACCTGCAGCTCTCCCAGGGCGCGCTTGCTCTTTGTCCGCTGAGTCCACACCTCAGAGCCTTCGTGATCTGGGAACGTGAATGGCAGTGTGTGGGTGAGTGTCAGACATCACCAGCAGCTGTCACTCCTGAGAAATCCATTCACCTCGGGTTTTTATTTTTGCTTATAATTGTCTGCTTTTGTTTGTTCCTTTGCTTTTGAGACATGATCTCTCACTGGGACCTGGAGCTCACTGGTGACACTGGCTGGCCTGGTCTGTCTCCACCTCCCAACCCTGGGATTACAGGAGCAACACCAAACCTCACTCTTTTATGTGGGTGCTGGAGATGGATCTCAGGTCCCCGTGCTTGTGTGGCAAGCACTTTACTGGCTGAGCCATCACTTCTACCCCTTCTCAACATTGAGTAACGGAAGACCAGAGCTATTTTGGTGTAGCAAATATGGTTTGGCAAAGTACCATATAAAACTATGGAGTTGTAAGAAAAAAAAATAACTATTAAAATATCTTAAATGCCTGTTTTTACATCTCACTACAACTAAAAAAAAAAAATTCTTTTTAGGGGCAGATAATTTAGGACAGGACAATAAAAGTTAACTGCTATAGAGTTACACAAGAAAGCTCAAGGAAGGACAGCAGTTTGAGGAAATTCTCCGAATAAAACTAAGCAAAGCACAGAAGGGTTCTAGGTGAGTAACAGTGGACATGAGTCACAGGGGTGCTGTTGCCGTGTGAAACACAAAGGTGCACGCTCAGTCCTTTTCACTTGGAAGCTGTAGTGGGTTTTTGTACGTTTGTTTTTGCGTGCTGAGGATCAAGCCCCACGAACCGAACCTCCTGTACCAGGAAAGTGCTTTCCCACTAGGCAACATCTCCAGAACCGCTAACAATGACGCAGATATATGGCATTCCGAGAGGAGAGTCGCTTACCTCCTGACCTTATGCTGCTTGCTCATGACTGCAGAGTCACCCTGCAGATAAGCACTAGGTAGGAGCATTTGAATGGGACAAAGGAGGCACCTAAATCAGTATTTCCAGTGCAATGAAGCTGGTCCACATGGAGAGCTTACACTATTTGCATTGCTGCGAACTCCTTCCTCAGGAGGCCACAAATACTCTCAGTGTTGTTTCCACAGTGCTACTTCTGACACACTCACTATTATCTCTCAAAAGCTTTCAAGGTACTGTTTAAGGCCACTCCTGAATCACTGGGTGCTGACTGAAGCCTGAGGTAACAGTAAAAAGCAAGCACTAGGAGCTCACCTCCCTGCCCGCTCCAAGTGCTCGCCGCTGATGCTCCTGGGAGTGAACATGCTTTAGCTGCCAGACTCGCTGCTCTCTCCACTTATGGAGGGTCTGCAGACCAGCAGCTATTTGTCAGAGTGCTTTAGAGAAACAGCACCCATAGGAGACACACAGAGTATATATATATGTATGTATACATTATATCACACACACACACACACACACACACACATACTCACTAGGAAAGGTTGGAACATCTCACGTAGGTGTGGAAGTGGAGAGGTCCCCCTAGCTTCTGTCTGCAGGCTAGACAATCCTGGAGAGGTTACGGTGGCCCACAGAGCAGAAGATGAACACTCAGCTCATAAAAAGAGGATAAATGTGTTCTTTCTTCACAGAAGAAATGGTAGCCATTCCCGCCACACACTGGTGCCACACACTGGTCAGAGCCCTGCCTACTTAATCCTCAATTCAAGCCTAGTCTTTTCTGGAAATGCACAGATACATTTGAAAATAATGTCTACCCCCGAGCCCCCTGTTACTGGTGCTCCTGGGCCCATCAGAATAATTCAATAAGCTCACCCTCATGCAGTGACATCCAGCAGGGTAGAGTGGCGAAGGCTTGGAGTCCTTTCACTATATGGGTCTCTCTTCTTGAACTTAAGTTTGGGGAGTTCTAAAACTGGTGTTTACAGAGTTGTTTTTTTTTTTCCTCCAGATCACAATTTATACCCCACTCTGTTCTCAGGACAGTCCCTACCAAGAGGAGACAATGTTGCCGCAGTGAGAAAGGTTGGGCAGAGGCCAATATTGAACTTCAGCAAAGTAGCCCATTTCCCTTGAAGGGTTCTTATCTCAGGAAGAGCTTTTGTTTCATGACGACCATAACATCCCCATTTTCCCCAGCATAGCAGTGGGCACCACGGCCCAATAGGTCACCAGAACATGGCACTCTGCCCTCTGCAACTCTAAAATCTCAGCCTCAGGGTTACGAATCTCCTGATCCACACGATGCCAACAGAAGATGGCTATCGTCTGGCCGGAGCTGTGGCCCCTGACCCCCGATCTCGCTGGGAAAGCCTCTGCGTGTCTGTGAAGGTGCTTAATACTAAACTTGATAGAGGGTCATCAAGTACCAGAGAGGTAATTTCAAAGTCATGGGTAGCATGTTATTGACTCAGCATTCAGATTGCCACTGCCTGATGGCCAACAGAGAACACTTGAGAAGCCTTGGATCCCAGGGAAACATTGCCTCAAAGATCTGAGAGCCTAAAGATTCTGATCTGCCATTGTCCCCAGAAGCCCTCCAGCCTCCATGACCTGCTGTCAGTACTACTGATGTGTGCCTGAGGAAACTGGCATTCCTGGAGAGGAGTGGAAAAGCAGGTGATCTCCCAGTCTCAGAGAACATAAATATCTTTGCAGAGAAAGGAGCTCACTAAGCCCTCATAAGAGGGAAACATCCAGAGTGACTGGAAGAAGAGAGGACGTGAAAACAGCACATGGATGTTAGAACATGCTGCATGAGTAAGGCTAAGGGAACCTGGGACTCCTGGACTCCTGGACTCCTGGACTCCTGGACTCCTGGAACTGAGTCCTGGGGATAGAGGGGATCTGGAAAACTGGCCACATCCAAGCATGCATGGGTTGTTCTGGTGGGGATAGCTGGACACTTGGGGAAGTTTGGAAACTCTGGAAACAGTCTTAATGGACACATGGTAGGTAGCTGGTGGGTGGAGTCTATCAGTGGAGTTGAGTGCCCTGCACTTTGCAGACAGGCTGTCACAAAGGGTTATCTGCTGTTAACCTATTGATGGTAGCAGTACCAATCAGTCACTCCTTAGCAATCACATAAAGATACGCACTTTGGCAAAGTCATACCACACATGCCTAGCAGCACCAAACGGCAATTATCCACAAGGCAGAGCACAGGCAGTGCAGCTCGTGCTGTACAATTATCTAGCTCAAGTGGGTGCACTTGCTTAAGTAGAGAAGTGCTGACCAAGGGCTCCCGAATCTCCAGGGACAGAGGATGACTCCAGCTCATTAGCAGGACAGCTTGATGCCCAGTTGGTTTCCACAGCATTGTAAGGTCACATTTAAAATTCAGAGCTAATATGACAATAACCAGTCTATTCGAAACAATTGCAGACAATGTACATTTGCTTTCACTCAGTTACATCCTCAAAGATGGCTCGGACCCTGTGATTACGGAAGGCTGATTGGATCCTGGAATCGTTTAAGTGCTTAGAGTGTCCAGGAGAAGAGAGGTCTTTGATAAGGAACCACAAAGTATCCATTGTATACTGGTGACCCAATCTAATTGACAGGAGTCGGTATTCGTTCTCCTCCACAGAGTAGAGCAGAGGAGTCAAGCTTGGAGTCAGAAATGCTCCCTAAGCTCCATGGCTCATGAAAGTGGAATCCCCTCTAACCCAGGAAAGAGATTATCTTCCTGAGGCAGTAAATAATTCTCTGAATACTGAAATGTTTCATCCTCAGTATGGACCCATGCGGCTAAGAATATCCAGAAAGGAGGCCTGTGCTCTGCTGTTGGCGATCAATACAGCCATTTTGGAACCAGCATGTAGACTCCTATGGAAAAAAAAAAAAACAAAAACAAAAACAAAACAGAACCATCCGACCCATGGCCCACTTCTGAGTACTGATCCAAGGGGTATGATGCCCCACCTCTGAAGACTTCCACGTACTCATGTTCACTCCTGCAACAGCTTCTTGCCCAAGACATGGAAACTGCCTACAGAGAGAGGCACATTAGAGAGGGATGCCGTGGAGTCTACAGAGAGTGGAGAGTACTGCCCTCTGCTACCACACAGGTGGACCAAGAAAAAGAAGCCAGGACTAAAAGGACAAAGCCTGTATGCCCTGTACGATATATGAGAATTAAAGGGAAAAGGAGTTCAAAGGAACAGCCCGAGAAGGCGAGGCTGAGCTCACGTCGGGTGTGGGAGTGGGTCAGTGGGTTCAAAGCAGAGCAAGGTGGAGAGCAGGTGAGCAGCCTAAGCTGAAAAGACCAGCACCCTGTGAGAGGGGCCATTAAATAAATGGATCTTGGCTACTTTTATCACAAAAAGTAGCTGTGACATGACAATAAGCTAGCTGACTTCTCTATGGTGGCCTTTCTATATCCCATTTTATCACTTTGCAGCCCTATCTAATATATACAATAAAATTTATTTTTAAAAAGACCAGAGTAATGTCAGGAACAGCAAATACAACCCCAGAGCCATCCATGAATGCATGAGTTTTTCCTGGGGCCAGGCCTTCCTGTAGCAGATGGAACTAATTTGGTGACGGTGCTCAGAGTGGACTGTGTGGTACCATTCCCGGTACCAGCTCTCTGCTCTCATAGGTCTCTTCTCTACTTTCCACAGCGTACAAGGTCACAATGTTACAATTAAAGTTCAAAGCAAATACATAAAAACAAACAAACAAAAACAGTCTGTTACAACAACTACAGACAGAACGTATTTGCTTTCCTCCAGTTACATCCACATAGGTGGCTCTCAGGCTCAGCAAAGAAAGAGTCATGTTTGTTTTCCCCACTTGCCCTCATGTTTCAGTGTATTCACCACCCCATCATGTCACTGTTTGTGCACCGCTCTGTTTTCCAGGTGAGACGCCCAGTGCAGCTGGTAGGTGATAAAAACCCGTTGTAGCCTGCTCGGCTCCGCTGAGTACATTCTGCAGCCCTGCATGCCTCCTTCCTACTCAGAGAACTTCATTACATCCTCACGTTCAACCCCGAGCCCTTGGCAACGTGGTGCCAATGCCTACATTTTAGTGACTCTACCCAGGTTCCCTACCATACACACTCCAAAACACTCAATGCCTGCTGTTCCTAGGCCCCCTGGCCAGAGAAGTAAATCCTACTCTTAACATGTCCTCCTTTCCTTGATGACTTAATACATCTCATTTCTTGAGGGATCCTGCTTCAAATAACCCCAGCTTACAGCAACTGGTCATCTCATCCCTCAAGCTGCCCGACCCCCACCCATGGGTACATCCATCTGGTCCCCAGGTCACATGCCTACTCATTTCATGAGCACTAACTGTTGTCTACAAATTACTTCATCTCTCGCCCACAGTATTCACCTCAGGACTTGTCTGTGGCTCGCAGAATTATACTACGGTTTTGCAAAGGAGATTTGCTTAAGTCTGCTGATGATCTTCAAAGGCAGTGCCTCGGCCAGATAAGAATGCCCCTGCCCACTGTGACCCTCAAGTAGTTCAGATGTCAGTGAGGTGATGAGGTGGAAGGAGGCACTGCAACCTTAGTCCTCCTGTAAGGGAAGTGTCCAGACCGAGAGAGCAGCAGTCCTTTGCCACCTAGGGGCACAGCTCAGACAAGCCACTGCTCTAATTTTAGTGCGGGGCAGAATGCTGAGTTCTGGAAGGAGAAGGAACAGATAGAGTAGCACCTGAGCCCGACTCAAGAGTTCTCGGCCATCTGTGTCACCTTGAGCCTCCCAGGAAACAGATTTATTACCTCTAGAAAAAGGGGATAGAAGGCAGAGGGAAATGGGGTTGTTTTAATAAATTGATTTTTAAAAACATGCAGAAGGGTTCCTGAGGGGAATATCTGGCCACAAACTGTAGGTCACATAAGTATCTGCTATGTTCACTACAGAAGCCCCAGGAGGCAAACTACTCCCACTAACATAGCTCCTTTAGGCCAAGATCATTCCAGATTAGGTTAGCTTGTATCTTGATAGCCCACACAGCAGGTCAATTTATTTACTGATTTTGGAATGACCTCTCCTGTAAGCCAGACATGCCACAAGAGGGTTGTGAGCTCTGCCCATGAGCTGAAGTGTTGCCTGCTGACTCCTGCTCTGGAACTTGCAGACAAAACCCATCGTGTCTCCTCCATGGTACATGCTGGCACTCTACAGTTCTGTTGCTATACATCCATGAGGTCTCCCTTGTCCCCTTTCCAGGTACTTCAGCCCAGTTCTGTGTGTTTCTGGCCTGACCTCTGGGGAACTGTAGAAGCTGATCCCTTAACAATTATGTAACAGGAGTCTGCTGTAGGTATCTCTGTCCCCATGATCCCAGAAAGCCCTTGCTTGGATCTCATTGTGACTACAGAGCCTCATATTGTTCAAAAGTCACTAAAGGAAGGACAAAGATAAAGATATTTGATGGATAAGCTATTCCTGTCTTACTGTTCCCTTCAATCTGCAAACTCTGAGGTCAGGAAACACTAGCCATTCAGCACATCCTACTCAGGATGCTGAGCCAAGGGGATGGGAATCATAAGATGCACAGATTGGTACCATCCAGACTCGTGGTCATGGCTGCTCTCTCAACAACTCTTCTGTCCCCATGTGATCCTTTTCAGTGCCCCTCCTTGGCTCATTCCAAATATTTACCTTTTTCTTTGGTCATTATTTTAGATCCTTCTGAGTTTCAAAGACTTTGCGCTGACACTCACTGGTGTAGGTGCCTCTTTTCCAAAAATCTATTTTAATGGGGTCTTATGCCTTTACCTCCCTTTTCCACCCCTTATCCTTTTCAACACCCAACATCAGTGAGTAGAGAAAGCAGGTTAGTGGGAAGAGGAGGTGTAAGTCTCTTTAGCTACTTCTTGCTGGGTAGGGTTGTTGGGCTCTTTAGGGCATGTCCAATCCTCATTTCAAGATATCTCCGGCTTCTTCTCCAAGTACAACAGCAGCAACCAGGAGCATCAGGAGGAGGGGGGCTGGAGAGCACCAGCAGCCTTCTTTCTAAGATCCCCTTTGCCCTCTCTGGGCTCTTATAGCCTCACAGAGTCCTCAGAATTAAAACTCTCTACAGCTGGCAGATCAGAGCCTGCATGAGGCAAATAGTCTGCTGTTGTGGGCAGTCTGGAGCAGCCTCATATCCACACCTGGGGTTACAACAAAAACACATTTATATAACATAATTGAGGTTTTTAAAGATCCCCAAACTTCCACTGCACACTGGTTCCATCCTTTGTCCCTTCCTGTCAAGGATAAAGCCACCTCTATGAATCCTTCTCTTGCTGAATGTGCCTTCCTCTTTCTTATTTCATGACCCCCTGTCACTGTCAGTATGTTCAAGTACCTGTGTCATGAAGAAGCCTTTATCTTTATTCCTGATGCCTTTATCTTGTGTTACAAGAGGACTCTGCCCCATTCTCTGCTTCTCTTTAGCTTAGCACTGCTCTGGAAACTCCTCCCCCTACTTCCAGCCCTCCCCTCACTGCATGGAGAGAGTTCCCACTTGGCAAGCAAACACGCCAGCATACTCCATGAGCTCCATGCATGTCCTATATGGGCCTCTTATCTCATCTATAATCCTAGCCTGATGGGCTCTAGACTTGTGAGTGCATCAGAGTGTCAAAGCTTTGATTTGCTACCGGACCTCACTGTGATGTCACTGGCTTTCTAAGCACAAGGAGACGACATGCTTTCCCTACTGCTCTGCTGCTCTTCCCTCCCTACTGCAGTGAGAGCTGGGCTCCACGCAGCAGCCCAAGGACATGGGTTGCCACAACTCATCCAACTCTCCACCTTGAATCATCATGAATCACTTCCATGGGGCCAAGAGTTGGATCTGTTTGTTCCTCATACCCTCATGTTTTGTGGGACAGCACCAGTGAACGAGCTAACATGGAAGGGGGAAAGCTCCCAGGGCCTCACTCTAGATGAAGAACTCCCAGAGGCCAGAGAATGCTGAGAACAGGAGAAATAGTCTTTCCTAGGGGAGAGACGCCCCCAATTAGTTATCCAATACTATGTGGCCAGCCTAAGATCCTATACATACAGGTAATATTGTATGGACTAGGCAGATTGTATTTACTAACAATTAAGGAAGAAAGGCTATAAGTTTGAGAGAGAGCGAAGGGTGCATGGAAAGGCTGGAGGAAGGAAACTGATAAATGATCTAATGATAATTTCAAAACATAACACACACACACACACACACACACACACACACACACACACACATATAAACGCCACACAGGCCAGTACAGTGGCACATGCCTGTAATCCCAGCACTTGGTGAGGCAGAGGCAGACAGATCTCTGTGAGTTCGAGGACAGCCTGCTCTACAAAGCAAGTCCAGTAGAGCCAACACTAGAAAGAGAAACCTTGTCTTAAAACAACAACAAAACAAACGCATACAGAATGACACTTGCCATTTTAGCCTACTCTAAGCACAGAGGTCGGTGGTGGCGCCAGGACACCTGTGTCATTGTGAGGCACTCAGCACTGTCTATCTCCAGAACTTCCTCAGCGTCCCGGTTGAAACCCTGTTCCTGTAACCGAGGCATCGAAGCAGTGTTCTAACAGACACCATACAAATCATTCAAATTCACCCCTTCGCTTGGCGCCGCGGCCCACTGCCTACGCTCAGCTGTCCTCACTCCTTCCAAATTTGTTTCATTCTCATTTTAAATTGAAATTTTCATCTTTGGCCTATCTGGCATATGTATGCTTTTACACAAATCCAGTGATACTGCAAGGTTAATGGACTTGGCAAGGCTGCACCCTGGACCTCCAACCTGAAGCCCTGAGGCTGTGTATTTTCTTTCTCCCAATGCAACTCTGCTGTCCTCCCGCCCCCAGCCCTGTCCCTTGCAATGTGGAAGGCCCTATTGGTCAGGTCTACAAATTTCTGTAGAATTTAAAGAAGTTAATTTTCTGTGTCCTTCCTTATCCTCTTCATAGAATCTGGAGTTTATGAAAAGTCACTCTTTCTCTCTCTCTCTCTCTCTCTCTCTCTCTCTCTCTCTCTCTCTCTCTCCTTCCAACTCTCCCTTGCAAAATTTCTGGAGCCATACCTTTAATTTCTAGGAGCACCTGCCTGCAAATTGGGTGAGTTTCTCAACATCATAAAGCAATGTAAGGATGACTGATGCCCCTGGTGACACCTCATCAGCTCAGGGAAGTTGCTGTGTACGTAGTTAGGTGTATGTACATAGTTGGTACATAGCAGGAAGGCAACAAGGACTCAATGACAGGGCTCCACCCATGATACAGGCACAATTCACTCATAAGGCCCCTTCCCCATCAAGCAGAAGACCAAGCTCAGAAAGTCCTATCTGAGGCCAGACTAGCTCTTAACAGTGACAGCTCCTTTGGTCACAGCGGTAGGGTGCCCTGTTATACAGACAAGGAGTGCTGATGCAATCATTTCTCTTACCAAGTTCCTTGTTTATCTGCTCCTCCATTAACTGATGCTCAGATAAGATAATATTCTTTCCTAACACTTGAATGGATCTCAGGTAATGAAAACCCCTTCATACTCACTGCTCTGTTTCCCATTAACGGCAGACACAGACACCACGTCATGAGCAGGCACGAGTGGGTGTTTGGGATTGTCCTCGCGAACAAATTGCACTCCAAGAGGACAGAAGGAAGTGAAATGACCTTCTATTCAGCAGAACCTGCTGCCAAAGGCATTTGCAGTGGCAGCTCTGTGCCATGTGAACGATCAATAGATTTATTACTTTGCCCCGCCAGAAGACAATTGCTTGCAGCCAATGGTGGTCCACTGACCGGGAATTTGCTCCATGTTTCTTGTCCCCCTGGAGTTAACAGGGCCCTATACTACAAACACAGGCAGTGTTTAGGTGACCTTGAAGGGAGGGCTTTCCTGTGAGTGCCCAGGAAGGAAACACTTGAGCCAATGGATCCAGATCTGGCTGCAGGTCACGGAGCACTTGGGCTTCCTTGAAGGAGTCCTCAAAGTTAAGAAAGCCAGGACCTTCTCGGGCTGTCCATATCCCTCTCTAGGTTACACGGCTGGTGACTCTCCCCTGTTCAACTCTCTGGCTGTTTCTGTGAGGTTGATACAATAAGGGCTGTTCGTCAGAGATTTTGCCATGAAGGCCTCGGCCGTCCCATCAACTTCTTGGTGCACAGACAATAATAGTGAACACTCACGTATTATGCTTATGTCAGGACCACACAAGGCACACGTCTATCAAGTGATCACACTATCCACTGCTAAAAACAGTTACTCTCACTTTAAATTGCCAAGCTGACTGACGGGCACATTTGATGTATAAACCTTCACGCCAAAGCAGCTGGTTTCCTGAACCTTGCTAACACTGGCTGTTCAGACTGACGCACAAACCGCAGAGTCTCAGGTTAAAGAACAGTGGCAGTCAGAGGTGAAGCTGAGCATCTACCTGAATGCATGGATGGTTGGCACAGTTTCCCACGGCCATTCGTGAGCTGCTCATCTTCCCCCTTGTTGGCCTTCATGCAGCTTCTGGTGAGGCTCTTCAGCAGCTTTGCAGGATGGAGTCTTTTCTAACATGTGCTCCCAAGTGCTCTACCTGCAGTCTACATTTTAGCCTACTATTAACGAGCAATTATTTAATATTATTTGATCTGATCAATATAACAGCTTCTATCCTTGTCTTCTTAATCATGCTCAAGTTATTCTGCCATGTTCAGGATAGTACAAATGGTCTGGCAGCAACCTTTTAAATCTTATTTTGGAGCATCTGTAACTTAACTCTAGTACCCGAGTACCCTCCAAGAAGCTATGCCTTTGTTTCATTTAACAGCCAATAGCTACCACTTTATTGATCATGATGTGGTTTGGAAGTGAGGTGACCCAACCCCAGTGAAAAGCTCATGTGTCCCCAGCTGGTTTTATAGGAGAATGCTGGCTCCATCAATCGATTAATCTTTCAATGAGTTCACAGCTCGGTGAACTATTAGGAGGCATATCCTGGCTGGAGGAATGAGGCCACTTGGGGTGTTTTTTGAAGGGCATAGCTTGCCAATGGCCCCTGTTTGTCTCTCTGCTTTCTGGCTTCGAAGAGGTGAGCAGCCTCCTCTCCACATTTCCACCACTGTAATTTCAGCCTCATCACAGGCTCTCAGCAATGCAGCTCCATCAAGCTCTCCCCAATATGTTGCCCTTTTCAGGTATTTTTCGCAGTGGCACAGGTGAATAATAACAAAACCCTTTGAAGTAGCTGAGTGCTGCCTGGAGGCCTTGCTGAATTCAAGTGTGTGGGTGCCTTTTATTTCAGAAAGTGACTCAGAACACTGAAGCACAGATTTCTCACACAGCTCCTCGATTTGTGACACTTTGTGGTTGGGTGACAGACAAAAAGGTCTTGTCTCCACCACGGAGCAAAGAAAGCATTGTTGAGAGCTCATCTTCTGTACAGTCACCTCTTACAGACTCATAGTGAGGTGTGTTTTTGCACGAAGTTGTGATTTTTCCGAAAATCAACAGCTTAATTTGACTCAGGGTGCAGACAGGGTATTTCTGAGAAAACTTTCAAATACAGGCCATAATGGCTGCTGCCACTGGCCAGGCACAGCTAATCTGTAATGAGGTAAGATTGGATCCCCTGCTCCAAAGCTGTACTAAGCATGCATGCATCTGGTCTTTGGAATGCTCTGTGGTGGGCATGCCAACAGATTCCCCTTTCCTGCATGCACTCCAGGGCTCCTTTGAAACACTCTGTACAAATTTACTTGCAAGTATTTATCAAGCGATTACTGGGGACTATCTGTTTGGCAGAGTTAGGAACACAAGGAAGAAGAAAATATAGAAGCAGAGTTAGCTCTTGCCCCAAAGACTCT